>NW_026690888.1:0-335216 GCF_020826845.1 Diceros bicornis minor | reverse complement strand
TCTTTGAATGAGAATCTGCTTGCTTACAGCAACGTGCTATATGTTCTGAATGCCCGAATAGGGAATCTGTGTCAAAACTTTGTTAGGAATTATGTGATCCTTACTAGCTGGAAGTAAGGGAGATGGGGCATGAAGTTATTTCTAGGAGTTGGACACATACCAAGTTTAGCTCAGTTCTGGGCATCTTTGAAATACCTATACAAACTTGTTCCTACATAGTAACTTGCATCTTTAATGAGAATGTACTTGCTTACAGCAACGTGCTATATGTTCTGAATGCCCGAATTGGTAATCTGTGTCAAAACTTTGTTAGGAATTATGTGATCCTTACTAGCTGGAAGTAAGGGAGATGGGGCATGAAGTTATTTCTAGGAGTTGGACATATACCAAGTTTAGCTCAGTTCTGGGCATCTTTGAAATATCTATACAAACTTGTTCCTACATAGTAACTTGCATCTTTTAATGAGAATGTACTTGCTTACAGCAACGTGCTATATGTTCTGAATGCCCGAATTGGTAATCTGTGTCAAAACTTTGTTAGGAATTATGTGATCCTTACTAGCTGGAAGTAAGGGAGATGGGGCATGAAGTTATTTCTAGGAGTTGGACACATACCAAGTTTAGCTCAGTTCTGGGCATCTTTGAAATACCTATACAAACTTGTTCCTACATAGTAACTTGCAACTTTGAATGAGAATCTGCTTGCTTACAGCAACGTGCTATATGTTCTGAATGCCCGAATTGGGAATCTGTGTCAAAACTTTGTTAGGAATTATGTGATCCTTACTAGCTGGAAGTAAGGGAGATGGGGCATGAAGTTATTTCTAGGAGTTGGACACATACCGAGTTTAGCTCAGTTCTGGGCATCTTTGAAATACCTATACAAACTTGTTCCTACATAGTAACTTGCAACTTTGAATGAGAATGTGCTTGCTTACAGCAACGTGCTATATGTTCTGAATGCCCGAATTGGGAATCTGTGTCAAAACTTTGTTAGGAATTATGTGATCCTTACTAGCTGGAAGTAAGAGAGATCGGGCATGAAGTTATTTCTAGGAGTTGGACACATACCGAGTTTAGCTCAGTTCTGGGCATCTTTGAAATACCTATACAAACTTGTTCCTACATAGTAACTTGCAACTTTGAATGAGAATGTGCTTGCTTGCAGCAACGTGCTATATGTTCTGAATGCCCGAATTGGGAATCTGTGTCAAAACTTTGTTAGGAATTATGTGATCCTTACTAGCTGGAAGTAAGGGAGGTGGAGCATGAAGTTATTTCTAGGAGTTGGACACATACCAAGTTTAGCTCAGTTCTGGGCATCTTTGAAATACCTATACAAACTTGTTCCTACATAGTAACTTGCATCTTTGAATGAGAATGTGCTTGCTTACAACAACGTGCTATATGTTCTGAATGCCCGAATTGGGAATCTGTGTCAAAACTTTGTTAGGAATTATGTGATCCTAACTAGCTGGAAGTAAGGGAGATGGGGCATGAAGTTATTTCTAGGAGTTGGACACATACCAAGTTTAGCTCAGTTCTGGGCATCTTTGAAATACCTATACAAACTTGTTCCTACATAGTAACTTGCATCTTTAATGAGAATGTACTTGCTTACAGCAACGTGCTATATGTTCTGAATGCCCGAATTGGTAATCTGTGTCAAAACTTTGTTAGGAATTATGTGATCCTTACTAGCTGGAAGTAAGGGAGATGGGGCATGAAGTTATTTCTAGGAGTTGGACACATACCAAGTTTAGCTCAGTTCTGGGCATCTTTGAAATATCTATACAAACTTGTTCCTACATAGTAACTTGCATCTTTAATGAGAATGTACTTGCTTACAGCAACGTGCTATATGTTCTGAATGCCCGAATTGGTAATCTGTGTCAAAACTTTGTTAGGAATTATGTGATCCTTACTAGCTGGAAGTAAGGGAGATGGGGCATGAAGTTATTTCTAGGAGTTGGACACATACCAAGTTTAGCTCAGTTCTGGGCATCTTTGAAATACCTATACAAACTTGTTCCTACATAGTAACTTGCAACTTTGAATGAGAATCTGCTTGCTTACAGCAACGTGCTATATGTTCTGAATGCCCGAATTGGGAATCTGTGTCAAAACTTTGTTAGGAATTATGTGATCCTTACTAGCTGGAAGTAAGGGAGATGGGGCATGAAGTTATTTCTAGGAGTTGGACACATACCGAGTTTAGCTCAGTTCTGGGCATCTTTGAAATACCTATACAAACTTGTTCCTACATAGTAACTTGCAACTTTGAATGAGAATGTGCTTGCTTACAGCAACGTGCTATATGTTCTGAATGCCCGAATTGGGAATCTGTGTCAAAACTTTGTTAGGAATTATGTGATCCTTACTAGCTGGAAGTAAGGGAGATCGGGCATGAAGTTATTTCTAGGAGTTGGACACATACCGAGTTTAGCTCAGTTCTGGGCATCTTTGAAATACCTATACAAACTTGTTCCTACATAGTAACTTGCAACTTTGAATGAGAATGTCCTTGCTTACAGCAACGTGCTATATGTTCTGAATGCCCGAATTGGGAATCTGTGTCAAAACTTTGTTAGGAATTATGTGATCCTTACTAGCTGGAAGTAAGGGAGATGGGGCATGAAGTTATTTCTAGGAGTTGGACACATACCGAGTTTAGCTCAGTTCTGGGCATCTTTGAAATACCTATACAAACTTGTTCCTACATAGTAACTTGCATCTTTGAATGAGAATGTGCTTGCTTACAGCAACGTGCTATATGTTCTGAATGCCCGAATTGGGAATCTGTGTCAAAAATTTGTTAGGAATTATGTGATCCTTACTAGCTGGAAGTAAGGGAGATGGGGCATGAAGTTATTTCTAGGTGTTGGACACATACCAAGTTTAGCTCAGTTCTGGGCATCTTTGAAATACCTATACAAACTTGTTCCTACATAGTAACTTGCAACTTTGAATGAGAATGTGCTTGCTTGCAGCAACGTGCTATATGTTCTGAATGCCCGATTTGGGAATCTGTGTCAAAACTTTGTTAGGAATTATGTGATCCTTACTAGCTGGAAGTAAGGGAGATGGGGCATGAAGTCATTTCTAGGAATTGGACACATACCAAGTTTAGCTCAGTTCTGGGCATCTTTGAAATACCTATACAAACTTGTTCCTACATAGTAACTTGCATCTTTGAATGAGAATGTGCTTGCCTACAGCAACGTGCTATATGTTCTGAATGCCCGAATTGGGAATCTGTGTCAAAACTTTGTTAGGAATTATGTGATCCTTACTAGCTGGAAGTAAGGGAGATGGGGCATGAAGTTATTTCTAGGAGTTGGACACATACCAAGTTTAGCTCAGTTCTGGGCATCTTTGAAATACCTATACAAACTTGTTCCTACATAGTAACTTGCAACTTTGAATGAGAATGTGCTTGCTTACAGCAACGTGCTATATGTTCTGAATGCCCGATTTAGGAATCTGTCTCAAAACTTTGTTAGGAATTATGTGATCCTTACTAGCTGGAAGTAAGGGAGATGGAGCATGAAGTTATCTCTAGGAGTTCGACACATACCAAGTTTAGCTCAGTTCTGGGCATCTTTGAAATACCTATACAAACTTGTTCCTACATAGTAACTTGCATCTTTGAATGAGAATGTGCTTGCTAACAGCAACGTGCTATATGTTCTGAATGCCCGAATTGGGAATCTGTGTCAAAACTTTGTTAGGAATTATGTGATCCTTACTAGCTGGAAGTAAGGGAGATGGGGCATGAAGTTATTTCTAGGAGTTGGACACATACCAAGTTTAGCTCAGTTCTGGGCATCTTTGAAATACCTATACAAACTTGTTCCTACATAGTAACTTGCATCTTTGAATGAGAATGTGCTTGCTTACAGCAACGTGCTATATGTTCTGAATGCCCGAATTGGGAATCTGTGTCAAAACTTTGTTAGGAATTATGTGATCCTTACTAGCTGGAAGTAAGGGAGATGGGGCATGAAGTTATTTCTAGGAGTTGGACACATACCGAGTTTAGCTCAGTTCTGGGCATCTTTGAAATACCTATACAAACTTGTTCCTTCATAGTAACTTGCAACTTTGAATGAGAATGTGATTGCCTACAGCAACGTGCTATATGTTCTGAATGCCCGAATTGGGAATCTGTGTCAAAACTTTGTTAGGAATTATGTGATCCTTACTAGCTGGAAGTAAGGGAGATGGGGCATGAATTTATTTCTAGGAGTTGGACACATACCGAGTTTAGCTCAGTTCTGGGCATCTTTGAAATACCTATAGAAACTTGTTCCTACATAGTAACTTGCAACTTTGAATGAGAATGTGCTTGCTTACAGCAACGTGCTATATGTTCTGAATGCCCGAATTGGGAATCTGTGTCAAAACTTTGTTAGGAATTATGTGATCCTTACTAGCTGGAAGTAAGGGAGATGGGGCATGAAGTTATTTCTAGGAGTTGGACACATACCGAGTTTAGCTCAGTTCTGGGCATCTTTGAAATACCTATAGAAACTTGTTCCTACATAGTAACTTGCAACTTTGAATGAGAATGTGCTTGCTTACAGCAACGTGCTATATGTTCTGAATGCCCGAATTGGGAATCTGTGTCAAAACTTTGTTAGGAATTATGTGATCCTTACTAGCTGGAAGTAAGGGAGATGGGGCATGAAGTTATTTCTAGGAGTTGGACACATACCGAGTTTAGCTCAGTTCTGGGCATCTTTGAAATACCTATACAAACTTGTTCCTACATAGTAACTTGCATCTTTGAATGAGAATCTGCTTGCTTACAGCAACGTGCTATATGTTCTGAATGCCCGAATTGGGAATCTGTGTCAAAACTTTGTTAGGAATTATGTGATCCTTACTAGCTGGAAGTAAGGGAGATGGGGCATGAAGTTATTTCTAGGAGTTGGACACATACCGAGTTTAGCTCAGTTCTGGGCATCTTTGAAATACCTATACAAACTTGTTCCTACATAGTAACTTGCAACTTTGAATGAGAATGTGCTTGCTTACAGCAACGTGCTATATGTTCTGAATGCCCGAATTGGGAATCTGTGTCAAAACTTTGTTAGGAATTATGTGATCCTTACTAGCTGGAAGTAAGGGAGATGGGGCATGAAGTTATTTCTAGGAGTTGGACACATACCGAGTTAAGCTCAGTTCTGGGCATCTTTGAAATACCTATACAAACTTGTTCCTACATAGTAACTTGCATCTTTGAATGAGAATGTGCTTGCTTACAGCAACGTGCTATATGTTCTGAATGCCCGAATTGGGAATCTGTGTCAAAACTTTGTTAGGAATTATGTGATCCTTACTAGCTGGAAGTAAGGGAGATGGGGCATGAAGTTATTTCTAGGAGTTGGACACATACCGAGTTTAGCTCAGTTCTGGGCATCTTTGAAATACCTATACAAACTTGTTCCTACATAGTAACTTGCATCTTTGAATGAGAATGTGCTTGCTTACAGCAACGTGCTATATGTTCTTAATGCCCGAATTGGGAATCTGTGTCAAAACTTTGTTAGGAATTATGTGATCCTTACTAGCTGGAAGTAAGGGAGATGGGGCATGAAGTTATTTCTAGGAGTTGGACACATACCAAGTTTAGCTCAGTTCTGGGCATCTTTGAAATACCTATACAAACTTGTTCCTACATAGTAACTTGCAACTTTGAATGAGAATGTGCTTGCTTACAGCAACGTGGTATATGTTCTGAATGCCCGAATTGGGAATCTGTGTCAAAACTTTGTTAGGAATTATGTGATCCTTACTAGCTGGAAGTAAGGGAGATGGGGCATGAAGTTATTTCTAGGAGTTGGACACATACCAAGTTTAGCTCAGTTCTGGGCATCTTTGAAATACCTATACAAACTTGTTCCTACATAGTAACTTGCAACTTTGAATGAGAATGTGCTTACTTACAGCAACGTGCTATATGTTCTGAATGCCCGAATTGTGAATCTGTCTCAAAACTTTGTTAGGAATTATGTGATCCTTACTAGCTGGAAGTAAGGGAGATGGGGCATGAAGTTATTTCTAGGAGTTGGACACATACCAAGTTTACCTCAGTTCTGGGCATCTTTGAAATGCCTATACAAACTTGTTCCTACATAGTAACTTGCATCTTTGAATGAGAATCTGCTTGCTTACAGCAACGTGCTATATGTTCTGAATGCCCGAATTGGGAATCTGTGTCAAAACTTTGTTAGGAATTATGTGATCCTTACTAGCTGGAAGTAAGGGAGATGGGGCATGAAGTTATTTCTAGGAGTTGGACAGATACCAAGTTTAGCTCAGTTCTGGGCATCTTTGAAATACCTATACAAACTTGTTCCTACATAGTAACTTGCATCTTTGAATGAGAATGTGCTTGCTTACAGCAACTTGCTATATGTTCTGAATGCCCGAATTGGGAATCTGTCTCAAAACTTTGTTAGGAATTATGTGATCCTTACTAGCTGGAAGTAAGGGAGATGGGGCATGAAGTTATTTCTAGGAGTTGGACACATACCAAGTTTAGCTCAGTTCTGGGCATCTTTGAAATACCTATACAAACTTGTTCCTACATAGTAACTTGCATCTTTGAATGAGAATGTGCTTGCTTACAGCAACGTGCTATATGTTCTGTATGCCCGAATTGGCAATCTGTGTCAAAACTTTGTTAGGAATTATGTGATCCTTAATAGCTGGAAGTAAGGGAGATGGGGCATGAAGTTATTTCTAGGAGTTGGACACATACCAAGTTTAGCTCAGTTCTGGGCATCTTTGAAATACCTATACTAACTTGTTCCTACATTGTAACTTGCAACTTTGAATGAGAATGTGCTTGCTTACAGCAACGTGCTATATCTTCTGAATGCCCGAATTGGGAATCTGTGTCAAAACTTTGTTAGGAATTATGTGATCCTTACTAGCTGGAAGTAAGGGAGATGGGGCATGAAGTTATTTCTAGGAGTTGGACACATACCAAGTTTAGCTCAGTTCTGGGCATCTTTGAAATACCTATACAAACTTGTTCCTACATAGTAACTTGCATCTTTGAATGAGAATGTGCTTGCTTACAGCAACGTGCTATATGTTCTGAATGCCCGAATTGGGAATCTGTGTCAAAACTTTGTTAGGAATTATGTGATTCTTACTAGCTGGAAGTAAGGGAGATGGGGCATGAAGTTATTTCTAGGAGTTGGACACATACCAAGTTTAGCTCAGTTCTGGGCATCTTTGAAATACCTATACAAACTTGTTCCTACATAGTAACTTGCATCTTTGAATGAGAATGTGCTTGCTTACAGCAACGTGCTATATGTTCTGAATGCCCGAATTGGGAATCTGTGTCAAAACTTTGTTAGGAATTATGTGATCCTTACTAGCTGGAAGTAAGGGAGATGGGGCATGAAGTTATTTCTAGGAGTTGGACACATACCAAGTTTAGCTCAGTTCTGGGCATCTTTGAAATACCTATACAAACTTTTTCCTACATAGTAACTTGCAACTTTGAATGAGAATGTGCTTGCTTACAGCAACGTGCTATATGTTCTAAATGCCCGAATTGGGAATCTGTGTCAAAACTTTGTTAGGAATTATGTGATCCTTACTAGCTGGAAGTAAGGGAGATGGGGCATGAAGTTATTTCTTGGATTGGAGACATACCAAGTTTAGCTCAGTTCTGGGCATCTTTGAAATACCGATACAAACTTGTTCCTACATAGTAACTTGCAACTTTGAATGAGAATGTGCTTGCTTGCAGCAACGTGCTATATGTTCTGAAGGCCCGAATTGGGAATCTGTGTCAAAACTTTGTTAGGAATTATGTGATCCTTACTAGCTGGAAGTAAGGGAGATGGGGCATGAAGTTATTTCTAGGAGTTGGACACATACCAAGTTTAGCTCAGTTCTGGGCATCTTTGAAATACCTATACAAACTTGTTCCTACATAGTAACTTGCAACTTTGAATGAGAATGTGCTTGTTTACAGCAACGTGCTATATGTTCTGAATGCCCGAATTGGGAATCTGTGTCAAAACTTTGTTAGGAATTATGTGATCCTTACTAGCTGGAAGTAAGGGAGATGGGGCATGAAGTTATTTCTTGGAGTTGGAGACATACCAAGTTTATCTCAGTTCTGGGCATCTTTGAAATACCTATACAAACTTGTTCCTACATAGTAACTTGCAACTTTGAATGAGAATCTGCTTGCTTGCAGCAACGTGCTATATGTTCTGAATGCCCGATTTGGGAATCTGTGTCAAAACTTTGTTAGGAATTATGTGATCCTTACTAGCTGGAAGTAAGGGAGATGGGGCATGAAGTTATTTCTAGGAGTTGGACACATACCAAGTTTAGCTCAGTTCTGGGCATCTTTGAAATACCTATACAAACTTGTTCCTACATAGTAACTTGCATCTTTGAATGAGAATGTGCTTGCTTACAGCAACGTCCTATATGTTCTGAATGCCCGAATTGGCAATCTGTGTCAAAACTTTGTTAGGAATTATGTGATCCTTACTAGCTGGAAGTAAGGGAGATGGGGCATGAAGTTATTTCTAGGAGTTGGACACATACCAAGTTTAGCTCAGTTCTGGGCATCTTTGAAATATCTATACAAACTTGTTCCTACATAGTAACTTGCATCTTTCAATGAGAATCTGCTTGCTTACAGCAACGTGGTATATGTTCTGAATGCCCGAATTGGGAATCTGTGTCAAAACTTTGTTAGGAATTATGTGATCCTTACTAGCTTGAAGTAAGGGAGATGGGGCATGAAGTTATTTCTAGGAGTTGGACACATACCAAGTTTAGCTCAGTTCTGGGCATCTTTGAAATACCTATACAAACTTGTTCCTACATAGTAACTTGCAACTTTGAATGAGAATGTGCTTGCTTACAGCAACGTGCTATATGTTCTGAATGCCCGAATTGGGAATCTGTGTCAAAACTTTGTTAGGAATTATGTGATCCTTACTAGCTGGAAGTAAGGGAGATGGGGCATGAAGTTATTTCGAGGAGTTGGGCACATACCAAGTTTAGCTCAGTTCTGGGCATCTTTGAAATACCTATACTAACTTGTTGCTACATAGTAACTTGCATCATTAATGAGAATGTGCTTACTTACAGCAACGTGCTATATGTTCTGAATGCCCGAATTGGGAATCTGTGTCAAAACTTTGTTAGGAATTATGTGATCCTTACTAGCTGGAAGTAAGGGAGATTGGGCATGAAGTTATTTCTAGGAGTTGGACACATACCAAGTTTAGCTCAGTTCTGGGCATCTTTGAAATACCTATACAAACTTGTTCCTACATAGCAACTTGCATCTTTGAATGAGAATGTGCTTGCTTACAGCAACGTGCTATATGTTCTGAATGCCCGAATTGGGAATCTGTGTCAAAACTTTGTTAGGAATTATGTGATCCTTACTAGCTGGAAGTAAGGGAGATGGGGCATGAAGTTATTTCTAGGAGTTGGACACATACCAAGTTTACCTCAGTTCTGGGCATCTTTGAAATGCCTATACAAACTTGTTCCTACATAGTAACTTGCATCTTTGAATGAGAATCTGCTTGCTTACAGCAACGTGCTATATGTTCTGAATGCCCGAATTGGGAATCTGTGTCAAAACTTTGTTAGGAATTATGTGATCCTTACTAGCTGGAAGTAAGGGAGATGGGGCATGAAGTTATTTCTAGGAGTTGGACAGATACCAAGTTTAGCTCAGTTCTGGGCATCTTTGAAATACCTATACAAACTTGTTCCTACATAGTAACTTGCATCTTTGAATGAGAATGTGCTTGCTTACAGCAACGTGCTATATGTTCTGAATGCCCGAATTGGGAATCTGTCTCAAAACTTTGTTAGGAATTATGTGATCCTTACTAGCTGGAAGTAAGGGAGATGGGGCATGAAGTTATTTCTAGGAGTTGGACACATACCAAGTTTAGCTCAGTTCTGGGCATCTTTGAAATACCTATACAAACTTGTTCCTACATAGTAACTTGCATCTTTGAATGAGAATGTGCTTGCTTACAGCAACGTGCTATATGTTCTGTATGCCCGAATTGGCAATCTGTGTCAAAACTTTGTTAGGAATTATGTGATCCTTAATAGCTGGAAGTAAGGGAGATGGGGCATGAAGTTATTTCTAGGAGTTGGACACATACCAAGTTTAGCTCAGTTCTGGGCATCTTTGAAATACCTATACTAACTTGTTCCTACATAGTAACTTGCAACTTTGAATGAGAATGTGCTTGCTTACAGCAACGTGCTATATCTTCTGAATGCCCGAATTGGGAATCTGTGTCAAAACTTTGTTAGGAATTATGTGATCCTTACTAGCTGGAAGTAAGGGAGATGGGGCATGAAGTTATTTCTAGGAGTTGGACACATACCAAGTTTAGCTCAGTTCTGGGCATCTTTGAAATACCTATACAAACTTGTTCCTACATAGTAACTTGCATCTTTGAATGAGAATGTGCTTGCTTACAGCAACGTGCTATATGTTCTGAATGCCCGAATTGGGAATCTGTGTCAAAACTTTGTTAGGAATTATGTGATTCTTACTAGCTGGAAGTAAGGGAGATGGGGCATGAAGTTATTTCTAGGAGTTGGACACATACCAAGTTTAGCTCAGTTCTGGGCATCTTTGAAATACCTATACAAACTTGTTCCTACATAGTAACTTGCATCTTTGAATGAGAATGTGCTTGCTTACAGCAACGTGCTATATGTTCTGAATGCCCGAATTGGGAATCTGTGTCAAAACTTTGTTAGGAATTATGTGATCCTTACTAGCTGGAAGTAAGGGAGATGGGGCATGAAGTTATTTCTAGGAGTTGGACACATACCAAGTTTAGCTCAGTTCTGGGCATCTTTGAAATACCTATACAAACTTTTTCCTACATAGTAACTTGCAACTTTGAATGAGAATGTGCTTGCTTACAGCAACGTGCTATATGTTCTAAATGCCCGAATTGGGAATCTGTGTCAAAACTTTGTTAGGAATTATGTGATCCTTACTAGCTGGAAGTAAGGGAGATGGGGCATGAAGTTATTTCTTGGATTGGAGACATACCAAGTTTAGCTCAGTTCTGGGCATCTTTGAAATACCGATACAAACTTGTTCCTACATAGTAACTTGCAACTTTGAATGAGAATGTGCTTGCTTGCAGCAACGTGCTATATGTTCTGAAGGCCCGAATTGGGAATCTGTGTCAAAACTTTGTTAGGAATTATGTGATCCTTACTAGCTGGAAGTAAGGGAGATGGGGCATGAAGTTATTTCTAGGAGTTGGACACATACCAAGTTTAGCTCAGTTCTGGGCATCTTTGAAATACCTATACAAACTTGTTCCTACATAGTAACTTGCAACTTTGAATGAGAATGTGCTTGTTTACAGCAACGTGCTATATGTTCTGAATGCCCGAATTGGGAATCTGTGTCAAAACTTTGTTAGGAATTATGTGATCCTTACTAGCTGGAAGTAAGGGAGATGGGGCATGAAGTTATTTCTTGGAGTTGGAGACATACCAAGTTTATCTCAGTTCTGGGCATCTTTGAAATACCTATACAAACTTGTTCCTACATAGTAACTTGCAACTTTGAATGAGAATCTGCTTGCTTGCAGCAACGTGCTATATGTTCTGAATGCCCGATTTGGGAATCTGTGTCAAAACTTTGTTAGGAATTATGTGATCCTTACTAGCTGGAAGTAAGGGAGATGGGGCATGAAGTTATTTCTAGGAGTTGGACACATACCAAGTTTAGCTCAGTTCTGGGCATCTTTGAAATACCTATACAAACTTGTTCCTACATAGTAACTTGCATCTTTGAATGAGAATGTGCTTGCTTACAGCAACGTCCTATATGTTCTGAATGCCCGAATTGGCAATCTGTGTCAAAACTTTGTTAGGAATTATGTGATCCTTACTAGCTGGAAGTAAGGGAGATGGGGCATGAAGTTATTTCTAGGAGTTGGACACATACCAAGTTTAGCTCAGTTCTGGGCATCTTTGAAATATCTATACAAACTTGTTCCTACATAGTAACTTGCATCTTTCAATGAGAATCTGCTTGCTTACAGCAACGTGGTATATGTTCTGAATGCCCGAATTGGGAATCTGTGTCAAAACTTTGTTAGGAATTATGTGATCCTTACTAGCTTGAAGTAAGGGAGATGGGGCATGAAGTTATTTCTAGGAGTTGGACACATACCAAGTTTAGCTCAGTTCTGGGCATCTTTGAAATACCTATACAAACTTGTTCCTACATAGTAACTTGCAACTCTGAATGAGAATGTGCTTGCTTACAGCAACGTGCTATATGTTCTGAATGCCCGAATTGGGAATCTGTGTCAAAACTTTGTTAGGAATTATGTGATCCTTACTAGCTGGAAGTAAGGGAGATGGGGCATGAAGTTATTTCGAGGAGTTGGGCACATACCAAGTTTAGCTCAGTTCTGGGCATCTTTGAAATACCTATACTAACTTGTTGCTACATAGTAACTTGCATCATTAATGAGAATGTGCTTACTTACAGCAACGTGCTATATGTTCTGAATGCCCGAATTGGGAATCTGTGTCAAAACTTTGTTAGGAATTATGTGATCCTTACTAGCTGGAAGTAAGGGAGATTGGGCATGAAGTTATTTCTAGGAGTTGGACACATACCAAGTTTAGCTCAGTTCTGGGCATCTTTGAAATACCTATACAAACTTGTTCCTACATAGCAACTTGCATCTTTGAATGAGAATGTGCTTGCTTACAGCAACGTGCTATATGTTCTGAATGCCCGAATTGGGAATCTGTGTCAAAACTTTGTTAGGAATTATGTGATCCTTACTAGCTGGAAGTAAGGGAGAAGGGGCATGAAGTTATTTCTAGGAGTTGGACACATACCAAGTTTAGCTCAGTTCTGGGCATCTTTGAAATACCTATACAAACTTGTTCCTACATAGTAACTTGCAACTTTGAATGAGAATGTGCTTGCTTACAGCAACGTGCTATATGTTCTGAATGCCCGAATTGGGAATCTGTGTCAAAACTTTGTTAGGAATTATGTGATCCTTACTAGCTGGAAGTAAGGGAGATGGGGCATGAAGTTATTTCTAGGAGTTGGACACATACCAAGTTTACTTCAGTTCTGGGCATCTTTGAAATACCTATACAAACTTGTTCCTACATAGTAACTTGCAACTTTGAATGAGAATGTGCTTGCTTGCAGCAACGTGCTATATGTTCTGAATGCCCGATTTGGGAATCTGTGTCAAAACTTTGTTAGGAATTATGTGATCCTTACTAGCTGGAAGTAAGGGAGGTGGAGCATGAAGTTATTTCTAGGAGTTGGACACATACCAGGTTTAGCTCAGTTCTGGGCATCTTTGAAATACCTATACAAACTTGTTCCTACATAGTAACTTGCATCTTTGAATGAGAATGTGCTTGCTTACAGCAACGTGCTATATGTTCTGAATGCCCGAATTGGGAATCTGTGTCAAAACTTTGTTAGGAATTATGTGATCCTTACTAGCTGGAGGTAAGGGAGATGGGGCATGAAGTTATTTCTAGGAGTTGGACACATACCAAGTTTAGCTCAGTTCTGGGCATCTTTGAAATACCTATACAAACTTGTTCCTACATAGTAACTTGCAACTTTGAATGAGAATCTGCTTGCTTACAGCAACGTGCTATATGTTCTGAATGCCCGAATTGGGAATCTGTGTCAAAACTTTGTTAGGAATTATGTGATCCTTACTAGCTGGAAGTAAGAGAGATGGGGCATGAAGTTATTTCTAGGAGTTGGACACATACCAAGTTTAGCTCAGTTCTGGGCATCTTTGAAATACCTATACAAACTTGTTCCTACATAGTAACTTGCATCCTTGAATGAGAATCTGCTTGCTTACAGCAACGTGCTATATGTTCTGAATGCCCGAATTGGCAATCTGTGTCAAAACTTTGTTAGGAATTATGTGATCCTTACTAGCTGGAAGTAAGGGAGATGGGGCATGAAGTTATTTCTAGGAGTTGGACACATACCAAGTTTAGCTCAGTTCTGGGCATCTTTGAAATACCTATACAAACTTGTTCCTACATAGTAACTTGCATCTTTAATGAGAATGTACTTGCTTACAGCAACGTGCTATATGTTCTGAATGCCCGAATTGGTAATCTGTGTCAAAACTTTGTTAGGAATTATGTGATCCTTACTAGCTGGAAGTAAGGGAGATGGGGCATGAAGTTATTTCTAGGAGTTGGACACATACCAAGTTTAGCTCAGTTCTGGGCATCTTTGAAATACCTATACAAACTTGTTCCTACATAGTAACTTGCATCATTAATGAGAATGTGCTTGCTTACAGCAACGTGCTATATGTTCTGAATGCCCGAATTGGGAATCTGTGTCAAAACTTTGTTAGGAATTATGTGATCCTTACTAGCTGGAAGTAAGGGAGATGGGGCATGAAGTTATTTCTAGGAGTTGGACACATACCAAGTTTAGCTCAGTTCTGGGCATCTTTGAAATACCTATACAAACTTGTTCCTACATAGTAACTTGCAACTTTGAATGAGAATGTGCTTGCTTACAGCAACGTGCTATATGTTCTGAATGCCCGAATTGGGAATCTGTGTCAAAACTTTGTTAGGAATTATGGGATCCTTACCAGCTGGAAGTAAGGGAGATGGGGCATGAAGTTATTTCTAGGAGTTGGACACATACCAAGTTTAGCTCAGTTCTGGGCATCTTTGAAATACCTATACAAACTTGTTCCTACATAGTAACTTGCATCTTTGAATGAGAATCTGCTTGCTTACAGCAACGTGCTATATGTTCTGAATGCCCGAATTGGGAATCTGTCTCAAATCTTTGTTAGGAATTATGTGATCCTTACTAGCTGGAAGTAAGGGAGATGGGGCATGAAGTTATTTCTAGGAGTTGGACTCATACCAAGTTTAGCTCAGTTCTGGGCATCTTTGAAATACCTATACAAACTTGTTCCTACATAGTAACTTGCAACTTTGAATGAGAATGTGCTTGCTTACAGCAACGTGCTATATGTTCTGAATGCCCGAATTGGGAATCTGTGTCAAAACTTTGTTAGGAATTATGTGATCCTTACTAGCTGGAAGTAAGGGAGATGGGGCATGAAGTTATTTCTAGGAGTTGGACACATACCAAGTTTACCTCAGTTCTGGGCGTCTTTGAAATGCCTATACAAACTTGTTCCTACATAGTAACTTGCATCTTTGAATGAGAATCTGCTTGCTTACAGCAACGTGCTATATGTTCTGAATGCCCGAATTGGGAATCTGTGTCAAAACTTTGTTAGGAATTATGTGATCCTTACTAGCTGGAAGTAAGGGAGATGGGGCATGAAGTTATTTCTAGGAGTTGGACACATACCAAGTTTAGCTCAGTTCTGGGCATCTTTGAAATACCTATACAAACTTGTTCCTACATAGTAACTTGCATCTTTGAATGAGAATGTGCTTGCTTACAGCAACGAGCTATATGTTCTGAATGCCCGAATTGGGAATCTGTGTCAAAACTTTGTTAGGAATTATGTGATCCTTACTAGCTGGAAGTAAGGGAGATGGGGCATGAAGTTATTTCTAGGAGTTGGACACATACCAAGTTTAGCTCAGTTCTGGGCATCTTTGAAATACCTATACAAACTTGTTCCTACATAGTAACTTGCATCTTTGAATGAGAATGTGCTTGCTTACAGCAACGTGCTATATGTTCTGAATGCCCGAATTGGGAATCTGTCTCAAAACTTTGTTAGGAATTATGTGATCCTTACTAGCTGGAAGTAAGGGAGATGGGGCATGAAGTTATTTCTAGGAGTTGGACACATACCAAGTTTAGCTCAGTTCTGGGCATCTTTGAAATACCTATACAAACTTGTTCCTACATAGTAACTTGCATCTTTGAATGAGAATGTGCTTGCTTACAGCAATGTGCTATATGTTCTGTATGCCCGAATTGGTAATCTGTGTCAAAACTTTGTTAGGAATTATGTGATCCTTACTAGCTGGAAGTAAGGGAGATGGGGCATGAAGTTATTTCTAGGAGTTGGACACATACCAAGTTTAGCTCAGTTCTGGGCATCTTTGAAATACCTATACTAACTTGTTCCTACATAGTAACTTGCAACTTTGAATGAGAATGTGCTTGCTTACAGCAACGTGCTATATGTTCTGAATGCCCGAATTGGGAATCTGTGTCAAAACTTTGTTAGGAATTATGTGATCCTTACTAGCTGGAAGTAAGGGAGATGGGGCATGAAGTTATTTCTAGGAGTTGGACACATACCAAGTTTAGCTCAGTTCTGGGCATCTTTGAAATACCTATACAAACTTGTTCCTACATAGTAACTTGCATCTTTGAATGAGAATCTGCTTGCTTACAGCAACGTGCTATATGTTCTGAATGCCCGAATTGGGAATCTGTGTCAAAACTTTGTTAGGAATTATGTGATCCTTACTAGCTGGAAGTAAGGGAGATGGGGCATGAAGTTATTTCTAGGAGTTGGACACATACCAAGTTTAGCTCAGTTCTGGGCATCTTTGAAATACCTATACAAACTTGTTCCTACATAGTAACTTGCATCTTTGAATGAGAATGTGCTTGCTTACAGCAACGAGCTATATGTTCTGAATGCCCGAATTGGGAATCTGTGTCAAAACTTTGTTAGGAATTATGTGATCCTTACTAGCTGGAAGTAAGGGAGATGGGGCATGAAGTTATTTCTAGGAGTTGGACACATACCAAGTTTAGCTCAGTTCTGGGCATCTTTGAAATACCTATACAAACTTGTTCCTACATAGTAACTTGCATCTTTGAATGAGAATGTGCTTGCTTACAGCAACGTGCTATATGTTCTGAATGCCCGAATTGGGAATCTGTCTCAAAACTTTGTTAGGAATTATGTGATCCTTACTAGCTGGAAGTAAGGGAGATGGGGCATGAAGTTATTTCTAGGAGTTGGACACATACCAAGTTTAGCTCAGTTCTGGGCATCTTTGAAATACCTATACAAACTTGTTCCTACATAGTAACTTGCATCTTTGAATGAGAATGTGCTTGCTTACAGCAACGTGCTATATGTTCTGTATGCCCGAATTGGTAATCTGTGTCAAAACTTTGTTAGGAATTATGTGATCCTTAATAGCTGGAAGTAAGGGAGATGGGGCATGAAGTTATTTCTAGGAGTTGGACACATACCAAGTTTAGCTCAGTTCTGGGCATCTTTGAAATACCTATACTAACTTGTTCCTACATAGTAACTTGCAACTTTGAATGAGAATGTGCTTGCTTACAGCAACGTGCTATATGTTCTGAATGCCCGAATTGGGAATCTGTGTCAAAACTTTGTTAGGAATTATGTGATCCTTACTAGCTGGAAGTAAGGGAGATGGGGCATGAAGTTATTTCTAGGAGTTGGACACATACCAAGTTTAGCTCAGTTCTGGGCATCTTTGAAATACCTATACAAACTTGTTCCTACATAGTAACTTGCATCTTTGAATGAGAATGTGCTTGCTTACAGCAACGTGCTATATGTTCTGAATGCCCGAATTGGGAATCTGTGTCAAAACTTTGTTAGGAATTATGTGATCCTTACTAGCTGGAAGTAAGGGAGATGGGGCATGAAGTTATTTCTAGGAGTTGGACACATACCAAGTTTAGCTCAGTTCTGGGCATCTTTGAAATACCTATACAAACTTTTTCCTACATAGTAACTTGCAACTTTGAATGAGAATATGCTTGCTTACAGCAACGTGCTATATGTTCTAAATGCCCGAATTGGGAATCTGTGTCAAAACTTTGTTAGGAATTATGTGATCCTTACTAGCTGGAAGTAAGGGAGATGGGGCATGAAGTTATTTCTTGGATTGGAGACATACCAAGTTTAGCTCAGTTCTGGGCATCTTTGAAATACCGATACAAACTTGTTCCTACATAGTAACTTGCAACTTTGAATGAGAATGTGCTTGCTTGCAGCAACGTGCTATATGTTCTGAATGCCCGAATTGGGAATCTGTGTCAAAACTTTGTTAGGAATTATGTGATCCTTACTAGCTGGAAGTAAGGGAGATGGGGCATGAAGTTATTTCTAGGAGTTGGACACATACCAAGTTTAGCTCAGTTCTGGGCATCTTTGAAATACCTATACAAACTTGTTCCTACATAGTAACTTGCATCTTTGAATGAGAATGTGCTTGCTTACAGCAACGTGCTATATGTTCTGAATGCCCGAATTGGGAATCTGTGTCAAAACTTTGTTAGGAATTATGTGATCCTTACTAGCTGGAAGTAAGGGAGATGGGGCATGAAGTTATTTCTTGGAGTTGGAGACATACCAAGTTTAGCTCAGTTCTGGGCATCTTTGAAATACCTATACAAACTTGTTCCTACATAGTAACTTGCAACTTTGAATGAGAATCTGCTTGCTTGCAGCAACGTGCTATATGTTCTGAATGCCCGATTTGGGAATCTGTGTCAAAACTTTGTTAGGAATTATGTGATCCTTACTAGCTGGAAGTAAGGGAGATGGGGCATGAAGTTATTTCTAGGAGTTGGACACATACCAAGTTTAGCTCAGTTCTGGGCATCTTTGAAATACCTATACAAACTTGTTCCTACATAGTAACTTGCATCTTTGAATGAGAATGTGCTTGCTTACAGCAACGTCCTATATGTTCTGAATGCCCGAATTGGCAATCTGTGTCAAAACTTTGTTAGGAATTATGTGATCCTTACTAGCTGGAAGTAAGGGAGATGGGGCATGAAGTTATTTCTAGGAGTTGGACACATACCAAGTTTAGCTCAGTTCTGGGCATCTTTGAAATATCTATACAAACTTGTTCCTACATAGTAACTTGCATCTTTCAATGAGAATCTGCTTGCTTACAGCAACGTGGTATATGTTCTGAATGCCCGAATTGGGAATCTGTGTCAAAACTTTGTTAGGAATTATGTGATCCTTACTAGCTTGAAGTAAGGGAGATGGGGCATGAAGTTATTTCTAGGAGTTGGACACATACCAAGTTTAGCTCAGTTCTGGGCATCTTTGAAATACCTATACAAACTTGTTCCTACATTGTAACTTGCATCTTTGAATGAGAATGTGCTTGCTTACAGCAACGTGCTATATGTTCTGAATGCCCGAATTGGGAATCTGTGTCAAAACTTTGTTAGGAATTATGTGATCCTTACTAGCTTGAAGTAAGGGAGATGGGGCATGAAGTTATTTCTAGGAGTTGGACACATACCAAGTTTAGCTCAGTTCTGGGCATCTTTGAAATACCTATACAAACTTGTTCCTACATAGTAACTTGCAACTTTGAATGAGAATGTGCTTGCTTACAGCAACGTGCTATATGTTCTGAATGCCCGAATTGGGAATCTGTGTCAAAACTTTGTTAGGAATTATGTGATCCTTACTAGCTGGAAGTAACGGAGATGGGGCATGAAGTTATTTCGAGGAGTTGGGCACATACCAAGTTTAGCTCAGTTCTGGGCATCTTTGAAATACCTATACTAACATGTTGCTACATAGTAACTTGCATCATTAATGAGAATGTGCTTACTTACAGCAACGTGCTATATGTTCTGAATGCCCGAATTGGGAATCTGTGTCAAAACTTTGTTAGGAATTATGTGATCCTTACTAGCTGGAAGTAAGGGAGATGGGGCATGAAGTTATTTCTAGGAGTTGGACACATACCAAGTTTAGCTCAGTTCTGGGCATCTTTGAAATACCTATACAAACTTGTTCCTACATAGCAACTTGCATCTTTGAATGAGAATGTGCTTGCTTACAGCAACGTGCTATATGTTCTGAATGCCCGAATTGGGAATCTGTGTCAAAACTTTGTTAGGAATTATGTGATCCTTACTAGCTGGAAGTAAGGGAGATGGGGCATGAAGTTATTTCTAGGAGTTGGACACATACCAAGTTTAGCTCAGTTCTGGGCATCTTTGAAATACCTATACAAACTTGTTCCTACATAGTAACTTGCAACTTTGAATGAGAATGTGCTTGCTTACAGCAACGTGCTATATGTTCTGAATGCCCGAATTGGGAATCTGTGTCAAAACTTTGTTAGGAATTATGTGATCCTTACTAGCTGGAAGTAAGGGAGATGGGGCATGAAGTTATTTCTAGGAGTTGGACACATACCAAGTTTAGCTCAGTTCTGGGCATCTTTGAAATACCTATACAAACTTGTTCCTACATAGTAACTTGCAACTTTGAATGAGAATGTGCTTGCTTACAGCAACGTGCTATATGTTCTGAATGCCCGAATTGGGAATCTGTGTCAAAACTTTGTTAGGAATTATGTGATCCTTACTAGCTGGAAGTAAGGGAGATGGGGCATGAAGTTATTTCTAGGAGTTGGACACATACCAAGTTTAGCTCAGTTCTGGGCATCTTTGAAATACCTATACAAACTTGTTCCTACATAGTAACTTGCAACTTTGAATGAGAATGTGCTTGCTTACAGCAACGTGCTATATGTTCTGAATGCCCGATTTGGGAATCTGTGTCAAAACTTTGTTAGGAATTATGTGATCCTTACTAGCTGGAAGTAAGGGAGGTGGAGCATGAAGTTATTTCTAGGAGTTGGACACATACCAAGTTTAGCTCAGTTCTGGGCATCTTTGAAATACCTATACAAACTTGTTCCTACATAGTAACTTGCATCTTTGAATGAGAATGTGCTTGCTTACAGCAACGTGCTATATGTTCTGAATGCCCGAATTGGGAATCTGTGTCAAAACTTTGTTAGGAATTATGTGATCCTTACTAGCTGGAAGTAAGGGAGATGGGGCATGAAGTTATTTCTAGGAGTTGGACACATACCAAGTTTAGCTCAGTTCTGGGCATCTTTGAAATACCTATACAAACTTGTTCCTACATAGTAACTTGCAACTTTGAATGAGAATCTGCTTGCTTACAGCAACGTGCTATATGTTCTGAATGCCCGAATTGGGAATCTGTGTCAAAACTTTGTTAGGAATTATGTGATCCTTACTAGCTGGAAGTAAGGGAGATGGGGCATGAAGTTATTTCTAGGAGTTGGACACATACCAAGTTTAGCTCAGTTCTGGGCATCTTTGAAATGCCTATACAAACTTGTTCCTACATAGTAACTTGCATCTTTGAATGAGAATCTGCTTGCTTATAGCAACGTGCTATATGTTCTGAATGCCCGAACTGGGAATCTGTGTCAAAACTTTGTTAGGAATTATGTGATCCTTACTAGCTGGAAGTAAGGGAGATGGGGCATGAAGTTATTTCTAGGAGTTGGACACATACCAAGTTTAGCTCAGTTCTGGGCATCTTTGAAATACCTATACAAACTTGTTCCTACATTGTAACTTGCATCTTTGAATGAGAATGTGCTTGCTTACAGCAACGTGCTATATGTTCTGAATGCCCGAATTGGGAATCTGTGTCAAAACTTTGTTAGGAATTATGTGATCCTTACTAGCTGGAAGTAAGGGAGATGGGGCATGAAGTTATTTCTAGGAGTTGGACACATACCAAGTTTAGCTCAGTTCTGGGCATCTTTGAAATACCTATACAAACTTGTTCCTACATAGTAACTTGCATCTTTGAATGAGAATGTGCTTGCTTACAGCAACGTGCTATATGTTCTGAATGCCCGAACTGGGAATCTGTGTCAAAACTTTGATAGGAATTATGTGATCCTTACTAGCTGGAAGTAAGGGAGATGGGGCATGAAGTTATTTCTAGGAGTTGGACACATACCAAGTTTAGCTCAGTTCTGGGCATCTTTGAAATACCTATACAAACTTGTTCCTACATAGTAACTTGCTTCTTTGAATGAGAATGTGCTTGCTTACAGCAACGTGCTATATGTTCTGAATGCCCGAATTGGCAATCTGTGTCAAAACTTTGTTAGGAATTATGTGATCCTTACTAGCTGGAAGTAAGGGAGATGGGGCATGAAGTTATTTCTAGGAGTTGGACACATACCAAGTTTAGCTCAGTTCTGGGCATCTTTGAAATACCTATACAAACTTGTTCCTACATAGTAACTTGCATCTTTGAATGAGAATGTGCTTGCTTACAGCAACGTGCTATATGTTCTGAAGGCCCGAATTGGCAATCTGTGTCAAAACTTTGTTAGGAATTATGTGATCCTTACTAGCTGGAAGTAAGGGAGATGGGGCATGAAGTTCTTTCTAGGAGTTGGACACATACCGACTTTAGCTCAGTTCTGGGCATCTTTGAAATACCTATACAAACTTGTTCCTACATAGTAACTTGCATCTTTGAATGAGAATCTGCTTGCTTACAGCAACGTGCTATATGTTCTGAATGCCCGAATTGGGAATCTGTGTCAAAACTTTGTTAGGAATTATGTGATCCTTACTAGCTGGAAGTAAGGGAGATGGGGCATGAAGTTATTTCTAGGAGTTGGACACATACCGAGTTTAGCTCAGTTCTGGGCATCTTTGAAATACCTATACAAACTTGTTCCTACATAGTAACTTGCAACTTTGAATGAGAATGTGCTTGCTTACAGCAACGTGCTATATGTTCTGAATGCCCGAATTGAGAATCTGTGTCAAAACTTTGATAGGAATTATGTGATCCTTACTAGCTGGAAGTAAGGGAGATGGGGCATGAAGTTATTTCTAGGAGTTGGACACATACCGAGTTTAGCTCAGTTCTGGGCATCTTTGAAATACCTGTACAAACTTGTTCCTACATAGTAACTTGCAACTTTGAATGAGAATGTGCTTGCTTACAGCAACGTGCTATATGTTCTGAATGCCCGAATTGGGAATCTGTGTCAAAACTTTGTTAGGAATTATGTGATCCTTACTAGCTGGAAGTAAGGGAGATGGGGCATGAAGTTATTTCTAGGAGTTGGACACATACCGAGTTTAGGTCAGTTCTGGGCATCTTTGAAATACCTATACAAACTTGTTCCTACATAGTAACTTGCAAATTTGAATGAGAATGTGCTTGCTTACAGCAACGTGCTATATGTTCTGAATGCCCGAATTGGCAATCTGTGTCAAAACTTTGTTAGGAATTATGTGATCCTTACTAGCTGGAAGTAAGGGAGATGGGGCATGAAGTTATTTCTAGGAGTTGGACACATACCGAGTTTAGCTCAGTTCTGGGCATCTTTGAAATACCTATACAAACTTGTTCCTACATAGTAACTTGCAACTTTGAATGAGAATGTGCTTGCTTACAGCAACGTGCTATATGTTCTGAATGCCCGAATTGGGAATCTGTGTCAAAACTTTGTTAGGAATTATGTGATCCTTACTAGCTGGAAGTAAGGGTGATGGGGCATGAAGTTATTTCTAGGAGTTGGACACATACCAAGTTTAGCTCAGTTCTGGGCATCTTTGAAATACCTATACAAACTTGTTCCTACATAGTAACTTGCATCTTTGAATGAGAATGTGCTTGCTTGCAGCAACGTGCTATATGTTCTGAATGCCCGAATTGGGAATCTGTGTCAAAACTTTGTTAGGAATTATGTGATCCTTACTAGCTGGAAGTAAGGGAGATGGGGCATGAAGTTATTTCTAGGAGTTGGACACATACCGACTTTAGCTCAGTTCTGGGCATCTTTGAAATACCTATACAAACTTGTTCCTACATAGTAACTTGCATCTTTGAATGAGAATCTGCTTGCTTACAGCAACGTGCTATATGTTCTGAATGCCCGAATTGGGAATCTGTGTCAAAACTTTGTTAGGAATTATGTGATCCTTACTAGCTGGAAGTAAGGGAGATGGGGCATGAAGTTATTTCTAGGAGTTGGACACATACCGAGTTTAGGTCAGTTCTGGGCATCTTTGAAATACCTATACAAACTTGTTCCTACATAGTAACTTGCAACTTTGAATGAGAATGTGCTTGCTTACAGCAACGTGCTATATGTTCTGAATGCCCGAATTGGGAATCTGTGTCAAAACTTTGTTAGGAATTATGTGATCCTTACTAGCTGGAAGTAAGGGAGATGGGGCATGAAGTTATTTCTAGGAGTTGGACACATACCAAGTTTAGCTCAGTTCTGGGCATCTTTGAAATACCTATACAAACTTGTTCCTACATAGTAACTTGCAACTTTGAATGAGAATCTGCTTGCTTACAGCAACGTGCTATATGTTCTGAATGCCCGAATTGGGAATCTGTGTCAAAACTTTGTTAGGAATTATGTGATCCTTAGTAGCTGGAAGTAAGGGAGATGGGGCATGAATTTATTTCTAGGAGTTGGACACATACCAAGTTTAGCTCAGTTCTGGGCATCTTTGAAATACCTATACAAACTTGTTCCTACATAGTAACTTGCAACTTTGAATGAGAATGTGCTTGCTTACAGCAACGTGCTATATGTTCTGAATGCCCGAATTGGGAATCTGTGTCAAAACTTTGTTAGGAATTATGTGATCCTTAAGCTGGAAGTAAGGGAGATGGGGCATGAAGTTATTTCTAGGAGTTGGACACATACCAAGTTTAGCGCAGTTCTGGGCATCTTTGAAATACCTATACAAACTTGTTCCTACATAGTAACTTGCAACATTGAATGAGAATGTGCTTGCTTACAGCAACGTGCTATATGTTCTGAATGCCCGAATTGGGAATCTGTGTCAAAACTTTGTTAGGAATTATGTGATCCTTACTAGCTGGAAGTAAGGGAGATGGGGAATGAAGTTATTTCTAGGAGTTGGACACATACCAAGTTTAGCTCAGTTCTGGGCATCTTTGAAATACCTATACACACTTGTTCCTACATAGTAACTTGCATCTTTGAATGAGAATGTGCTTGCTTACAGCAACGTGCTATATGTTCTGAATGCCCGAATTGGGAATCTGTGTCAAAACTTTGTTAGGAATTATGTGATCCTTACTAGCTGGAAGTAAGGGAGATGGGGCATGAAGTTATTTCTAGGAGTTGGACACATACCGAGTTTAGCTCAGTTCTGGACATCTTTGAAATACCTATACAAACTTGTTCCTACATAGTAACTTGCAACTTTGAATGAGAATGTGATTGCCTACAGCAACGTGCTATATGTTCTGAATGCCCGAATTGGGAATCTGTGTCAAATCTTTGTTAGGAATTATGTGATCCTTACTAGCTGGAAGTAAGGGAGATGGGGCATGAAGTTATTTCTAGGAGTTGGACACATACCGAGTTTAGCTCAGTTCTGGGCATCTTTGAAATACCTATACAAACTTGTTCCTACATAGTAACTTGCAACTTTGAATGAGAATGTGCTTGCTTACAGCAACGTGCTATATGTTCTGAATGCCCGAATTGGGAATCTGTGTCAAAACTTTGTTAGGAATTATGTGATCCTTACTAGCTGGAAGTAAGGGAGATGGGGCATGAAGTTATTTCTAGGAGTTGGACACATACCGAGTTTAGCTCAGTTCTGGGCATCTTTGAAATACCTATACAAACTTGTTCCTACATAGTAACTTGCAACTTTGAATGAGAATGTGCTTGCTTACAGCAACGTGCTATATGTTCTGAATGCCCGAATTGGGAATCTGTGTCAATACTTTGTTAGGAATTATGTGATCCTTACTAGCTGGAAGTAAGGGAGATGGGGCATGAAGTTATTTCTAGGAGTTGGACACATACCGAGTGTAGCTCAGTTCTGGGCATCTTTGAAATACCTATACAAACTTGTTCCTACATAGTAACTTGCATCTTTGAATGAGAATCTGCTTGCTTACAGCAACGTGCTATATGTTCTGAATGCCCGAATTGGTAATCTGTGTCAAAACTTTGTTAGGAATTATGTGATCCTTACTAGCTGGAAGTAAGGGAGATGGGGCATGAAGTTATTTCTAGGAGTTGGACACATACCGAGTTTAGCTCAGTTCTGGGCATCTTTGAAATACCTATACAAACTTGTTCCTACATAGTAACTTGCAACTTTGAATGAGAATGTGCTTGCTTACAGCAACGTGCTATATGTTCTGAATGCCCGAATTGGGAATCTGTGTCAAAACTTTGTTAGGAATTATGTGATCCTTACTAGCTGGAAGTAAGGGAGATGGGGCATGAAGTTATTTCTAGGAGTTGGACACATACCGAGTTTAGCTCAGTTCTGGGCATCTTTGAAATACCTATACAAACTTGTTCCTACATAGTAACTTGCATCTTTGAATGAGAATGTGCTTGCTTACAGCAACGTGCTATATGTTCTGAATGCCCGAATTGGGAATCTGTGTCAAAACTTTGTTAGGAATTATGTGATCCTTACTAGCTGGAAGTAAGGGAGATGGGGCATGAAGTTATTTCTAGGAGTTGGACACATACCGAGTTGAGCTCAGTTCTGGGTATCTTTGAAATACCTATACAAACTTGTTCCTACATAGTAACTTGCAACTTTGAATGAGAATGAGCTTGCTTACAGCAACGTGCTATATGCTCTGAATGCCCGAATTGGGAATCTGTGTCAAAACTTTGTTAGGAATTATGTGATCCTTACTAGCTGGAAGTAAGGGAGATGGGGCATGAAGTTATTTCTAGGAGTTGGACACATACCAAGTTTAGCTCAGTTCTGGGCATCTTTGAAATACCTATACAAACTTGTTCCTACATAGTAACTTGCAACATTGAATGAGAATGTGCTTGCTTACAGCAAGGTGCTATATGTTCTGAATGCCCGAATTGGGAATCTGTGTCAAAACTTTGTTAGGAATTATGTGATCCTTACTAGCTGGAAGTAAGGGAGATGGGGCATGAAGTTATTTCTAGGAGTTGGACACATACCAAGTTTAGCTCAGTTCTGGGCATCTTTGAAATACCTATACAAACTTGTTCCTACATAGTAACTTGCATCTTTGAATGAGAATGTGCTTGCTTGCAGCAACGTGCTGTATGTTCTCAATGCCCGAATTGGGAATCTGTGTCAAAACTTTGTTAGGAATTATGTGATCCTTACTAGCTGGAAGTAAGGGAGATGGGGCATGAAGTTATTTCTAGGAGTTGGACACATACCGACTTTAGCTCAGTTCTGGGCATCTTTGAAATACCTATACAAACTTGTTCCTACATAGTAACTTGCAACTTTGAATGAGAATCTGCTTGCTTACAGCAACGTGCTATATGTTCTGAATGCCCGAATTGGGAATCTGTGTCAAAACTTTGTTAGGAATTATGTGATCCTTACTAGCTGGAAGTAAGGGAGATGGGGCATGAAGTTATTTCTAGGAGTTGGACACATACCGAGTTTAGCTCAGTTCTGGGCATCTTTGAAATACCTATACAAACTTGTTACTACATAGTAACTTGCAACTTTGAATGAGAATGTGCTTGCTTACAGCAACGTGCTATATGTTCTGAATGCCCGAATTCGGAATCTGTGTCAAAACTTTGTTAGGAATTATGTGATCCTTACTAACTGGAAGTAAGGGAGATGGGGCATGAAGTTATTTCTAGGAGTTGGACACATACCGAGTTTAGCTCAGTTCTGGGCATCTTTGAAATACCTATACAAACTTGTTCCTACATAGTAACTTGCAACTTTGAATGAGAATGTGCTTGCTTACAGCAACGTGCTATATGCTCTGAATGCCCGAATTGGGAATCTGTGTCAAAACTTTGTTAGGAATTATGTGATCCTTACTAGCTGGAAGTAAGGGAGATGGGGCATGAAGTTATTTCTAGGAGTTGGACACATACCAAGTTTACCTCAGTTCTGGGCATCTTTGAAATACCTATACAAACTTGTTCCTACATAGTAACTTGCAACATTGAATGTGAATGTGCTTGCTTACAGCAACGTGCTATATGTTCTGAATGCCCGAATTGGGAATCTGTGTCAAAACTTTGTTAGGAATTATGTGATCCTTACTAGCTGGAAGTAAGGGAGATGGGGCATGAAGTTATTTCTAGGAGTTGGACACATACCAAGTTTAGCTCAGTTCTGGGCATCTTTGAAATACCTATACAAACTTGTTCCTACATAGTAACTTGCATCTTTGAATGAGAATGTGCTTGCTTGCAGCAACGTGCTGTATGTTCTCAATGCCCGAATTGGGAATCTGTGTCAAAACTTTGTTAGGAATTATGTGATCCTTACTAGCTGGAAGTAAGGGAGATGGGGCATGAAGTTATTTCTAGGAGTTGGACACATACCGACTTTAGCTCAGTTCTGGGCATCTTTGAAATACCTATACAAACTTGTTCCTACATAGTAACTTGCAACTTTGAATGAGAATCTGCTTGCTTACAGCAACGTGCTATATGTTCTGAATGCCCGAATTGGGAATCTGTGTCAAAACTTTGTTAGGAATTATGTGATCCTTACTAGCTGGAAGTAAGGGAGATGGGGCATGAAGTTATTTCTAGGAGTTGGACACATACCGAGTGTAGCTCAGTTCTGGGCATCTTTGAAATACCTATACAAACTTGTTCCTACATAGTAACTTGCATCTTTGAATGAGAATCTGCTTGCTTACAGCAACGTGCTATATGTTCTGAATGCCCGAATTGGGAATCTGTGTCAAAACTTTGTTAGGAATTATGTGATCCTTACTAGCTGGAAGTAAGGGAGATGGGGCATGAAGTTATTTCTAGGAGTTGGACACATACCGAGTTTAGCTCAGTTCTGGGCATCTTTGAAATACCTATACAAACTTGTTCCTACATAGTAACTTGCAACTTTGAATGAGAATGTGCTTGCTTACAGCAACGTGCTATATGTTCTGAATGCCCGAATTGGGAATCTGTGTCAAAACTTTGTTAGGAATTATGTGATCCTTACTAGCTGGAAGTAAGGGAGATGGGGCATGAAGTTATTTCTAGGAGTTGGACACATACCGAGTTTAGCTCAGTTCTGGGCATCTTTGAAATACCTATACAAACTTGTTCCTACATAGTAACTTGCATCTTTGAATGAGAATGTGCTTGCTTACAGCAACGTGCTATATGTTCTGAATGCCCGAATTGGGAATCTGTGTCAAAACTTTGTTAGGAATTATGTGATCCTTACTAGCTGGAAGTAAGGGAGATGGGGCATGTAGTTATTTCTAGGAGTTGGACACATACCGAGTTGAGCTCAGTTCTGGGTATCTTTGAAATACCTATACAAACTTGTTCCTACATAGTAACTTGCAACTTTGAATGAGAATGAGCTTGCTTACAGCAACGTGCTATATGCTCTGAATGCCCGAATTGGGAATCTGTGTCAAAACTTTGTTAGGAATTATGTGATCCTTACTAGCTGGAAGTAAGGGAGATGGGGCATGAAGTTATTTCTAGGAGTTGGACACATACCAAGTTTAGCTCAGTTCTGGGCATCTTTGAAATACCTATACAAACTTGTTCCTACATAGTAACTTGCAACATTGAATGAGAATGTGCTTGCTTACAGCAAGGTGCTATATGTTCTGAATGCCCGAATTGGGAATCTGTGTCAAAACTTTGTTAGGAATTATGTGATCCTTACTAGCTGGAAGTAAGGGAGATGGGGCATGAAGTTATTTCTAGGAGTTGGACACATACCAAGTTTAGCTCAGTTCTGGGCATCTTTGAAATACCTATACAAACTTGTTCCTACATAGTAACTTGCATCTTTGAATGAGAATGTGCTTGCTTGCAGCAACGTGCTGTATGTTCTCAATGCCCGAATTGGGAATCTGTGTCAAAACTTTGTTAGGAATTATGTGATCCTTACTAGCTGGAAGTAAGGGAGATGGGGCATGAAGTTATTTCTAGGAGTTGGACACATACCGACTTTAGCTCAGTTCTGGGCATCTTTGAAATACCTATACAAACTTGTTCCTACATAGTAACTTGCAACTTTGAATGAGAATCTGCTTGCTTACAGCAACGTGCTATATGTTCTGAATGCCCGAATTGGGAATCTGTGTCAAAACTTTGTTAGGAATTATGTGATCCTTACTAGCTGGAAGTAAGGGAGATGGGGCATGAAGTTATTTCTAGGAGTTGGACACATACCGAGTTTAGGTCAGTTCTGGGCATCTTTGAAATACCTATACAAACTTGTTACTACATAGTAACTTGCAACTTTGAATGAGAATGTGCTTGCTTACAGCAACGTGCTATATGTTCTGAATGCCCGAATTGGGAATCTGTGTCAAAACTTTGTTAGGAATTATGTGATCCTTACTAACTGGAAGTAAGGGAGATGGGGCATGAAGTTATTTCTAGGAGTTGGACACATACCGAGTTTAGCTCAGTTCTGGGCATCTTTGAAATACCTATACAAACTTGTTCCTACATAGTAACTTGCAACTTTGAATGAGAATGTGCTTGCTTACAGCAACGTGCTATATGCTCTGAATGCCCGAATTGGGAATCTGTGTCAAAACTTTGTTAGGAATTATGTGATCCTTACTAGCTGGAAGTAAGGGAGATGGGGCATGAAGTTATTTCTAGGAGTTGGACACATACCAAGTTTACCTCAGTTCTGGGCATCTTTGAAATACCTATACAAACTTGTTCCTACATAGTAACTTGCAACATTGAATGTGAATGTGCTTGCTTACAGCAACGTGCTATATGTTCTGAATGCCCGAATTGGGAATCTGTGTCAAAACTTTGTTAGGAATTATGTGATCCTTACTAGCTGGAAGTAAGGGAGATGGGGCATGAAGTTATTTCTAGGAGTTGGACACATACCAAGTTTAGCTCAGTTCTGGGCATCTTTGAAATACCTATACAAACTTGTTCCTACATAGTAACTTGCATCTTTGAATGAGAATGTGCTTGCTTGCAGCAACGTGCTGTATGTTCTCAATGCCCGAATTGGGAATCTGTGTCAAAACTTTGTTAGGAATTATGTGATCCTTACTAGCTGGAAGTAAGGGAGATGGGGCATGAAGTTATTTCTAGGAGTTGGACACATACCGACTTTAGCTCAGTTCTGGGCATCTTTGAAATACCTATACAAACTTGTTCCTACATAGTAACTTGCAACTTTGAATGAGAATCTGCTTGCTTACAGCAACGTGCTATATGTTCTGAATGCCCGAATTGGGAATCTGTGTCAAAACTTTGTTAGGAATTATGTGATCCTTACTAGCTGGAAGTAAGGGAGATGGGGCATGAAGTTATTTCTAGGAGTTGGACACATACCGAGTTTAGGTCAGTTCTGGGCATCTTTGAAATACCTATACAAACTTGTTCCTACATAGTAACTTGCAACTTTGAATGAGAATGTGCTTGCTTACAGCAACGTGCTATATGTTCTGAATGCCCGAATTGGGAATCTGTGTCAAAACTTTGTTAGGAATTATGTGATCCTTACTAGCTGGAAGTAAGGGAGATGGGGCATGAAGTTATTTCTAGGAGTTGGACACATACCGAGTTTAGCTCAGTTCTGGACATCTTTGAAATACCTATACAAACTTGTTCCTACATAGTAACTTGCAACTTTGAATGAGAATGTGATTGCCTACAGCAACGTGCTATATGTTCTGAATGCCCGAATTGGGAATCTGTGTCAAATCTTTGTTAGGAATTATGTGATCCTTACTAGCTGGAAGTAAGGGAGATGGGGCATGAAGTTATTTCTAGGAGTTGGACACATACCGAGTTTAGCTCAGTTCTGGGCATCTTTGAAATACCTATACAAACTTGTTCCTACATAGTAACTTGCAACTTTGAATGAGAATGTGCTTGCTTACAGCAACGTGCTATATGTTCTGAATGCCCGAATTGGGAATCTGTGTCAAAACTTTGTTAGGAATTATGTGATCCTTACTAGCTGGAAGTAAGGGAGATGGGGCATGAAGTTATTTCTAGGAGTTGGACACATACCGAGTTTAGCTCAGTTCTGGGCATCTTTGAAATACCTATACAAACTTGTTCCTACATAGTAACTTGCAACTTTGAATGAGAATGTGCTTGCTTACAGCAACGTGCTATATGTTCTGAATGCCCGAATTGGGAATCTGTGTCAAAACTTTGTTAGGAATTATGTGATCCTTACTAGCTGGAAGTAAGGGAGATGGGGCATGAAGTTATTTCTAGGAGTTGGACACATACCGAGTGTAGCTCAGTTCTGGGCATCTTTGAAATACCTATACAAACTTGTTCCTACATAGTAACTTGCATCTTTGAATGAGAATCTGCTTGCTTACAGCAACGTGCTATATGTTCTGAATGCCCGAATTGGTAATCTGTGTCAAAACTTTGTTAGGAATTATGTGATCCTTACTAGCTGGAAGTAAGGGAGATGGGGCATGAAGTTATTTCTAGGAGTTGGACACATACCGAGTTTAGCTCAGTTCTGGGCATCTTTGAAATACCTATACAAACTTGTTCCTACATAGTAACTTGCAACTTTGAATGAGAATGTGCTTGCTTACAGCAACGTGCTATATGTTCTGAATGCCCGAATTGGGAATCTGTGTCAAAACTTTGTTAGGAATTATGTGATCCTTACTAGCTGGAAGTAAGGGAGATGGGGCATGAAGTTATTTCTAGGAGTTGGACACATACCGAGTTTAGCTCAGTTCTGGGCATCTTTGAAATACCTATACAAACTTGTTCCTACATAGTAACTTGCATCTTTGAATGAGAATGTGCTTGCTTACAGCAACGTGCTATATGTTCTGAATGCCCGAATTGGGAATCTGTGTCAAAACTTTGTTAGGAATTATGTGATCCTTACTAGCTGGAAGTAAGGGAGATGGGGCATGAAGTTATTTCTAGGAGTTGGACACATACCAAGTTTAGCTCAGTTCTGGGTATCTTTGAAATACCTATACAAACTTGTTCCTACATAGTAACTTGCAACTTTGAATGAGAATGAGCTTGCTTACAGCAACGTGCTATATGCTCTGAATGCCCGAATTGGGAATCTGTGTCAAAACTTTGTTAGGAATTATGTGATCCTTACTAGCTGGAAGTAAGGGAGATGGGGCATGAAGTTATTTCTAGGAGTTGGACACATACCAAGTTTAGCTCAGTTCTGGGCATCTTTGAAATACCTATACAAACTTGTTCCTACATAGTAACTTGCAACATTGAATGAGAATGTGCTTGCTTACAGCAAGGTGCTATATGTTCTGAATGCCCGAATTGGGAATCTGTGTCAAAACTTTGTTAGGAATTATGTGATCCTTACTAGCTGGAAGTAAGGGAGATGGGGCATGAAGTTATTTCTAGGAGTTGGACACATACCAAGTTTAGCTCAGTTCTGGGCATCTTTGAAATACCTATACAAACTTGTTCCTACATAGTAACTTGCATCTTTGAATGAGAATGTGCTTGCTTGCAGCAACGTGCTGTATGTTCTCAATGCCCGAATTGGGAATCTGTGTCAAAACTTTGTTAGGAATTATGTGATCCTTACTAGCTGGAAGTAAGGGAGATGGGGCATGAAGTTATTTCTAGGAGTTGGACACATACCGACTTTAGCTCAGTTCTGGGCATCTTTGAAATACCTATACAAACTTGTTCCTACATAGTAACTTGCAACTTTGAATGAGAATCTGCTTGCTTACAGCAACGTGCTATATGTTCTGAATGCCCGAATTGGGAATCTGTGTCAAAACTTTGTTAGGAATTATGTGATCCTTACTAGCTGGAAGTAAGGGAGATGGGGCATGAAGTTATTTCTAGGAGTTGGACACATACCGAGTTTAGGTCAGTTCTGGGCATCTTTGAAATACCTATACAAACTTGTTACTACATAGTAACTTGCAACTTTGAATGAGAATGTGCTTGCTTACAGCAACGTGCTATATGTTCTGAATGCCCGAATTGGGAATCTGTGTCAAAACTTTGTTAGGAATTATGTGATCCTTACTAACTGGAAGTAAGGGAGATGGGGCATGAAGTTATTTCTAGGAGTTGGACACATACCGAGTTTAGCTCAGTTCTGGGCATCTTTGAAATACCTATACAAACTTGTTCCTACATAGTAACTTGCAACTTTGAATGAGAATGTGCTTGCTTACAGCAACGTGCTATATGCTCTGAATGCCCGAATTGGGAATCTGTGTCAAAACTTTGTTAGGAATTATGTGATCCTTACTAGCTGGAAGTAAGGGAGATGGGGCATGAAGTTATTTCTAGGAGTTGGACACATACCAAGTTTACCTCAGTTCTGGGCATCTTTGAAATACCTATACAAACTTGTTCCTACATAGTAACTTGCAACATTGAATGTGAATGTGCTTGCTTACAGCAACGTGCTATATGTTCTGAATGCCCGAATTGGGAATCTGTGTCAAAACTTTGTTAGGAATTATGTGATCCTTACTAGCTGGAAGTAAGGGAGATGGGGCATGAAGTTATTTCTAGGAGTTGGACACATACCAAGTTTAGCTCAGTTCTGGGCATCTTTGAAATACCTATACAAACTTGTTCCTACATAGTAACTTGCATCTTTGAATGAGAATGTGCTTGCTTGCAGCAACGTGCTGTATGTTCTCAATGCCCGAATTGGGAATCTGTGTCAAAACTTTGTTAGGAATTATGTGATCCTTACTAGCTGGAAGTAAGGGAGATGGGGCATGAAGTTATTTCTAGGAGTTGGACACATACCGACTTTAGCTCAGTTCTGGGCATCTTTGAAATACCTATACAAACTTGTTCCTACATAGTAACTTGCAACTTTGAATGAGAATCTGCTTGCTTACAGCAACGTGCTATATGTTCTGAATGCCCGAATTGGGAATCTGTGTCAAAACTTTGTTAGGAATTATGTGATCCTTACTAGCTGGAAGTAAGGGAGATGGGGCATGAAGTTATTTCTAGGAGTTGGACACATACCGAGTTTAGGTCAGTTCTGGGCATCTTTGAAATACCTATACAAACTTGTTCCTACATAGTAACTTGCAACTTTGAATGAGAATGTGCTTGCTTACAGCAACGTGCTATATGTTCTGAATGACCGAATTGGGAATCTGTGTCAAAACTTTGTTAGGAATTATGTGATCCTTACTAGCTGGAAGTAAGGGAGATGGGGCATGAAGTTATTTCTAGGAGTTGGACACATACCAAGTTTAGCTCAGTTCTGGGCATCTTTGAAATACCTATACTAACTTGTTCCTACATAGTAACTTGCAACTTTGAATGAGAATGTGCTTGCTTACAGCAACGTGCTATATGTTCTGAATGCCCGAATTGGGAATCTGTGTCAAAACTTTGTTAGGAATTATGTGATCCTTACTAGCTGGAAGTAAGGGAGATGGGGCATGAAGTTATTTCTAGGAGTTGGACACATACCAAGTTTAGCTGAGTTCTGGGCATCTTAGAAATACCTATACAAACTTGTTCCTACATAGTAACTTGCAACTTTGAATGAGAATGTGCTTGCTTGCAGCAACGTGCTATATGTTCTGAATGCCCGATTTGGGAATCTGTGTCAAAACTTTGTTAGGAATTATGTGATCCTTACTAGCTGGAAGTAAGGGAGATGGGGCATGAAGTTATTTCTAGGAGTTGGACACATACTGACTTTAGCTCAGTTCTGGGCATCTTTGAAATACCTATACAAACTTGTTCCTACATAGTAACTTGCATCTTTGAATGAGAATCTGCTTGCTTACAGCAACGTGCTATATGTTCTGAATGCCCGAATTGGGAATCTGTGTCAATACTTTGTTAGGAATTATGTGATCCTTACTAGCTGGAAGTAAGGGAGATGGGGCATGAAGTTATTTCTAGGAGTTGGACACATACCAAGTTTATGTCAGTTCTGGGCATCTTTGAAATACCTATACAAACTTGTTCCTACATAGTAACTTGCAACTTTGAATGAGAATGTGCTTGCTTGCAGCAACGTGCTGTATGTTCTCAATGCCCGAATTGGGAATCTGTGTCAAAACTTTGTTAGGAATTATGTGATCCTTACTAGTTGGAAGTAAGGGAGATGGGGCATGAAGTTATTTCTAGGAGTTGGACACATACCGACTTTAGCTCAGTTCTGGGCATCTTTGAAATACCTATACAAACTTGTTCCTACATAGTAACTTGCAACTTTGAATGAGAATCTGCTTGCTTACAGCAACGTGCTATATGTTCTGAATGCCCGAATTGGGAATCTGTGTCAAAATTTTGTTAGGAATTATGTGATCCTTACTAGCTGGAAGTAAGGGAGATGGGGCATGAAGTTATTTCTAGGAGTTGGACACATACCGAGTTTAGGTCAGTTCTGGGCATCTTTGAAATACCTATACAAACTTGTTCCTACATAGTAACTTGCAACTTTGAATGAGAATGTGCTTGCTTACAGCAACGTGCTATATGTTCTGAATGACCGAATTGGGAATCTGTGTCAAAACTTTGTTAGGAATTATGTGATCCTTACTAGCTGGAAGTAAGGGAGATGGGGCATGAAGTTATTTCTAGGAGTTGGACACATACCGAGTTTAGCTCAGTTCTGGGCATCTTTGAAATACCTATACTAACTTGTTCCTACATAGTAACTTGCAACTTTGAATGAGAATGTGCTTGCTTACAGCAACGTGCTATATGTTCTGAATGCCCGAATTGGGAATCTGTGTCAAAACTTTGTTAGGAATTATGTGATCCTTACTAGCTGGAAGTAAGGGAGATGGGGCATGAAGTTATTTCTAGGAGTTGGACACATACCAAGTTTAGCTGAGTTCTGGGCATCTTAGAAATACCTATACAAAATTGTTCCTACATAGTAACTTGCAACTTTGAATGAGAATGTGCTTGCTTGCAGCAACGTGCTATATGTTCTGAATGCCCGATTTGGGAATCTGTGTCAAAACTTTGTTAGGAATTATGTGATCCTTACTAGCTGGAAGTAAGGGAGATGGGGCATGAAGTTATTTCTAGGAGTTGGACACATACCGACTTTAGCTCAGTTCTGGGCATCTTTGAAATACCTATACAAACTTGTTCCTACATAGTAACTTGCAACTTTGAATGAGAATCTGCTTGCTTACAGCAACGTGCTATATGTTCTGAATGCCCGAATTGGGAATCTGTGTCAAAACTTTGTTAGGAATTATGTGATCCTTACTAGCTGGAAGTAAGGGAGATGGGGCATGAAGTTATTTCTAGGAGTTGGACACATACCGAGTGTAGCTCAGTTCTGGGCATCTTTGAAATACCTATACAAACTTGTTCCTACATAGTAACTTGCATCTTTGAATGAGAATCTGCTTGCTTACAGCAACGTGCTATATGTTCTGAATGCCCGAATTGGGAATCTGTGTCAAAACTTTGTTAGGAATTATGTGATCCTTACTAGCTGGAAGTAAGGGAGATGGGGCATGAAGTTATTTCTAGGAGTTGGACACATACCGAGTTTAGCTCAGTTCTGGGCATCTTTGAAATACCTATACAAACTTGTTCCTACATAGTAACTTGCAACTTTGAATGAGAATGTGCTTGCTTACAGCAACGTGCTATATGTTCTGAATGCCCGAATTGGGAATCTGTGTCAAAACTTTGTTAGGAATTATGTGATCCTTACTAGCTGGAAGTAAGGGAGATGGGGCATGAAGTTATTTCTAGGAGTTGGACACATACCGAGTTTAGCTCAGTTCTGGGCATCTTTGAAATACCTATACAAACTTGTTCCTACATAGTAACTTGCATCTTTGAATGAGAATGTGCTTGCTTACAGCAACGTGCTATATGTTCTGAATGCCCGAATTGGGAATCTGTGTCAAAACTTTGTTAGGAATTATGTGATCCTTACTAGCTGGAAGTAAGGGAGATGGGGCATGAAGTTATTTCTAGGAGTTGGACACATACCGAGTTGAGCTCAGTTCTGGGTATCTTTGAAATACCTATACAAACTTGTTCCTACATAGTAACTTGCAACTTTGAATGAGAATGAGCTTGCTTACAGCAACGTGCTATATGCTCTGAATGCCCGAATTGGGAATCTGTGTCAAAACTTTGTTAGGAATTATGTGATCCTTACTAGCTGGAAGTAAGGGAGATGGGGCATGAAGTTATTTCTAGGAGTTGGACACATACCAAGTTTAGCTCAGTTCTGGGCATCTTTGAAATACCTATACAAACTTGTTCCTACATAGTAACTTGCAACATTGAATGAGAATGTGCTTGCTTACAGCAAGGTGCTATATGTTCTGAATGCCCGAATTGGGAATCTGTGTCAAAACTTTGTTAGGAATTATGTGATCCTTACTAGCTGGAAGTAAGGGAGATGGGGCATGAAGTTATTTCTAGGAGTTGGACACATACCAAGTTTAGCTCAGTTCTGGGCATCTTTGAAATACCTATACAAACTTGTTCCTACATAGTAACTTGCATCTTTGAATGAGAATGTGCTTGCTTGCAGCAACGTGCTGTATGTTCTCAATGCCCGAATTGGGAATCTGTGTCAAAACTTTGTTAGGAATTATGTGATCCTTACTAGCTGGAAGTAAGGGAGATGGGGCATGAAGTTATTTCTAGGAGTTGGACACATACCGACTTTAGCTCAGTTCTGGGCATCTTTGAAATACCTATACAAACTTGTTCCTACATAGTAACTTGCAACTTTGAATGAGAATCTGCTTGCTTACAGCAACGTGCTATATGTTCTGAATGCCCGAATTGGGAATCTGTGTCAAAACTTTGTTAGGAATTATGTGATCCTTACTAGCTGGAAGTAAGGGAGATGGGGCATGAAGTTATTTCTAGGAGTTGGACACATACCGAGTTTAGGTCAGTTCTGGGCATCTTTGAAATACCTATACAAACTTGTTACTACATAGTAACTTGCAACTTTGAATGAGAATGTGCTTGCTTACAGCAACGTGCTATATGTTCTGAATGCCCGAATTCGGAATCTGTGTCAAAACTTTGTTAGGAATTATGTGATCCTTACTAACTGGAAGTAAGGGAGATGGGGCATGAAGTTATTTCTAGGAGTTGGACACATACCGAGTTTAGCTCAGTTCTGGGCATCTTTGAAATACCTATACAAACTTGTTCCTACATAGTAACTTGCAACTTTGAATGAGAATGTGCTTGCTTACAGCAACGTGCTATATGCTCTGAATGCCCGAATTGGGAATCTGTGTCAAAACTTTGTTAGGAATTATGTGATCCTTACTAGCTGGAAGTAAGGGAGATGGGGCATGAAGTTATTTCTAGGAGTTGGACACATACCAAGTTTACCTCAGTTCTGGGCATCTTTGAAATACCTATACAAACTTGTTCCTACATAGTAACTTGCAACATTGAATGTGAATGTGCTTGCTTACAGCAACGTGCTATATGTTCTGAATGCCCGAATTGGGAATCTGTGTCAAAACTTTGTTAGGAATTATGTGATCCTTACTAGCTGGAAGTAAGGGAGATGGGGCATGAAGTTATTTCTAGGAGTTGGACACATACCAAGTTTAGCTCAGTTCTGGGCATCTTTGAAATACCTATACAAACTTGTTCCTACATAGTAACTTGCATCTTTGAATGAGAATGTGCTTGCTTGCAGCAACGTGCTGTATGTTCTCAATGCCCGAATTGGGAATCTGTGTCAAAACTTTGTTAGGAATTATGTGATCCTTACTAGCTGGAAGTAAGGGAGATGGGGCATGAAGTTATTTCTAGGAGTTGGACACATACCGACTTTAGCTCAGTTCTGGGCATCTTTGAAATACCTATACAAACTTGTTCCTACATAGTAACTTGCAACTTTGAATGAGAATCTGCTTGCTTACAGCAACGTGCTATATGTTCTGAATGCCCGAATTGGGAATCTGTGTCAAAACTTTGTTAGGAATTATGTGATCCTTACTAGCTGGAAGTAAGGGAGATGGGGCATGAAGTTATTTCTAGGAGTTGGACACATACCGAGTGTAGCTCAGTTCTGGGCATCTTTGAAATACCTATACAAACTTGTTCCTACATAGTAACTTGCATCTTTGAATGAGAATCTGCTTGCTTACAGCAACGTGCTATATGTTCTGAATGCCCGAATTGGGAATCTGTGTCAAAACTTTGTTAGGAATTATGTGATCCTTACTAGCTGGAAGTAAGGGAGATGGGGCATGAAGTTATTTCTAGGAGTTGGACACATACCGAGTTTAGCTCAGTTCTGGGCATCTTTGAAATACCTATACAAACTTGTTCCTACATAGTAACTTGCAACTTTGAATGAGAATGTGCTTGCTTACAGCAACGTGCTATATGTTCTGAATGCCCGAATTGGGAATCTGTGTCAAAACTTTGTTAGGAATTATGTGATCCTTACTAGCTGGAAGTAAGGGAGATGGGGCATGAAGTTATTTCTAGGAGTTGGACACATACCGAGTTTAGCTCAGTTCTGGGCATCTTTGAAATACCTATACAAACTTGTTCCTACATAGTAACTTGCATCTTTGAATGAGAATGTGCTTGCTTACAGCAACGTGCTATATGTTCTGAATGCCCGAATTGGGAATCTGTGTCAAAACTTTGTTAGGAATTATGTGATCCTTACTAGCTGGAAGTAAGGGAGATGGGGCATGAAGTTATTTCTAGGAGTTGGACACATACCGAGTTGAGCTCAGTTCTGGGTATCTTTGAAATACCTATACAAACTTGTTCCTACATAGTAACTTGCAACTTTGAATGAGAATGAGCTTGCTTACAGCAACGTGCTATATGCTCTGAATGCCCGAATTGGGAATCTGTGTCAAAACTTTGTTAGGAATTATGTGATCCTTACTAGCTGGAAGTAAGGGAGATGGGGCATGAAGTTATTTCTAGGAGTTGGACACATACCAAGTTTAGCTCAGTTCTGGGCATCTTTGAAATACCTATACAAACTTGTTCCTACATAGTAACTTGCAACATTGAATGAGAATGTGCTTGCTTACAGCAAGGTGCTATATGTTCTGAATGCCCGAATTGGGAATCTGTGTCAAAACTTTGTTAGGAATTATGTGATCCTTACTAGCTGGAAGTAAGGGAGATGGGGCATGAAGTTATTTCTAGGAGTTGGACACATACCAAGTTTAGCTCAGTTCTGGGCATCTTTGAAATACCTATACAAACTTGTTCCTACATAGTAACTTGCATCTTTGAATGAGAATGTGCTTGCTTGCAGCAACGTGCTGTATGTTCTCAATGCCCGAATTGGGAATCTGTGTCAAAACTTTGTTAGGAATTATGTGATCCTTACTAGCTGGAAGTAAGGGAGATGGGGCATGAAGTTATTTCTAGGAGTTGGACACATACCGACTTTAGCTCAGTTCTGGGCATCTTTGAAATACCTATACAAACTTGTTCCTACATAGTAACTTGCAACTTTGAATGAGAATCTGCTTGCTTACAGCAACGTGCTATATGTTCTGAATGCCCGAATTGGGAATCTGTGTCAAAACTTTGTTAGGAATTATGTGATCCTTACTAGCTGGAAGTAAGGGAGATGGGGCATGAAGTTATTTCTAGGAGTTGGACACATACCGAGTTTAGGTCAGTTCTGGGCATCTTTGAAATACCTATACAAACTTGTTACTACATAGTAACTTGCAACTTTGAATGAGAATGTGCTTGCTTACAGCAACGTGCTATATGTTCTGAATGCCCGAATTCGGAATCTGTGTCAAAACTTTGTTAGGAATTATGTGATCCTTACTAACTGGAAGTAAGGGAGATGGGGCATGAAGTTATTTCTAGGAGTTGGACACATACCGAGTTTAGCTCAGTTCTGGGCATCTTTGAAATACCTATACAAACTTGTTCCTACATAGTAACTTGCAACTTTGAATGAGAATGTGCTTGCTTACAGCAACGTGCTATATGCTCTGAATGCCCGAATTGGGAATCTGTGTCAAAACTTTGTTAGGAATTATGTGATCCTTACTAGCTGGAAGTAAGGGAGATGGGGCATGAAGTTATTTCTAGGAGTTGGACACATACCAAGTTTACCTCAGTTCTGGGCATCTTTGAAATACCTATACAAACTTGTTCCTACATAGTAACTTGCAACATTGAATGTGAATGTGCTTGCTTACAGCAACGTGCTATATGTTCTGAATGCCCGAATTGGGAATCTGTGTCAAAACTTTGTTAGGAATTATGTGATCCTTACTAGCTGGAAGTAAGGGAGATGGGGCATGAAGTTATTTCTAGGAGTTGGACACATACCAAGTTTAGCTCAGTTCTGGGCATCTTTGAAATACCTATACAAACTTGTTCCTACATAGTAACTTGCATCTTTGAATGAGAATGTGCTTGCTTGCAGCAACGTGCTGTATGTTCTCAATGCCCGAATTGGGAATCTGTGTCAAAACTTTGTTAGGAATTATGTGATCCTTACTAGCTGGAAGTAAGGGAGATGGGGCATGAAGTTATTTCTAGGAGTTGGACACATACCGACTTTAGCTCAGTTCTGGGCATCTTTGAAATACCTATACAAACTTGTTCCTACATAGTAACTTGCAACTTTGAATGAGAATCTGCTTGCTTACAGCAACGTGCTATATGTTCTGAATGCCCGAATTGGGAATCTGTGTCAAAACTTTGTTAGGAATTATGTGATCCTTACTAGCTGGAAGTAAGGGAGATGGGGCATGAAGTTATTTCTAGGAGTTGGACACATACCGAGTTTAGGTCAGTTCTGGGCATCTTTGAAATACCTATACAAACTTGTTCCTACATAGTAACTTGCAACTTTGAATGAGAATGTGCTTGCTTACAGCAACGTGCTATATGTTCTGAATGCCCGAATTGGGAATCTGTGTCAAAACTTTGTTAGGAATTATGTGATCCTTACTAGCTGGAAGTAAGGGAGATGGGGCATGAAGTTATTTCTAGGAGTTGGACACATACCGAGTTTAGCTCAGTTCTGGACATCTTTGAAATACCTATACAAACTTGTTCCTACATAGTAACTTGCAACTTTGAATGAGAATGTGATTGCCTACAGCAACGTGCTATATGTTCTGAATGCCCGAATTGGGAATCTGTGTCAAATCTTTGTTAGGAATTATGTGATCCTTACTAGCTGGAAGTAAGGGAGATGGGGCATGAAGTTATTTCTAGGAGTTGGACACATACCGAGTTTAGCTCAGTTCTGGGCATCTTTGAAATACCTATACAAACTTGTTCCTACATAGTAACTTGCAACTTTGAATGAGAATGTGCTTGCTTACAGCAACGTGCTATATGTTCTGAATGCCCGAATTGGGAATCTGTGTCAAAACTTTGTTAGGAATTATGTGATCCTTACTAGCTGGAAGTAAGGGAGATGGGGCATGAAGTTATTTCTAGGAGTTGGACACATACCGAGTTTAGCTCAGTTCTGGGCATCTTTGAAATACCTATACAAACTTGTTCCTACATAGTAACTTGCAACTTTGAATGAGAATGTGCTTGCTTACAGCAACGTGCTATATGTTCTGAATGCCCGAATTGGGAATCTGTGTCAAAACTTTGTTAGGAATTATGTGATCCTTACTAGCTGGAAGTAAGGGAGATGGGGCATGAAGTTATTTCTAGGAGTTGGACACATACCGAGTGTAGCTCAGTTCTGGGCATCTTTGAAATACCTATACAAACTTGTTCCTACATAGTAACTTGCATCTTTGAATGAGAATCTGCTTGCTTACAGCAACGTGCTATATGTTCTGAATGCCCGAATTGGTAATCTGTGTCAAAACTTTGTTAGGAATTATGTGATCCTTACTAGCTGGAAGTAAGGGAGATGGGGCATGAAGTTATTTCTAGGAGTTGGACACATACCGAGTTTAGCTCAGTTCTGGGCATCTTTGAAATACCTATACAAACTTGTTCCTACATAGTAACTTGCAACTTTGAATGAGAATGTGCTTGCTTACAGCAACGTGCTATATGTTCTGAATGCCCGAATTGGGAATCTGTGTCAAAACTTTGTTAGGAATTATGTGATCCTTACTAGCTGGAAGTAAGGGAGATGGGGCATGAAGTTATTTCTAGGAGTTGGACACATACCGAGTTTAGCTCAGTTCTGGGCATCTTTGAAATACCTATACAAACTTGTTCCTACATAGTAACTTGCATCTTTGAATGAGAATGTGCTTGCTTACAGCAACGTGCTATATGTTCTGAATGCCCGAATTGGGAATCTGTGTCAAAACTTTGTTAGGAATTATGTGATCCTTACTAGCTGGAAGTAAGGGAGATGGGGCATGAAGTTATTTCTAGGAGTTGGACACATACCAAGTTTAGCTCAGTTCTGGGTATCTTTGAAATACCTATACAAACTTGTTCCTACATAGTAACTTGCAACTTTGAATGAGAATGAGCTTGCTTACAGCAACGTGCTATATGCTCTGAATGCCCGAATTGGGAATCTGTGTCAAAACTTTGTTAGGAATTATGTGATCCTTACTAGCTGGAAGTAAGGGAGATGGGGCATGAAGTTATTTCTAGGAGTTGGACACATACCAAGTTTAGCTCAGTTCTGGGCATCTTTGAAATACCTATACAAACTTGTTCCTACATAGTAACTTGCAACATTGAATGAGAATGTGCTTGCTTACAGCAAGGTGCTATATGTTCTGAATGCCCGAATTGGGAATCTGTGTCAAAACTTTGTTAGGAATTATGTGATCCTTACTAGCTGGAAGTAAGGGAGATGGGGCATGAAGTTATTTCTAGGAGTTGGACACATACCAAGTTTAGCTCAGTTCTGGGCATCTTTGAAATACCTATACAAACTTGTTCCTACATAGTAACTTGCATCTTTGAATGAGAATGTGCTTGCTTGCAGCAACGTGCTGTATGTTCTCAATGCCCGAATTGGGAATCTGTGTCAAAACTTTGTTAGGAATTATGTGATCCTTACTAGCTGGAAGTAAGGGAGATGGGGCATGAAGTTATTTCTAGGAGTTGGACACATACCGACTTTAGCTCAGTTCTGGGCATCTTTGAAATACCTATACAAACTTGTTCCTACATAGTAACTTGCAACTTTGAATGAGAATCTGCTTGCTTACAGCAACGTGCTATATGTTCTGAATGCCCGAATTGGGAATCTGTGTCAAAACTTTGTTAGGAATTATGTGATCCTTACTAGCTGGAAGTAAGGGAGATGGGGCATGAAGTTATTTCTAGGAGTTGGACACATACCGAGTTTAGGTCAGTTCTGGGCATCTTTGAAATACCTATACAAACTTGTTCCTACATAGTAACTTGCAACTTTGAATGAGAATGTGCTTGCTTACAGCAACGTGCTATATGTTCTGAATGACCGAATTGGGAATCTGTGTCAAAACTTTGTTAGGAATTATGTGATCCTTACTAGCTGGAAGTAAGGGAGATGGGGCATGAAGTTATTTCTAGGAGTTGGACACATACCGAGTTTAGCTCAGTTCTGGGCATCTTTGAAATACCTATACTAACTTGTTCCTACATAGTAACTTGCAACTTTGAATGAGAATGTGCTTGCTTACAGCAACGTGCTATATGTTCTGAATGCCCGAATTGGGAATCTGTGTCAAAACTTTGTTAGGAATTATGTGATCCTTACTAGCTGGAAGTAAGGGAGATGGGGCATGAAGTTATTTCTAGGAGTTGGACACATACCAAGTTTAGCTGAGTTCTGGGCATCTTAGAAATACCTATACAAACTTGTTCCTACATAGTAACTTGCAACTTTGAATGAGAATGTGCTTGCTTGCAGCAACGTGCTATATGTTCTGAATGCCCGATTTGGGAATCTGTGTCAAAACTTTGTTAGGAATTATGTGATCCTTACTAGCTGGAAGTAAGGGAGATGGGGCATGAAGTTATTTCTAGGAGTTGGACACATACCGACTTTAGCTCAGTTCTGGGCATCTTTGAAATACCTATACAAACTTGTTCCTACATAGTAACTTGCATCTTTGAATGAGAATCTGCTTGCTTGCAGCAACGTGCTATATGTTCTGAATGCCCGAATTGGGAATCTGTGTCAATACTTTGTTAGGAATTATGTGATCCTTACTAGCTGGAAGTAAGGGAGATGGGGCATGAAGTTATTTCTAGGAGTTGGACACATACCGAGTTTAGGTCAGTTCTGGGCATCTTTGAAATACCTATACAAACTTGTTCCTACATAGTAACTTGCAACTTTGAATGAGAATGTGCTTGCTTACAGCAACGTGCTGTATGTTCTGAATGCCCGAATTGGGAATCTGTGTCAAAACTTTGTTAGGAATTATGTGATCCTTACTAGCTGGAAGTAAGGGAGATGGGGCATGAAGTTATTTCTAGGAGTTGGACACATACCAAGTTTAGCTCAGTTCTGGGCATCTTTGAAATACCTATACAAACTTGTTCCTACATAGTAACTTGCAACTTTGAATGAGAATCTGCTTGCTTACAGCAACGTGCTATATGTTCTGAATGCCCGAATTGGGAATCTGTGTCAAAACTTTGTTAGGAATTATGTGATCCTTACTAGCTGGAAGTAAGGGAGATGGGGCATGAAGTTATTTCTAGGAGTTGGACACATACCAAGTTTAGCTCAGTTCTGGGCATCTTTGAAATACCTATACAAACTTGTTCCTACATAGTAACTTGCAACATTGAATGAGAATGTGCTTGCTTACAGCAACGTGCTATATGTTCTGAATGCCCGAATTGGGAATCTCTGTCAAAACTTTGTTAGGAATTATGTGATCCTTACTAGCTGGAAGTAAGGGAGATGGGGCATGAAGTTATTTCTACGAGTTGGACACATACCAAGTTTAGCTCAGTTCTGGGCATCTTTGAAATACCTATACAAACTTGTTCCTACATAGTAACTTGCAACTTTGAATGAGAATGTGCTTGCTTGCAGCAACGTGCTATATGTTCTGAATGCCCGAATTGGGAATCTGTGTCAAAAGTTTGTTAGGAATTATGTGATCCTTACTAGCTGGAAGTAAGGGAGATGGGGCATGAAGTTATTTCTAGGAGTTGGACACATACCAAGTTTAGCTCAGTTCTGGGCATCTTTGAAATACCTATACAAACTTGTTCCTACATAGTAACTTGCATCTTTGAATGAGAATGTGTTTGCTTACAGCAACGTGCTATATGTTCTGAATGCCCGAATTGGCAATCTGTGTCAAAACTTTGTTAGGAATTATGTGATCCTTACTAGCTGGAAGTAAGGGAGATGGGGCATGAAGTTATTTCTAGGAGTTGGACATATACCAAGTTTAGGTCAGTTCTGGGCATCTTTGAAATACCTATACAAACTTGTTCCTACATAGTAACTTGCATCTTTAATGAGAATCTGCTTGCTTACAGCAACGTGCTATATGTTCTGAATGCCCGATTTGGGAATCTGTGTCAAAACTTTGTTAGGAATTATGTGATCCGTACTAGCTGGAAGTAAGGGAGATGGGGCATGAAGTTATTTCTAGGAGTTGGACACATACCAAGTTTAGCTCAGTTCTGTTCATCTTTCAAATACCTATACAAACTTGTTCCTACATAGTAACTTGCAACTTTGAATGAGAATGTGCTTGCTTGCAGCAACGTGCTATATGTTCTGAATGCCCGAATTGGGAATCTGTGTCAAAACTTTGTTAGGAATTATGTGATCCTTACTAGCTGGAAGTAAGGGAGATGGGGCATGAAGTTATTTCTAGGAGTTGGACACATACCAAGTTTAGCTCAGTTCTGGGCATCTTTGAAATACCTATACCAACTTGTTTCTACATAGTAACTTGCAACTTTGAATGAGAATGTGCTTGCTTACAGAAACGTGCTATATGTTCTGAATGCCCGAATTTGGAATCTGTGTCAAAACTTTGTTAGGAATTATGTGATCCTTACTAGCTGGAAGTAAGGGAGATGGGGCATGAAGTTATTTCTAGGAGTTGGACACATACCAAGTTTAGCTCAGTTCTGGGCATCTTTGAAATACCTATACAAACTTGTTCCTACATAGTAACTTGCAACTTTGAATGAGAATGTGCTTGCTTACAGGAACGTGCTATATGTTCTGAATGCCCGAATTTGGAATCTGTGTCAAAACTTTGTTAGGAATTATGTGATCCTTACTAGCTGGAAGTAAGGGAGATGGGGCATGAAGTTATTTCTAGGAGTTGGACAGATACCAAGTTTAGCTCAGTTCTGGGCATCTTTGAAATACCTATACAAACGTGTTCCTACATAGTAACTTGCAACTTTGAATGAGAATGTGCTTGCTTACAGCAACGTGCTATATGTTCTGAATGCCCGAATTGGCAATCTGTGTCAAAACTTTGTTAGGAATTATGTGATCCTTACTAGCTGGAAGTAAGGGAGATGGGGCATGAAGTTATTTCTAGGAGTTGGACACATACCAAGTTTAGCTCAGTTCTGGGCATCTTTGAAATACCTATACAAACTTGTTCCTACATAGTAACTTGCATCTTTGAATGAGAATCTGTTTGCTTACAGCAACGTGCTATATGTTCTGAATGCCCGAATTGGGAATCTGTGTCAAAACTTTGTTAGGAATTATGTGATCCTTACTAGCTGGAAGTAAGGGAGATGGGGCATGAAGTTATTTCTAGGAGTTGGACACATACCAAGTTTAGCTCAGTTCTGGGCATCTTTGAAATACCTATACAAACTTGTTCCTACATAGTAACTTGCAACTTTGAATGAGAATCTGCTTGCTTACAGCAACGTGCTATATGTTCTGAATGCCCGAATTGGGAATCTGTGTCAAAACTTTGTTCGGAATTATATGATCCTTAATAGCTGGAAGTAAGGGAGATGGGGCATGAAGTTATTTCTAGGAGTTGGACACATACCAAGTTTAGCTCAGTTCTGGGCATCTTTGAAATACCTATACAAACTTGTTCCTACATAGTAACTTGCAACTTTGAATGAGAATGTGCTTGCTTACAGCAACGTGCTATATGTTCTGAATGCCCGAATTGGGAATCTGTGTCAAAACTTTGTTAGGAATTATGTGATCCTTACTAGCTGGAAGTAAGGGAGATGGGGCATGAAGTTATTTCTAGGAGTTGGACAAATACCAAGTTTAGCTCAGTTCTGGGCATCTTTGAAATACCTATACAAACTTGTTCCTACATAGTAACTTGCAACTTTGAATGAGAATGTGCTTGCTTACAGCAACGTGCTATATGTTCTGAATGCCCGAATTGGGAATCTGTGTCAAAACTTTGTTAGGAATTATGTGATCCGTACTAGCTGGAAGTAAGGGAGATGGGGCGTGAAGTTATTTCTAGGAGTTGGACACATACCAAGTTTAGCTCAGTTCTGGGCATCTTTGAAATACCTATACAAACTTGTTCCTACATAGTAACTTGCATCTTTGAATGAGAATGTGCTTGCTTACAGCAACGTGCTATATGTTCTGAATGCCCGAATTGGGAATCGGTGTCAAAACTTTGTTAGGAATTATGTGATCCTTACTAGCTGGAAGTAAGGGAGATGGGGCATGAAGTTATTTCTAGGAGTTGGACACATACCAAGTTTAGCTCAGTTCTGGGCATCTTTGAAATACCTAGACAAACTTGTTCCTACATAGTAACTTGCAACTTTGAATGAGAATGTGCTTGCTTACAGCAACGTGCTATATGTTCTGAATGCCCGAATTGGGAATCTGTGTCAAAACTTTGTTAGGAATTATGTGATCCTTACTAGCTGGAAGTAAGGGAGATGGGGCATGAAGTTATTTCTAGGAGTTGGACACATACCAAGTTTAGCTCAGTTCTGGGCATCTTTGAAATACCTAGACAAACTTGTTCCTACATAGTAACTTGCATCTTTGAATGAGAATGTGCTTGCTTACAGCAACGTGCTATATGTTCTGAATGCCCGAATTGGGAATCTGTGTCAAAACTTTGTTAGGAATTATGTGATCCTTACTAGCTGGAAGTAAGGGAGATGGGGCATGAAGTTATTTCTAGGAGTTGGACACATACCAAGTTTAGCTCAGTTCTGGGCATCTTTGAAATACCTATACAAACTTGTTCCTACATAGTAACTTGCATCTTTGAATGAGAATCTGCTTGCTTACAGCAACGTGCTATATGTTCTGAATGCCCGAATTGGGAATTTGTGTCAAAACTTTGTTAGGAATTATGTGATCCTTACTAGCTGGAAGTAAGGGAGATGGGGCATGAAGTTATTTCTAGGAGTTGGACTCATACCAAGTTTAGCTCAGTTCTGGGCATCTTTGAAATACCTATACAAACTTGTTCCTACATAGTAACTTGCAACTTTGAATGAGAATGTGATTGCCTACAGCAACGTGCTATATGTTCTGAATGCCCGAATTGGGAATCTGTGTCAAAACTTTGTTAGGAATTATGTGATCCTTACTAGCTAGAAGTAAGGGAGATGGGGCATGAAGTTATTTCTAGGAGTTGGACACATACCAAGTTTAGCTCAGTTCTGGGCATCTTTGAAATACCTATACAAACTTGTTCCTACATAGTAACTTGCAACTTTGAATGAGAATGTGCTTGCTTACAGCAACGTGCTATATGATCTGAATGCCCGAATTGGGAATCTGTGTCAAAACTTTGTTAGGAATTATGTGATCCTTACTAGCTGGAAGTAAGGGAGATGGGGCATGAAGTTATTTCTAGGAGTTGGACACATACCAAGTTTAGCTCAGTTCTGGGCATCTTTGAAATACCTATACAAACTTGTTCCTACATAGTAACTTGCATCTTTGAATGAGAATGTGCTTGCTTACAGCAACGTGCTATGTGTTCTGAATGCCCGAATTGGGAATCTGTGTCAAAACTTTGTTAGGAATTATGTGATCCTTACTAGCTGGAAGTAAGGGAGATGGGGCATGAAGTTATTTCTAGGAATTGGACACTTACCAAGTTTAGCTCAGTTCTGGGCATCTTTGAAATACCTAGACACACTTGTTCCTACATAGCAACTAGCATCTTTGAATGAGAATGTGCTTGCCTACAGCAACGTGCTATATGTTCTGAATGCCCGAATTGGGAATCTGTGTCAAAACTTTGTTAGGAATTATGTGATCCTTACTAGCTGGAAGTAAGGGAGATGGGGCATGAAGTTATTTCTAGGAGTTGGACACATACCAAGTTTAGCTCAGTTCTGGGCATCTTTGAAATACCTATACAAACTTGTTCCTACATAGTAACTTGCAACTTTGAATGAGAATTTGCTTGCTTACAGAAACGTGCTATATGTTCTGAATGCCCGAATTTGGAATCTGTGTCAAAACTTTGTTAGGAATTATGTGATCCTTACTAGCTGGAAGTAAGGGAGATGGGGCATGAAGTTATTTCTAGGAGTTGGACACATACCAAGTTTAGCTCAGTTCTGGGCATCTTTGAAATACCTATACAAACTTGTTCCTACATAGTAACTTGCAACTTTGAATGAGAATGTGCTTGCTTACAGGAACGTGCTATATGTTCTGAATGCCCGAATTGGGAATCTGTGTCAAAACTTTGTTAGGAATTATGTGATCCTTACTAGCTGGAAGTAAGGGAGATGGGGCATGAAGTTATTTCTAGGAGTTGGACAGATACCAAGTTTAGCTCAGTTCTGGGCATCTTTGAAATACCTATACAAACTTGTTCCTACATAGTAACTTGCAACTTTGAATGAGAATGTGCTTGCTTACAGCAACGTGCTATATGTTCTGAATGCCCGAATTGGGAATCTGTGTCAAAACTTTGTTAGGAATTATGTGATCCTTACTAGCTGGAAGTAAGGGAGATGGGGCATGAAGTTATTTCTAGGAGTTGGACACATACCAAGTTTAGCTCAGTTCTGGGCATCTTTGAAATACCTATACAAACTTGTTCCTACATAGTAACTTGCAACATTGAATGAGAATCTGCTTGCTTACAGCAACGTGCTATATGTTCTGAATGCCCGAATTGGGAATCTGTGTCAAAACTTTGTTCGGAATTATATGATCCTTACTAGCTGGAAGTAAGGGAGATGGGGCGTGAAGTTATTTCTAGGAGTTGGACACATACCAAGTTTAGCTCAGTTCTGGGCATCTTTGAAATACCTATACAAACTTGTTCCTACATAGTAACTTGCAACTTTGAATGAGAATCTGCTTGCTTACAGCAACGTGCTATATGTTCTGAATGCCCGAATTGGGAATCTGTGTCAAAACTTTGTTAGGAATTATGTGATCCTTACTAGCTGGAAGTAAGGGAGATGGGGCATGAAGTTATTTCTAGGAGTTGGACACATACCAAGTTTAGCTCAGTTCTGGGCATCTTTGAAATACCTATACAAACTTGTTCCTACATAGTAACTTGCAACTTTGAATGAGAATGTGCTTGCTTACAGCAACGTGCTATATGTTCTGAATGCCCGAATTGGGAATCTGTGTCAAAACTTTGTTAGGAATTATGTGATCCGTACTAGCTGGAAGTAAGGGAGATGGGGCGTGAAGTTATTTCTAGGAGTTGGACACATACCAAGTTTAGCTCAGTTCTGGGCATCTTTGAAATACCTATACAAACTTGTTCCTACATAGTAACTTGCATCTTTGAATGAGAATGTGCTTGCTTACAGCAACGTGCTATATCATCTGAATGCCCGAATTGGGAATCTGTGTCAAAACTTTGTTAGGAATTATGTGATCCTTACTAGCTGGAAGTAAGGGAGATGGGGCATGAAGTTATTTCTAGGAGTTGGACACATACCAAGTTTAGCTCAGTTCTGGGCATCTTTGAAATACCTAGACAAACTTGTTCCTACATAGTAACTTGCAACTTTGAATGAGAATGTGCTTGCTTACAGCAACGTGCTATATGTTCTGAATGCCCGAATTGGGAATCTGTGTCAAAACTTTGTTAGGAATTATGTGATCCTTACTAGCTGGAAGTAAGGGAGATGGGGCATGAAGTTATTTCTAGGAGTTGGACACATACCAAGTTTAGCTCAGTTCTGGGCATCTTTGAAATACCTAGACAAACTTGTTGCTACATAGTAACTTGCATCTTTGAATGAGAATTTGCTTGCTTACAGCAACGTGCTATATGTTCTGAATGCCCGAATTGGGAATCTGTGTCAAAACTTTGTTAGGAATTATGTGATCCTTACTAGCTGGAAGTAAGGGAGATGGGGCATGAAGTTATTTCTAGGAGTTGGACACATACCAAGTTTAGCTCAGTTCTGGGCATCTTTGAAATACCTATACAAACTTGTTGCTACATAGTAACTTGCATCTTTGAATGAGAATGTGCTTGCTTACAGCAACGTGCTATATGTTCTGAATGCCCGAATTGGGAATCTGTGTCAAAACTTTGTTAGGAATTATGTGATCCTTACTAGCTGGAAGTAAGGGAGATGGGGCATGAAGATATTTCTAGGAGTTGGACACATACCGAGTTTAGCTCAGTTCTGGGCATCTTTGAAATACCTATACAAACTTGTTCCTACATTGTAACTTGCATCTTTAATGAGAATGTGCTTGCTTACAGCAACGTGCTATAAGTTCTGAATGCCCGAATTGGGAATCTGTGTCAAAACTTTGTTAGGAATTATGTGATCCTTACTAGCTGGAAGTAAGGGAGATGGGGCATGAAGTTATTTCTTGGAGTTGGACACATACCGAGTTTAGCTCAGTTCTGGGCATCTTTGAAATACCTATACAAACTTGTTCCTACATAGTAACTTGCATCTTTGAATGAGAATCTGCTTGCTTACAGCAACGTGCTATATGTTCTGAATGCCCGAATTGGGAATCTGTGTCAAAAATGTTAGGAATTATGTGATCCTTACTAGCTGGAGGTAAGGCAGATGGGGCATGAAGTTATTTCTAGGAGTTGGACACATACCAAGTTTAGCTCAGTTCTGGGCATCTTTGAAATACCTATACAAACTTGTTCCTACATAGTAACTTGCAACTTTGAATGAAAATGTGCTTGCTTACAGCAACGTGCTATATGTTCTGAATGCCCGAATTGGCAATCTGTGTCAAAACTTTGTTAGGAATTATGTGATCCTTACTAGCTGGAAGTAAGGGAGATGGGGCATGAAGTTATTTCTAGGAGTTGGACACATACCAAGTTTAGCTCAGTTCTGGGCATCTTTGAAATACCTATACAAACTTGTTCCTACATAGTAACTTGCAACTTTGAATGAGAATGTGCTTGCTTACAGCAACGTGCTATATGTTCTGAATGCCCGAATTGGGAATCTGTGTCAAAACTTTGTTAGGAATTATGTGATCCTTACTAGCTGGAAGTAAGGGAGATGGGGCATGAAGTTATTTCTAGGAGTTGGACACATACCAAGTTTAGCTCAGTTCTGGGCATCTTTGAAATACCTATACAAACTTGTTCCTACATAGTAACTTGCATCTTTGAATGAGAATGTGCTTGCTTACAGCAACGTGCTATATGTTCTGAATGCCCGAATTGGCAATCTGTGTCAAAACTTTGTTAGGAATTATGTGATCCTTACTAGCTGGAAGTAAGGGAGATGGGGCATGAAGTTATTTCTAGGAGTTGGACACATACCAAGTTCAGCTCAGTTCTGGGCATCTTTGAAATACCTATACAAACTTGTTCCTACATAGTAACTTGCATCTTTAATGAGAATGTGCTTGCTTACAGCAACGTGCTATGTGTTCTGAATGCCCGAATTGGGAATCTGTGTCAAAACTTTGTTAGGAATTATGTGATCCTTACTAGCTGGAAGTAAGGGAGATGGGGCATGAAGTTATTTCTAGGAGTTGGACACATACCAAGTTTAGCTCAGTTCTGGGCATCTTTGAAATACCTATACAAACTTGTTGCTACATAGTAACTTGCATCATTAATGAGAATGTGCTTGCTTACAGCAACGTGCTATGTGTTCTGAATGCCCGAATTGGGAATCTGTGTCAAAACTTTGTTAGGAATTATGTGATCCTTACTAGCTGGAAGTAAGGGAGATGGGGCATGAAGTTATTTCTAGGAGTTGGACACATACCAAGTTTAGCTCAGTTCTGGGCATCTTTGAAATACCTATACAAACTTGTTCCTACATAGTAACTTGCAACTTTGAATGAGAATGTGCTTGCTTACAGCAACGTCCTATATGTTCTGAATGCCCGAATTGGGAATCTGTGTCAAAACTTTGTTAGGAATTATGTGATCCTTACTAGCTGGAAGTAAGGGAGATGGGGCATGAAGTTATTTCTAGGAGTTGGACACATACCAAGTTTAGCTCAGTTCTGGGCATCTTTGAAATACCTATACAAACTTGTTCCTACATAGTAACTTGCATCTTTGAATGAGAATGTGCTTGCTTACAGCAACGTGCTATATGTTCTGAATGCCCGAATTGGCAATCTGTGTCAAAACTTTGTTAGGAATTATGTGATCCTTACTAGCTGGAAGTAAGGGAGATGGGGCATGAAGATATTTCTAGGAGTTGGACACATACCAAGTTTAGCTCAGTTCTGGGCATCTTTGAAATACCTATACAAACTTGTTCCTACATAGTAACTTGCATCTTTGAATGAGAATGTGCTTGCTTACAGCAACGTGCTATATGTTCTGAATGCCCGAATTGGCAATCTGTGTCAAAACTTTGTTAGGAATTATGTGATCCTTACTAGCTGGAAGTAAGGGAGATGGGGCATGAAGATATTTCTAGGAGTTGGACACATACCAAGTTTAGCTCAGTTCTGGGCATCTTTGAAATACCTATACAAACTTGTTCCTACATAGTAACTTGCATCTTTAATGAAAATGTGCTTGCTTACAGCAACGTGCTATGTGTTCTGAATGCCCGAATTGGGAATCTGTGTCAAAACTTTGTTAGGAATTATGTGATCCTTACTAGCTGGAAGTAAGGGAGATGGGGCATGAAGTTATTTCTAGGAGTTGGACAGATACCAAGTTTAGCTCAGTTCTGGGCATCTTTGAAATACCTATACAAACGTGTTCCTACATAGTAACTTGCAACTTTGAATGAGAATGTGCTTGCTTACAGCAACGTGCTATATGTTCTGAATGCCCGAATTGGCAATCTGTGTCAAAACTTTGTTAGGAATTATGTGATCCTTACTAGCTGGAAGTAAGGGAGATGGGGCATGAAGTTATTTCTAGGAGTTGGACACATACCAAGTTTAGCTCAGTTCTGGGCATCTTTGAAATACCTATACAAACTTGTTCCTACATAGTAACTTGCATCTTTGAATGAGAATCTGCTTGCTTACAGCAACGTGCTATATGTTCTGAATGCCCGAATTGGGAATCTGTGTCAAAACTTTGTTAGGAATTATGTGATCCTTACTAGCTGGAAGTAAGGGAGATGGGGCATGAAGTTATTTCTAGGAGTTGGACACATACCAAGTTTAGCTCAGTTCTGGGCATCTTTGAAATACCTATACAAACTTGTTCCTACATAGTAACTTGCAACTTTGAATGAGAATCTGCTTGCTTACAGCAACGTGCTATATGTTCTGAATGCCCGAATTGGGAATCTGTGTCAAAACTTTGTTCGGAATTATATGATCCTTACTAGCTGGAAGTAAGGGAGATGGGGCATGAAGTTATTTCTAGGAGTTGGACACATACCAAGTTTAGCTCAGTTCTGGGCATCTTTGAAATACCTATACAAACTTGTTCCTACATAGTAACTTGCAACTTTGAATGAGAATGTGCTTGCTTACAGCAACGTGCTATATGTTCTGAATGCCCGAATTGGGAATCTGTGTCAAAACTTTGTTAGGAATTATGTGATCCGTACTAGCTGGAAGTAAGGGAGATGGGGCGTGAAGTTATTTCTAGGAGTTGGACACATACCAAGTTTAGCTCAGTTCTGGGCATCTTTGAAATACCTATACAAACTTGTTCCTACATAGTAACTTGCATCTTTGAATGAGAATGTGCTTGCTTACAGCAACGTGCTATATGTTCTGAATGCCCGAATTGGGAATCGGTGTCAAAACTTTGTTAGGAATTATGTGATCCTTACTAGCTGGAAGTAAGGGAGATGGGGCATGAAGTTATTTCTAGGAGTTGGACACATACCAAGTTTAGCTCAGTTCTGGGCATCTTTGAAATACCTAGACAAACTTGTTCCTACATAGTAACTTGCATCTTTGAATGAGAATCTGCTTGCTTACAGCAACGTGCTATATGTTCTGAATGTCCGAATTGGGAATCTGTGTCAAAACTTTGTTAGGAATTATGTGATCCTTACTAGCTGGAAGTAAGGGAGATGGGGCATGAAGTTATTTCTAGGAGTTGGACTCATACCAAGTTTAGCTCAGTTCTGGGCATCTTTGAAATACCTATACAAACTTGTTCCTACATAGTAACTTGCAACTTTGAATGAGAATGTGATTGCCTACAGCAACGTGCTATATGTTCTGAATGCCCGAATTGGGAATCTGTGTCAAAACTTTGTTAGGAATTATGTGATCCTTACTAGCTAGAAGTAAGGGAGATGGGGCATGAAGTTATTTCTAGGAGTTGGACACATACCAAGTTTAGCTCAGTTCTGGGCATCTTTGAAATACCTATACAAACTTGTTCCTACATAGTAACTTGCAACTTTGAATGAGAATGTGCTTGCTTACAGCAACGTGCTATATGATCTGAATGCCCGAATTGGGAATCTGTGTCAAAACTTTGTTAGGAATTATGTGATCCTTACTAGCTGGAAGTAAGGGAGATGGGGCATGAAGTTATTTCTAGGAGTTGGACACATACCAAGTTTAGCTCAGTTCTGGGCATCTTTGAAATACCTATACAAACTTGTTCCTACATAGTAACTTGCATCTTTGAATGAGAATGTGCTTGCTTACAGCAACGTGCTATGTGTTCTGAATGCCCGAATTGGGAATCTGTGTCAAAACTTTGTTAGGAATTATGTGATCCTTACTAGCTGGAAGTAAGGGAGATGGGGCATGAAGTTATTTCTAGGAATTGGACACTTACCAAGTTTAGCTCAGTTCTGGGCATCTTTGAAATACCTAGACACACTTGTTCCTACATAGCAACTAGCATCTTTGAATGAGAATGTGCTTGCCTACAGCAACGTGCTATATGTTCTGAATGCCCGAATTGGGAATCTGTGTCAAAACTTTGTTAGGAATTATGTGATCCTTACTAGCTGGAAGTAAGGGAGATGGGGCATGAAGTTATTTCTAGGAGTTGGACACATACCAAGTTTAGCTCAGTTCTGGGCATCTTTGAAATACCTATACAAACTTGTTCCTACATAGTAACTTGCAACTTTGAATGAGAATGTGCTTGCTTGCAGCAACGTGCTATATGTTCTGAATGCCCGATTTGGGAATCTGTGTCAAAACTTTGTTAGGAATTATGTGATCCTTACTAGCTGGAAGTAAGGGAGATGGAGCATGAAGTTATTTCTAGGAGTTCTACACATACCAAGTTTAGCTCAGTTCTGGGCATCTTTGAAATACCTATACAAACTTGTTCCTACATAGTAACTTGCATCTTTGAATGAGAATGTGCTTGCCTACAGCAACGTGCTATATGTTCTGAATGCCCGAATTGGGAATCTGTGTCAAAACTTTGTTAGGAATTATGTGATCCTTACTAGCTGGAAGTAAGGGAGATGGGGCATGAAGTTATTTCTAGGAGTTGGACACATACCAAGTTTAGCTCAGTTCTGGGCATCTTTGAAATACCTATACAAACTTGTTCCTACATAGTAACGTGCATCTTTGAATGAGAATGTGCTTGCTTACAGCAACGTGCTATATGTTCTGAATGCCCGAATTGGGAATCTGTGTCAAAACTTTGTTAGGAATTATGTCATCCTTACTAGCTGGAAGTAAGGGAGATGGGGCATGAAGTTATTTCTAGGAGTTGGACACATACCAAGTTTAGCTCAGTTCTGGGCATCTTTGAAATACCTATACAAACTTGTTCCTACATAGTAACTTGCAACTTTGAATGAGAATGTGATTGCCTACAGCAACGTGCTATATGTTCTGAATGCCCGAATTGGGAATCTGTGTCAAAACTTTGTTAGGAATTATGTGATCCTTACTAGCTGGAAGTAAGGGAGATGGGGCATGAAGTTATTTCTAGGAGTTGGACACATACCAAGTTTAGCTCAGTTCTGGGCATCTTTGAAATACCTATACAAACTTGTTCCTACATAGTAACTTGCAACTTTGAATGAGAATTTGCTTGCTTACAGAAACGTGTTATATGTTCTGAATGCCCGAATTTGGAATCTGTGTCAAAACTTTGTTAGGAATTATGTGATCCTTACTAGCTGGAAGTAAGGGAGATGGGGCATGAAGTTATTTCTAGGAGTTGGACACATACCAAGTTTAGCTCAGTTCTGGGCATCTTTGAAATACCTATACAAACTTGTTCCTACATAGTAACTTGCAACTTTGAATGAGAATGTGCTTGCTTACAGGAACGTGCTATATGTTCTGAATGCCCGAATTGGGAATCTGTGTCAAAACTTTGTTAGGAATTATGTGATCCTTACTAGCTGGAAGTAAGGGAGATGGGGCATCAAGTTATTTCTAGGAGTTGGACACATACCAAGTTTAGCTCAGTTCTGGGCATCTTTGAAATACCTATACAAACTTGTTCCTACATAGTAACTTGCAACTTTGAATGAGAATGTGCTTGCTTACAGCAACGTGCTATATGTTCTGAATGCCCGAATTGGCAATCTGTGTCAAAACTTTGTTAGGAATTATGTGATCCTTACTAGCTGGAAGTAAGGGAGATGGGGCATGAAGTTATTTCTAGGAGTTGGACACATACCAAGTTTAGCTCAGTTCTGGGCATCTTTGAAATACCTATACAAACTTGTTCCTACATAGTAACTTGCATCTTTGAATGAGAATGTGCTTGCTTACAGCAACGTGCTATATGTTCTGAATGCCCGAATTGGGAATCTGTGTCAAAACTTTGTTAGGAATTATGTGATCCTTACTAGCTGGAAGTAAGGGAGATGGGGCATGAAGTTATTTCTAGGAGTTGGACACATACCAAGTTTAGCTCAGTTCTGGGCATCTTTGAAATACCTATACAAAATTGTTCCTACATAGTAACTTGCAACATTGAATGAGAATCTGCTTGCTTACAGCAACGTGCTATATGTTCTGAATGCCCGAATTGGGAATCTGTGTCAAAACTTTGTTCGGAATTATATGATCCTTACTAGCTGGAAGTAAGGGAGATGGGGCATGAAGTTATTTCTAGGAGTTGGACACATACCAAGTTTAGCTCAGTTCTGGGCATCTTTGAAATACCTATACAAACTTGTTCCTACATAGTAACTTGCAACTTTGAATGAGAACGTGCTTGCTTACAGCAACGTGCTATATGTTCTGAATGCCCGAATTGGGAATCTGTGTCAAAACTTTGTTAGGAATTATGTGATCCTTACTAGCTGGAAGTAAGGGAGATGGGGCATGAAGTTATTTCTAGGAGTTGGACACATACCAAGTTTAGCTCAGTTCTGGGCATCTTTGAAATACCTATACAAACTTGTTCCTACATAGTAACTTGCAACTTTGAATGAGAATGTGCTTGCTTACAGCAACGTGCTATATGTTCTGAATGCCCGAATTGGGAATCTGTGTCAAAACTTTGTTAGGAATTATGTGATCCGTACTAGCTGGAAGTAAGGGAGATGGGGCGTGAAGTTATTTCTAGGAGTTGGACACATACCAAGTTTAGCTCAGTTCTGGGCATCTTTGAAATACCTATACAAACTTGTTCCTACATAGTAACTTGCATCTTTGAATGAGAATGTGCTTGCTTACAGCAACGTGCTATATGTTCTGAATGCCCGAATTGGGAATCTGTGTCAAAACTTTGTTAGGAATTATGTGATCCTTACTAGCTGGAAGTAAGGGAGATGGGGCATGAAGTTATTTCTAGGAGTTGGACACATACCAAGTTTAGCTCAGTTCTGGGCATCTTTGAAATACCTAGACAAACTTGTTGCTACATAGTAACTTGCATCTTTGAATGAGAATGTGCTTGCTTACAGCAACGTGCTATATGTTCTGAATGCCCGAATTGGGAATCTGTGTCAAAACTTTGTTAGGAATTATGTGATCCTTACTAGCTGGAAGTAAGGGAGATGGGGCATGAAGATATTTCTAGGAGTTGGACACATACCGAGTTTAGCTCAGTTCTGGGCATCTTTGAAATACCTATACAAACTTGTTCCTACATTGTAACTTGCATCTTTAATGAGAATGTGCTTGCTTACAGCAACGTGCTATGTGTTCTGAATGCCCGAATTGGGAATCTGTGTCAAAACTTTGTTAGGAATTATGTGATCCTTACTAGCTGGAAGTAAGGGAGATGGGGCATGAAGTTATTTCTAGGAGTTGGACACATACCAAGTTTAGCTCAGTTCTGGGCATCTTTGAAATACCTATACAAACTTGTTGCTACATAGTAACTTGCATCATTAATGAGAATGTGCTTGCTTACAGCAACGTGCTATATGTTCTGAATGACCGAATTGGCAATCTGTGTCAAATCTTTGTTAGGAATTATGTGATCCTTACTAGCTGGAAGTAAGGGAGATGGGGCATGAAGTTATTTCTAGGAGTTGGACACATACCAAGTTTAGCTCAGTTCTGGGCATCTTTGAAATACCTATACAAACTTGTTCCTACATAGTAACTTGCAACTTTGAATGAGAATGTGCTTGCTTACAGCAACGTCCTATATGTTCTGAATGCCCGAATTGGGAATCTGTGTCAAAACTTTGTTAGGAATTATGTGATCCTTACTAGCTGGAAGTAAGGGAGATGGGGCATGAAGTTATTTCTAGGAGTTGGACACATACCAAGTTTAGCTCAGTTCTGGGCATCTTTGAAATACCTATACAAACTTGTTCCTACATAGTAACTTGCATCTTTGAATGAGAATGTGCTTGCTTACAGCAACGTGCTATATGTTCTGAATGCCCGAATTGGCAATCTGTGTCAAAACTTTGTTAGGAATTATGTGATCCTTACTAGCTGGAAGTAAGGGAGATGGGGCATGAAGTTATTTCTAGGAGTTGGACACATACCAAGTTTAGCTCAGTTCTGGGCATCTTTGAAATACCTATACAAACTTGTTCCTACATAGTAACTTGCATCTTTAATGAAAATGTGCTTGCTTACAGCAACGTGCTATGTGTTCTGAATGCCCGAATTGGGAATCTGTGTCAAAACTTTGTTAGGAATTATGTGATCCTTACTAGCTGGAAGTAAGGGAGATGGGGCATGAAGTTATTTCTAGGAGTTGGACAGATACCAAGTTTAGCTCAGTTCTGGGCATCTTTGAAATACCTATACAAACGTGTTCCTACATAGTAACTTGCAACTTTGAATGAGAATGTGCTTGCTTACAGCAACGTGCTATATGTTCTGAATGCCCGAATTGGCAATCTGTGTCAAAACTTTGTTAGGAATTATGTGATCCTTACTAGCTGGAAGTAAGGGAGATGGGGCATGAAGTTATTTCTAGGAGTTGGACACATACCAAGTTTAGCTCAGTTCTGGGCATCTTTGAAATACCTATACAAACTTGTTCCTACATAGTAACTTGCATCTTTGAATGAGAATCTGCTTGCTTACAGCAACGTGCTATATGTTCTGAATGCCCGAATTGGGAATCTGTGTCAAAACTTTGTTAGGAATTATGTGATCCTTACTAGCTGGAAGTAAGGGAGATGGGGCATGAAGTTATTTCTAGGAGTTGGACACATACCAAGTTTAGCTCAGTTCTGGGCATCTTTGAAATACCTATACAAACTTGTTCCTACATAGTAACTTGCAACTTTGAATGAGAATCTGCTTGCTTACAGGAACGTGCTATATGTTCTGAATGCCCGAATTGGGAATCTGTGTCAAAACTTTGTTCGGAATTATATGCTCCTTACTAGCTGGAAGTAAGGGAGATGGGGCATGAAGTTATTTCTAGGAGTTGGACACATACCAAGTTTAGCTCAGTTCTAGGCATCTTTGAAATACCTATACAAACTTGTTCCTACATAGTAACTTGCAACTTTGAATGAGAATGTGCTTGCTTACAGCAACGTGCTATATGTTCTGAATGCCCGAATTGGGAATCTGTGTCAAAACTTTGTTAGGAATTATGTGATCCTTACTAGCTGGAAGTAAGGGAGATGGGGCATGAAGTTATTTCTAGGAGTTGGACACATACCAAGTTTAGCTCAGTTCTGGGCATCTTTGAAATACCTATACAAACTTGTTCCTACATAGTAACTTGCAACTTTGAATGAGAATGTGCTTGCTTACAGCAACGTGCTATATGTTCTGAATGCCCGAATTGGGAATCTGTGTCAAAACTTTGTTAGGAATTATGTGATCCTTACTAGCTGGAAGTAAGGGAGATGGGGCGTGAAGTTATTTCTAGGAGTTGGACACATACCAAGTTTAGCTCAGTTCTGGGCATCTTTGAAATACCTATACAAACTTGTTCCTACATAGTAACTTGCATCTTTGAATGAGAATGTGCTTGCTTGCAGCAACGTGCTATATGTTCTGAATGCCCGAATTGGCAATCTGTGTCAAAACTTTGTTAGGAATTATGTGATCCTTACTAGCTGGAAGTAAGGGAGATGGGGCATGAAGTTATTTCTAGGAGTTGGACACATACCAAGTTTAGCTCAGTTCTGGGCATCTTTGAAATACCTAGACAAACTTGTTCCTACATAGTAACTTGCAACTTTGAATGAGAATGTGCTTGCTTACAGCAACGTGCTATATGTTCTGAATGCCCGAATTGGGAATCTGTGTCAAAACTTTGTTAGGAATTATGTGATCCTTACTAGCTGGAAGTAAGGGAGATGGGGCATGAAGTTATTTCTAGGAGTTGGACACATACCAAGTTTAGCTCAGTTCTGGGCATCTTTGAAATACCTAGACAAACTTGTTGCTACATAGTAACTTGCATCTTTGAATGAGAATGTGCTTGCTTACAGCAACGTGCTATATGTTCTGAATGCCCGAATTGGGAATCTGTGTCAAAACTTTGTTAGGAATTATGTGATCCTTACTAGCTGGAAGTAAGGGAGATGGGGCATGAAGTTATTTCTAGGAGTTGGACACATACCAAGTTTAGCTCAGTTCTGGGCATCTTTGAAATACCTATACAAACTTGTTCCTACATAGTGACTTGCATCTTTGAATGAGAATCTGCTTGCTTACAGCAACGTGCTATATGTTCTGAATGCCCGAATTGGGAATCTGTCTCAAAACTTTGTTAGGAATTATGTGATCCTTACTAGCTGGAAGTAAGGGAGATGGGGCATGAAGTTATTTCTAGGAGTTGGACTCATACCAAGTTTAGCTCAGTTCTGGGCATCTTTGAAATACCTATACAAACTTGTTCCTACATAGTAACTTGCAACTTTGAATGAGAATGTGATTGCCTACAGCAACGTGCTATATGTTCTGAATGCCCAATTTGGAATCTGTGTCAAAACTTTGTTAGGAATTATGTGATCCTTACTAGCTAGAAGTAAGGGAGATGGGGCATGAAGTTATTTCTAGGAGTTGGACACATACCAAGTTTAGCTCAGTTCTGGGCATCTTTGAAATACCTATACAAACTTGTTCCTACATAGTAACTTGCAACTTTGAATGAGAATGTGCTTGCTTACAGCAACGTGCTATATGATCTGAATGCCCGAATTGGGAATCTGTGTCAAAACTTTGTTAGGAATTATGTGATCCTTACTAGCTGGAAGTAAGGGAGATGGGGCATGAAGTTATTTCTAGGAGTTGGACACATACCAAGTTTAGCTCAGTTCTGGGCATCTTTGAAATACCTATACAAACTTGTTCCTACATAGTAACTTGCATCTTTGAATGAGAATGTGCTTGCTTACAGCAACGTGCTATGTGTTCTGAATGCCCGAATTGGGAATCTGTGTCAAAACTTTGTTAGGAATTATGTGATCCTTACTAGCTGGAAGTAAGGGAGATGGGGCATGAAGTTATTTCTAGGAATTGGACACTTACCAAGTTTAGCTCAGTTCTGGGCATCTTTGAAATACCTAGACACACTTGTTCCTACATAGCAACTAGCATCTTTGAATGAGAATGTGCTTGCCTACAGCAACGTGCTATATGTTCTGAATGCCCGAATTGGGAATCTGTGTCAAAACTTTGTTAGGAATTATGTGATCCTTACTAGCTGGAAGTAAGGGAGATGGGGCATGAAGTTATTTCTAGGAGTTGGACACATACCAAGTTTAGCTCAGTTCTGGGCATCTTTGAAATACCTATACAAACTTGTTCCTACATAGTAACTTGCAACTTTGAATGAGAATGTGCTTGCTTACAGCAACGTGCTATATGTTCTGAATGCCCGAATTGGGAATCTGTGTCAAAACTTTGTTAGGAATTATGTGATCCTTACTAGCTGGAAGTAAGGGAGATGGGGCATGAAGTTATTTCTAGGAGTTGGACACATACCAAGTTTAGCTCAGTTCTGGGCATCTTTGAAATACCTATACAAACTTGTTCCTACATAGTAACTTGCAACTTTGAATGAGAATGTGCTTGCTTACAGCAACGTGCTATATGTTCTGAATGCCCGAATTGGGAATCTGTGTCAAAACTTTGTTAGGAATTATGTGATCCGTACTAGCTGGAAGTAAGGGAAATGGGGCGTGAAGTTATTTCTAGGAGTTGGACACATACCAAGTTTAGCTCAGTTCTGGGCATCTTTGAAATACCTATACAAACTTGTTCCTACATAGTAACTTGCATCTTTGAATGAGAATGGGCTTGCTTACAGCAACGTGCTATATGTTCTGAATGCCCGAATTGGGAATCGGTGTCAAAACTTTGTTAGGAATTATGTGATCATTACTAGCTGGAAGTAAGGGAGATGGGGCATGAAGTTATTTCTAGGAGTTGGACACATACCAAGTTTAGCTCAGTTCTGGGCATCTTTGAAATACCTAGACAAACTTGTTCCTACATAGTAACTTGCAACTTTGAATGAGAATGTGCTTGCTTACAGCAACGTGCTATATGTTCTGAATGCCCGAATTGGGAATCTGTGTCAAAACTTTGTTAGGAATTATGTGATCCTTACTAGCTGGAAGTAAGGGAGATGGGGCATGAAGTTATTTCTAGGAGTTGGACACATACCAAGTTTAGCTCAGTTCTGGGCATCTTTGAAATACCTAGACAAACTTGTTGCTACATAGTAACTTGCATCTTTGAATGAGAATGTGCTTGCTTACAGCAACGTGCTATATGTTCTGAATGCCCGAATTGGGAATCTGTGTCAAAACTTTGTTAGGAATTATGTGATCCTTACTAGCTGGAAGTAAGGGAGATGGGGCATGAAGTTATTTCTAGGAGTTGGACACATACCAAGTTTAGCTCAGTTCTGGGCATCTTTGAAATACCTATACAAACTTGTTCCTACATAGTAACTTGCATCTTTGAATGAGAATCTGCTTGCTTACAGCAACGTGCTATATGTTCTGAATGCCCGAATTGGGAATCTGTGTCAAAACTTTGTTAGGAATTATGTGATCCTTACTAGCTGGAAGTAAGGGAGATGGGGCATGAAGTTATTTCTAGGAGTTGGACTCATACCAAGTTTAGCTCAGTTCTGGGCATCTTTGAAATACCTATACAAACTTGTTCCTACATAGTAACTTGCAACTTTGAATGAGAATGTGATTGCCTACAGCAACGTGCTATATGTTCTGAATGCCCGAATTGGGAATCTGTGTCAAAACTTTGTTAGGAATTATGTGATCCTTACTAGCTTGAAGTAAGGGAGATGGGGCATGAAGTTATTTCTAGGAGTTGGACACATACCAAGTTTAGCTCAGTTCTGGGCATCTTTGAAATACCTATACAAACTTGTTCCTACATAGTAACTTGCAACTTTGAATGAGAATGTGCTTGCTTACAGCAACGTGCTATATGATCTGAATGCCCGAATTGGGAATCTGTGTCAAAACTTTGTTAGGAATTATGTGATCCTTACTAGCTGGAAGTAAGGGAGATGGGGCATGAAGTTATTTCTAGGAGTTGGACACATACCAAGTTTAGCTCAGTTCTGGGCATCTTTGAAATACCTATACAAACTTGTTCCTACATAGTAACTTGCATCTTTGAATGAGAATGTGCTTGCTTACAGCAACGTGCTATGTGTTCTGAATGCCCGAATTGGGAATCTGTGTCAAAACTTTGTTAGGAATTATGTGATCCTTACTAGCTGGAAGTAAGGGAGATGGGGCATGAAGTTATTTCTAGGAATTGGACACTTACCAAGTTTAGCTCAGTTCTGGGCATCTTTGAAATACCTAGACACACTTGTTCCTACATAGCAACTAGCATCTTTGAATGAGAATGTGCTTGCCTACAGCAACGTGCTATATGTTCTGAATGCCCTAATTGGGAATCTGTGTCAAAACTTTGTTAGGAATTATGTGATCCTTACTAGCTGGAAGTAAGGGAGATGGGGCATGAAGTTATTTCTAGGAGTTGGACACATACCAAGTTTAGCTCAGTTCTGGGCATCTTTGAAATACCTATACAAACTTGTTCCTACATAGTAACTTGCAACTTTGAATGAGAATGTGCTTGCTTACAGCAACGTGCTATATGTTCTGAATGCCCGAATTGGGAATCTGTGTCAAAACTTTGTTAGGAATTATGTGATCCTTACTAGCTGGAGGTAAGGGAGATGGGGCATGAAGTTATTTCTAGGAGTTGGACACATACCAAGTTTAGCTCAGTTCTGGGCATCTTTGAAATACCTATACAAACTTGTTCCTACATAGTAACTTGCAACTTTGAATGAGAATGTGCTTGCTTACAGCAACGTGCTATATGTTCTGAATGCCCGAATTGGGAATCTGTGTCAAAACTTTGTTAGGAATTATGTGATCCTTACTAGCTGGAAGTAATGGAGATGGGGCATGAAGTTATTTCTTGGAGTTGGAGACATACCAAGTTTAGCTCAGTTCTGGGCATCTTTGAAATACCTAGACAAACTTGTTCCTACATAGTAACTTGCAACTTTGAATGAGAATGTGCTTGCTTGCAGCAACGTGCTATATGTTCTGAATGCCCGATTTAGGAATCTGTGTCAAAACTTTGTTAGGAATTATGTGATCCTTACTAGCTGGAAGTAAGGGAGATGGGGCATGAAGTTATTTCTAGGAGTTCGACACATACCAAGTTTAGCTCAGTTCTGGGCATCTTTGAAATACCTATACAAACTTGATCCTACATAGTAACTTGCATCTTTGAATGAGAATGTGCTTGCTAACGGCAACGTGCTATATGTTCTGAATGCCCGAATTGGGAATCGGTGTCAAAACTTTGTTAGGAATTATGTGATCCTTACTAGCTGGAAGTAAGGGAGATGGGGCATGAAGTTATTTCTAGGAGTTGGACACATACCAAGTTTAGCTCAGTTCTGGGCATCTTTGAAATACCTATACAAACTTGTTCCTACATAGTAACTTGCAACTTTGAATGAGAATGTGATTGCCTACAGCAACGTGCTATATGTTCTGAATGCCCGAATTGGGAATCTGTGTCAAAACTTTGTTAGGAATTATGTGATCCTTACTAGCTTGAAGTAAGGGAGATGGGGCATGAAGTTATTTCTAGGAGTTGGACACATACCAAGTTTAGCTCAGTTCTGGGCATCTTTGAAATACCTATACAAACTTGTTCCTACATAGTAACTTGCAACTTTGAATGAGAATGTGCTTGCTTACAGCAACGTGCTATATGATCTGAATGCCCGAATTGGGAATCTGTGTCAAAACTTTGTTAGGAATTATGTGATCCTTACTAGCTGGAAGTAAGGGAGATGGGGCATGAAGTTATTTCTAGGAGTTGGACACATACCAAGTTTAGCTCAGTTCTGGGCATCTTTGAAATACCTATACAAACTTGTTCCTACATAGTAACTTGCATCTTTGAATGAGAATGTGCTTGCTTACAGCAACGTGCTATGTGTTCTGAATGCCCGAATTGGGAATCTGTGTCAAAACTTTGTTAGGAATTATGTGATCCTTACTAGCTGGAAGTAAGGGAGATGGGGCATGAAGTTATTTCTAGGAATTGGACACTTACCAAGTTTAGCTCAGTTCTGGGCATCTTTGAAATACCTAGACACACTTGTTCCTACATAGCAACTAGCACCTTTGAATGAGAATGTGCTTGCCTACAGCAACGTGCTATATGTTCTGAATGCCCTAATTGGGAATCTGTGTCAAAACTTTGTTAGGAATTATGTGATCCTTACTAGCTGGAAGTAAGGGAGATGGGGCATGAAGTTATTTCTAGGAGTTGGACACATACCAAGTTTAGCTCAGTTCTGGGCATCTTTGAAATACCTATACAAACTTGTTCCTACATAGTAACTTGCAACTTTGAATGAGAATGTGCTTGCTTACAGCAACGTGCTATATGTTCTGAATGCCCGAATTGGGAATCTGTGTCAAAACTTTGTTAGGAATTATGTGATCCTTACTAGCTGGAGGTAAGGGAGATGGGGCATGAAGTTATTTCTAGGAGTTGGACACATACCAAGTTTAGCTCAGTTCTGGGCATCTTTGAAATACCTATACAAACTTGTTCCTACATAGTAACTTGCAACTTTGAATGAGAATGTGCTTGCTTACAGCAACGTGCTATATGTTCTGAATGCCCGAATTGGGAATCTGTGTCAAAACTTTGTTAGGAATTATGTGATCCTTACTAGCTGGAAGTAATGGAGATGGGGCATGAAGTTATTTCTTGGAGTTGGAGACATACCAAGTTTAGCTCAGTTCTGGGCATCTTTGAAATACCTAGACAAACTTGTTCCTACATAGTAACTTGCAACTTTGAATGAGAATGTGCTTGCTTGCAGCAACGTGCTATATGTTCTGAATGCCCGATTTAGGAATCTGTGTCAAAACTTTGTTTGGAATTATGTGATCCTTACTAGCTGGAAGTAAGGGAGATGGGGCATGAAGTTATTTCTAGGAGTTCGACACATACCAAGTTTAGCTCAGTTCTGGGCATCTTTGAAATACCTATACAAACTTGTTCCTACATAGTAACTTGCATCTTTGAATGAGAATGTGCTTGCTAACAGCAACGTGCTATATGTTCTGAATGCCCGAATTGGGAATCGGTGTCAAAACTTTGTTAGGAATTATGTGATCCTTACTAGCTGGAAGTAAGGGAGATGGGGCATGAAGTTATTTCTAGGAGTTGGACACATACCAAGTTTAGCTCAGTTCTGGGCATCTTTGAAATACCTATACAAACTTGTTCCTACATAGTAACTTGCAACTTTGAATGAGAATGTGATTGCCTACAGCAACGTGCTATATGTTCTGAATGCCCGAATTGGGAATCTGTGTCAAAACTTTGTTAGGAATTATGTGATCCTTACTAGCTAGAAGTAAGGGAGATGGGGCATGAAGTTATTTCTAGGAGTTGGACACATACCAAGTTTAGCTCAGTTCTGGGCATCTTTGAAATACCTATACAAACTTGTTCCTACATAGTAACTTGCAACTTTGAATGAGAATGTGCTTGCTTACAGCAACGTGCTATATGTTCTGAATGCCTGAATTGGGAATCTGTGTCAAAACTTTGTTAGGAATTATGTGATCCTTACTAGCTGGAAGTAAGGGAGATGGGACATGAAGTTATTTCTAGGAGTTGGACACATACCAAGTTTAGCTCAGTTCTGGGCATCTTTGAAATACCTATACAAACTTGTTCCTACATAGTAACTTGCAACTTTGAATGAGAATGTGCTTGCTTGCAGCAACGTGCTATATGTTCTGAATGCCCGATTTGGGAATCTGTGTCAAAACTTTGTTAGGAATTATGTGATCCTTACTAGCTGGAAGTAAGGTAGATGGGGCATGAAGTCATTTCTAGGAATTGGACACATACCAAGTTTAGCTCAGTTCTGGGCATCTTTGAAATACCTATACAAACTTGTTCCTACATAGTAACTTGCATCTTTGAATGAGAATGTGCTTGCCTACAGCAACGTGCTATATGTTCTGAATGCCCGAATTGGGAATCTGTGTCAAAACTTTGTTAGGAATTATGTGATCCTTACTAGCTGGAAGTAAGGGAGATGGGGCATGAAGTTATTTCTAGGAGTTGGACACATACCAAGTTTAGCTCAGTTCTGGGCATCTTTGAAATACCTATAAAAACTTGTTCCTACATAGTAACTTGCAACTTTGAATGAGAATGTGTTTGCTTGCAGCAACGTGCTATATGTTCTGAATGCCCGATTTGGGAATCTGTGTCAAAACTTTGTTAGGAATTATGTGATCCTTACTAGCTGGAAGTAAGGGAGATGGGGCATGAAGTCATTTCTAGGAATTGGACACATACCGACTTTAGCTCAGTTCTGGGCATCTTTGAAATACCTATACAAACTTGTTCCTACATAGTAACTTGCAACTTTGAATGAGAATCTGCTTGCTTACAGCAACGTGCTATATGTTCTGAATGCCCGAATTGGGAATCTGTGTCAAAACTTTGTTAGGAATTATGTGATCCTTACTAGCTGGAAGTAAGGGAGATGGGGCATGAAGTCATTGCTAGGAGTTGGACACATACCGAGTTTAGCTCAGTTCTGGGCATCTTTGAAATACCTATACAAACTTGTTCCTACATAGTAACTTGCAACTTTGAATGAGAATGTGCTTGCTTACAGCAACGTGCTATATGTTCTGAATGCCCGAATTGGGAATCTGTGTCAAAACTTTGTTAGGAATTATGTGATCCTTACTAGCTGGAAGTAAGGGAGATGGGGCATGAAGTTATTTCTAGGAGTTGGACACATACCGAGTTTAGCTCAGTTCTGGGCATCTTTGAAATACCTATACAAACTTGTTCCTACATAGTAACTTGCAACTTTGAATGAGAATGTGCTTGCTTACAGAAACGTGCTATATGTTCTGAATGCCCGAATTCGGAATCTGTGTCAAAACTTTGTTAGGAATTATGTGATCCTTACTAGCTGGAAGTAAGGGAGATGGGGCATGAAGTTATTTCTAGGAGTTGGACACATACCAAGTTTAGCTCAGTTCTGGGCATCTTTGAAATACCTATACAAACTTGTTCCTACATAGTAACTTGCAACATTGAATGAGAATGTTCTTGCTTACAGCAACGTGCTATATGTTCTGAATGCCCGAATTGGGAATCTCTGTCAAAACTTTGTTAGGAATTATGTGATCCTTACTAGCTGGAAGTAAGGGAGATGGGGCATGAAGTTATTTCTACGAGTTGGACACATACCGAGTTTAGCTCAGTTCTGGGCATCTTTGAAATACCTATACAAACTTGTTCCTACATAGTAACTTGCATCTTTGAATGAGAATGTGCTTGCTTACAGCAACGTGCTATATGTTCTGAATGCCCGAATTGGGAATCTGTGTCAAAACTTTGTTAGGAATTATGTGATCCTTACTAGCTGGAAGTAAGGGAGATGGGGCATGAAGTTATTTCTAGGAGTTGGACACATACCAAGTTTAGCTCAGTTCTGGGCATCTTTGAAATACCTATAAAAACTTGTTCCTACATAGTAACTTGCAACTTTGAATGAGAATGTGTTTGCTTGCAGCAACGTGCTATATGTTCTGAATGCCCGATTTGGGAATCTGTGTCAAAACTTTGTTAGGAATTATGTGATCCTTACTAGCTGGAAGTAAGGGAGATGGGGCATGAAGTCATTTCTAGGAATTGGACACATACCGACTTTAGCTCAGTTCTGGGCATCTTTGAAATACCTATACAAACTTGTTCCTACATAGTAACTTGCAACTTTGAATGAGAATCTGCTTGCTTACAGCAACGTGCTATATGTTCTGAATGCCCGAATTGGGAATCTGTGTCAAAACTTTGTTAGGAATTATGTGATCCTTACTAGCTGGAAGTAAGGGAGATGGGGCATGAAGTCATTGCTAGGAGTTGGACACATACCGAGTTTAGCTCAGTTCTGGGCATCTTTGAAATACCTATACAAACTTGTTCCTACATAGTAACTTGCAACTTTGAATGAGAATGTGCTTGCTTACAGCAACGTGCTATATGTTCTGAATGCCCGAATTGGGAATCTGTGTCAAAACTTTGTTAGGAATTATGTGATCCTTACTAGCTGGAAGTAAGGGAGATGGGGCATGAAGTTATTTCTAGGAGTTGGACACATACCGAGTTTAGCTCAGTTCTGGGCATCTTTGAAATACCTATACAAACTTGTTCCTACATAGTAACTTGCAACTTTGAATGAGAATGTGCTTGCTTACAGAAACGTGCTATATGTTCTGAATGCCCGAATTCGGAATCTGTGTCAAAACTTTGTTAGGAATTATGTGATCCTTACTAGCTGGAAGTAAGGGAGATGGGGCATGAAGTTATTTCTAGGAGTTGGACACATACCAAGTTTAGCTCAGTTCTGGGCATCTTTGAAATACCTATACAAACTTGTTCCTACATAGTAACTTGCAACATTGAATGAGAATGTTCTTGCTTACAGCAACGTGCTATATGTTCTGAATGCCCGAATTGGGAATCTCTGTCAAAACTTTGTTAGGAATTATGTGATCCTTACTAGCTGGAAGTAAGGGAGATGGGGCATGAAGTTATTTCTACGAGTTGGACACATACCGAGTTTAGCTCAGTTCTGGGCATCTTTGAAATACCTATACAAACTTGTTCCTACATAGTAACTTGCATCTTTGAATGAGAATGTGCTTGCTTACAGCAACGTGCTATATGTTCTGAATGCCCGAATTGGGAATCTGTGTCAAAACTTTGTTAGGAATTATGTGATCCTTACTAGCTGGAAGTAAGGGAGATGGGGCATGAAGTTATTTCTAGGAGTTGGACACATACCAAGTTTAGCTCAGTTCTGGGCATCTTTGAAATACCTATACAAACTTGTTCCTACATAGTAACTTGCAACTTTGAATGAGAATGTGCTTGCTTACAGCAACGTGCTATATGTTCTGAATGCCCGAATTGGGAATCTGTGTCAAAACTTTGTTAGGAATTATGTGATCCTTACTAGCTGGAAGTAAGGGAGATGGGGCATGAAGTTATTTCTAGGAGTTGGACACATACCAAGTTTAGCTCAGTTCTGGGCATCTTTGAAATACCTATACAAACTTGTTCCTACATAGTAACTTGCAACATTGAATGAGAATGTGCTTGCTTACAGCAACGTGCTATATGTTCTGAATGCCCGAATTGGGAATCTGTGTCAAAACTTTGTTAGGAATTATGTGATCCTTACTAGCTGGAAGTAAGGGAGATGGGGCATGAAGTTATTTCTAGGAGTTGGACACATACCAAGTTTAGCTCAGTTCTGGGCATCTTTGAAATGCCTATACAAACTTGTTCCTACATAGTAACTTGCATCTTTGAATGAGAATCTGCTTGCTTACAGCAACGTGCTATATGTTCTGAATGCCCGAATTGGGAATCTGTGTCAAAACTTTGTTAGGAATTATGTGATCCTTACTAGCTGGAAGTAAGGGAGATGGGGCATGAAGTTATTTCTAGGAGTTGGACACATACCAAGTTTAGCTCAGTTCTGGGCATCTTTGAAATACCTATACAAACTTGTTCCTACATAGTAACTTGCATCTTTGAATGAGAATGTGCTTGCTTACAGCAGCGTGCTATATGTTCTGAATGCCCGAATTGGGAATCTGTGTCAAAACTTTGTTAGGAATTATGTGATCCTTACTAGCTGGAAGTAAGGGAGATGGGGCATGAAGTTATTTCTAGGAGTTTGACACATACCAAGTTTAGCTCAGTTCTGGGCATCTTTGAAATACCTATACAAACTTGTTCCTACATAGTAACTTGGATATTTGAATGAGAATGTGCTTGCTTACAGCAACGTGCTATATGTTCTGAATGCCCGAATTGGGAATCTGTGTCAAAACTTTGTTAGGAATTATGTGATCCTTACTAGCTGGAAGTAAGGGAGATGGGGCATGAAGTTATTTCTAGGAGTTGGACACATACCAAGTTTAGCTCAGTTCTGGGCATCTTTGAAATACCTATACAAACTTGTTCCTACATAGTAACCTGCATCTTTGAATGAGAATGTGCTTGCTTAGAGCAACGTGCTATATGTTCTGTATGCCTGAATTGGCAATCTGTGTCAAAACTTTGTTAGGAATTATGTGATCCTTACTAGCTGGAAGTAAGGGAGATGGGGCATGAAGTTATTTCTAGGAGTTGGACACATACCAAGTTTAGCTCAGTTCTGGGCATCTTTGAAATACCTATACAAACTTGTTCCTACATAGTAACTTGCAACTTTGAATGAGAATCTGCTTGCTTACAGCAACGTGCTATATGTTCTGAATGCCCGAATTGGGAATCTGTGTCAAAACTTTGTTAGGAATTATGTGATCCTTACTAGCTGGAAGAAAGGGAGATGGGGCATGAAGTTATTTCTAGGAGTTGGACACATACCAAGTTGAGCTCAGTTCTGGGCATCTTTGAAATACCTATACAAACTTGTTCCTACATAGTAACTTGCATCTTTTAATGAGAATCTGCTTGCTTACAGCAACGTGCTATATGTTCTGAATGCCCGAATTGGGAATCTGTGTCAAAACTTTGTTAGGAATTATGTGATCCTTACTAGCTGGAAGTAAGGGAGATGGGGCATGAAGTTATTTCTAGGAGTTGGACACATACCGAGTTTAGCTCAGTTCTGGGCATCTTTGAAATACCTATACAAACTTGTTCCTACATAGTAACTTGCATCTTTGAATGAGAATGTGCTTGCTTACAGCAACGTGCTATATGTTCTGAAGGCCCGAATTGAGAATCTGTGTCAAAACTTTGTTAGGAATTATGTGATCCTTACTAGCTGGAAGTAAGGGAGATGGGGCATGAAGTTATTTCTAGGAGTTGGACACATACCGAGTTTAGGTCAGTTCTGGGCATCTTTGAAATACCTATACAAACTTGTTCCTACATAGTAACTTGCAACTTTGAATGAGAATCTGCTTGCTTACAGCAACGTGCTATATGTTCTGAATGCCCGAATTGGGAATCTGTGTCAAAACTTTGTTAGGAATTATGTGATCCTTACTAGCTGGAAGTAAGGGAGATGGGGCATGAAGTTATTTCTAGGAGTTGGACACATACCAAGTTTAGCTCAGTTCTGGGCATCTTTGAAACACCTAGACAAACTTGTTGCTACATAGTAACTTGCATCTTTGAATGAGAATTTGCTTGCTTACAGCAACGTGCTATATGTTCTGAATGCCCGAATTGGGAATCTGTGTCAAAACTTTGTTAGGAATTATGTGATCCTTACTAGCTGGAAGTAAGGGAGATGGGGCATGAAGTTATTTCTAGGAGTTGGACACATACCAAGTTTAGCTCAGGTCTGGGCATCTTTGAAATACCTATACAAACTTGTTGCTACATAGTAACTTGCATCTTTGAATGAGAATGTGCTTGCTTACAGCAACGTGCTATATGTTCTGAATGCCCGAATTGGGAATCTGTGTCAAAACTTTGTTAGGAATTATGTGATCCTTACTAGCTGGAAGTAAGGGAGATGGGGCATGAAGATATTTCTAGGAGTTGGACACATACCGAGTTTAGCTCAGTTCTGGGCATCTTTGAAATACCTATACAAACTTGTTCCTACATTGTAACTTGCATCTTTAATGAGAATGTGCTTGCTTACAGCAACGTGCTATGTGTTCTGAATGCCCGAATTGGGAATCTGTGTCAAAACTTTGTTAGGAATTATGTGATCCTTACTAGCTGGAAGTAAGGGAGATGGGGCATGAAGTTATTTCTAGGAGTTGGACACATACCAAGTTTAGCTCAGTTCTGGGCATCTTTGAAATACCTATACAAACTTGTTGCTACATAGTAACTTGCATCATTAATGAGAATGTGCTTGCTTACAGCAACGTGCTATATGTTCTGAATGCCCGAATTGGGAATCTGTGTCAAATCTTTGTTAGGAATTATGTGATCCTTACTAGCTGGAAGTAAGGGAGATGGGGCATGAAGTTATTTCTAGGAGTTGGACACATACCAAGTTTAGCTCAGTTCTGGGCATCTTTGAAATACCTATACAAACTTGTTCCTACATAGTAACTTGCAACTTTGAATGAGAATGTGCTTGCTTACAGCAACGTCCTATATGTTCTGAATGCCCGAATTGGGAATCTGTGTCAAAACTTTGTTAGGAATTATGCGATCCTTACTAGCTGGAAGTAAGGGAGATGGGGCATGAAGTTATTTCTAGGAGTTGGACACATACCAAGTTTAGCTCAGTTCTGGGCATCTTTGAAATACCTATACAAACTTGTTCCTACATAGTAACTTGCATCTTTGAATGAGAATGTGCTTGCTTACAGCAACGTGCTATATGTTCTGAATGCCCGAATTGGCAATCTGTGTCAAAACTTTGTTAGGAATTATGTGATCCTTACTAGCTGGAAGTAAGGGAGATGGGGCATGAAGTTATTTCTAGGAGTTGGACACATACCAAGTTTAGCTCAGTTCTGGGCATCTTTGAAATACCTATACAAACTTGTTCCTACATAGTAACTTGCATCTTTAATGAAAATGTGCTTGCTTACAGCAACGTGCTATGTGTTCTGAATGCCCGAATTGGGAATCTGTGTCAAAACTTTGTTAGGAATTATGTGATCCTTACTAGCTGGAAGTAAGGGAGATGGGGCATGAAGTTATTTCTAGGAGTTGGACAGATACCAAGTTTAGCTCAGTTCTGGGCATCTTTGAAATACCTATACAAACGTGTTCCTACATAGTAACTTGCAACTTTGAATGAGAATGTGCTTGCTTACAGCAACGTGCTATATGTTCTGAATGCCCGAATTGGCAATCTGTGTCAAAACTTTGTTAGGAATTATGTGATCCTTACTAGCTGGAAGTAAGGGAGATGGGGCATGAAGTTATTTCTAGGAGTTGGACACATACCAAGTTTAGCTCAGTTCTGGGCATCTTTGAAATACCTATACAAACTTGTTCCTACATAGTAACTTGCATCTTTGAATGAGAATCTGCTTGCTTACAGCAACGTGCTATATGTTCTGAATGCCCGAATTGGGAATCTGTGTCAAAACTTTGTTAGGAATTATGTGATCCTTACTAGCTGGAAGTAAGGGAGATGGGGCATGAAGTTATTTCTAGGAGTTGGACACATACCAAGTTTAGCTCAGTTCTGGGCATCTTTGAAATACCTATACAAACTTGTTCCTACATAGTAACTTGCAACTTTGAATGAGAATCTGCTTGCTTACAGCAACGTGCTATATGTTCTGAATGCCCGAATTGGGAATCTGTGTCAAAACTTTGTTCGGAATTATGTGATCCTTACTAGCTGGAAGTAAGGGAGATGGGGCATGAAGTTATTTCTAGGAGTTGGACACATACCAAGTTTAGCTCAGTTCTGGGCATCTTTGAAATACCTATACAAACTTGTTCCTACATAGTAACTTGCAACTTTGAATGAGAATGTGCTTGCTTACAGCAACGTGCTATATGTTCTGAATGCCCGAATTGGGAATCTGTGTCAAAACTTTGTTAGGAATTATGTGATCCGTACTAGCTGGAAGTAAGGGAGATGGGGCGTGAAGTTATTTCTAGGAGTTGGACACATACCAAGTTTAGCTCAGTTCTGGGCATCTTTGAAATACCTATACAAACTTGTTCCTACATAGTAACTTGCATCTTTGAATGAGAATGTGCTTGCTTACAGCAACGTGCTATATGTTCTGAATGCCCGAATTGGGAATCGGTGTCAAAACTTTGTTAGGAATTATGTGATCCTTACTAGCTGGAAGTAAGGGAGATGGGGCATGAAGTTATTTCTAGGAGTTGGACACATACCAAGTTTAGCTCAGTTCTGGGCATCTTTGAAATACCTAGACAAACTTGTTCCTACATAGTAACTTGCAAATTTGAATGAGAATGTGCTTGCTTACAGCAACGTGCTATATGTTCTGAATGCCCGAATTGGGAATCTGTGTCAAAACTTTGTTAGGAATTATGTGATCCTTACTAGCTGGAAGTAAGGGAGATGGGGCATGAAGTTATTTCTAGGAGTTGGACACATACCAAGTTTAGCTCAGTTCTGGGCATCTTTGAAATACCTAGACAAACTTGTTGCTACATAGTAACTTGCATCTTTGAATGAGAATGTGCTTGCTTACAGCAACGTGCTATATGTTCTGAATGCCCGAATTGGGAATCTGTGTCAAAACTTTGTTAGGAATTATGTGATCCTTACTAGCTGGAAGTAAGGGAGATGGGGCATGAAGTTATTTCTAGGAGTTGGACACATACCAAGTTTAGCTCAGTTCTGGGAATCTTTGAAATACCTATACAAACTTGTTCCTACATAGTAACTTGCATCTTTGAATGAGAATCTGCTTGCTTACAGCACCGTGCTATATGTTCTGAATGCCCGAATTGGGAATCTGTGTCAAAACTTTGTTAGGAATTATGTGATCCTTACTACCTGGAAGTAAGGGAGATGGGGCATGAAGTTATTTCTAGGAGTTGGACTCATACCAAGTTTAGCTCAGTTCTGGGCATCTTTGAAATACCTATACAAACTTGTTCCTACATAGTAACTTGCAACTTTGAATGAGAATGTGATTGCCTACAGCAACGTGCTATATGTTCTGAATGCCCAATTGGGAATCTGTGTCAAAACTTTGTTAGGAATTATGTGATCCTTACTAGCTAGAAGTAAGGGAGATGGGGCATGAAGTTATTTCTAGGAGTTGGACACATACCAAGTTTAGCTCAGTTCTGGGCATCTTTGAAATACCTATACAAACTTGTTCCTACATAGTAACTTGCAACTTTGAATGAGAATGTGCTTGCTTACAGCAACGTGCTATATGATCTGAATGCCCGAATTGGGAATCTGTGTCAAAACTTTGTTAGGAATTATGTGATCCTTACTAGCTGGAAGTAAGGGAGATGGGGCATGAAGTTATTTCTAGGAGTTGGACACATACCAAGTTTAGCTCAGTTCTGGGCATCTTTGAAATACCTATACAAACTTGTTCCTACATAGTAACTTGCATCTTTGAATGAGAATGTGCTTGCTTACAGCAACGTGCTATGTGTTCTGAATGCCCGAATTGGGAATCTGTGTCAAAACTTTGTTAGGAATTATGTGATCCTTACTAGCTGGAAGTAAGGGAGATGGGGCATGAAGTTATTTCTAGGAATTGGACACTTACCAAGTTTAGCTCAGTTCTGGGCATCTTTGAAATACCTAGACACACTTGTTCCTACATAGCAACTAGCATCTTTGAATGAGAATGTGCTTGCCTACAGCAACGTGCTATATGTTCTGAATGCCCGAATTGGGAATCTGTGTCAAAACTTTGTTAGGAATTATGTGATCCTTACTAGCTGGAAGTAAGGGAGATGGGGCATGAAGTTATTTCTAGGAGTTGGACACATACCAAGTTTAGCTCAGTTCTGGGCATCTTTGAAATACCTAGACACACTTGTTCCTACATAGTAACTTGCAACTTTGAATGAGAATGTGCTTGCTTACAGCAACGTGCTATATGTTCTGAATGCCCGAATTGGGAATCTGTGTCAAAACTTTGTTAGGAATTATGTGATCCTTACTAGCTGGAAGTAAGGGAGATGGGGCGTGAAGTTATTTCTAGGAGTTGGACACATACCAAGTTTAGCTCAGTTCTGGGCATCTTTGAAATACCTATACAAACTTGTTCCTACATAGTAACTTGCAACTTTGAATGAGAATGTGCTTGCTTACAGCAACGTGCTATATGTTCTGAATGCCCGAATTGGGAATCTGTGTCAAAACTTTGTTAGGAATTATGTGATCCGTACTAGCTGGAAGTAAGGGAGATGGGGCGTGAAGTTATTTCTAGGAGTTGGACACATACCAAGTTTAGCTCAGTTCTGGGCATCTTTGAAATACCTATACAAACTTGTTCCTACATAGTAACTTGCATCTTTGAATGAGAATGTGCTTGCTTACAGCAACGTGCTATATGTTCTGAATGCCCGAATTGGGAATCGGTGTCAAAACTATGTTAGGAATTATGTGATCCTTACTAGCTGGAAGTAAGGGAGATGGGGCGTGAAGTTATTTCTAGGAGTTGGACACATACCAAGTTTAGCTCAGTTCTGGGCATCTTTGAAATACCTAGACAAACTTGTTCCTACATAGTAACTTGCAACTTTGAATGAGAATGTGCTTGCTTACAGCAACGTGCTATATGTTCTGAATGCCCGAATTGGGAATCTGTGTCAAAACTTTGTTAGGAATTATGTGATCCTTACTAGCTGGAAGTAAGGGAGATGGGGCATGAAGTTATTTCTAGGAGTTGGACACATACCAAGTTTAGCTCAGTTCTGGGCATCTTTGAAATACCTAGACAAACTTGTTGCTACATAGTAACTTGCATCTTTGAATGAGAATGTGCTTGCTTACAGCAACGTGCTATATGTTCTGAATGCCCGAATTGGGAATCTGTGTCAAAACTTTGTTAGGAATTATGTGATCCTTACTAGCTGGAAGTAAGGGAGATGGGGCATGAAGTTATTTCTAGGAGTTGGACACATACCAAGTTTAGCTCAGTTCTGGGCATCTTTGAAATACCTATACAAACTTGTTCCTACATAGTAACTTGCATCTTTGAATGAGAATCTGCTTGCTTACAGCAACGTGCTATATGTTCTGAATGCCCGAATTGGGAATCTGTGTCAAAACTTTGTTAGGAATTATGTGATCCTTACTAGCTGGAAGTAAGGGAGATGGGGCATGAAGTTATTTCTAGGAGTTGGACTCATACCAAGTTTAGCTCAGTTCTGGGCATCTTTGAAATACCTATACAAACTTGTTCCTACATAGTAACTTGCATCTTTGAATGAGAATCTGCTTGCTTACAGCAACGTGCTATATGTTCTGAATGCCCGAATTGGGAATCTGTGTCAAAACTTTGTTAGGAATTATGTGATCCTTACTAGCTGGAAGTAAGGGAGATGGGGCATGAAGTTATTTCTAGGAGTTGGACACATACCAAGTTTAGCTCAGTTCTGGGCATCTTTGAAATACCTATACAAACTTGTTCCTACATAGTAACTTGCAACTTTGAATGAGAATGTGCTTGCTTACAGCAACGTGCTATATGATCTGAATGCCCGAATTGGGAATCTGTGTCAAAACTTTGTTAGGAATTATGTGATCCTTACTAGCTGGAAGTAAGGGAGATGGGGCATGAAGTTATTTCTAGGAGTTGGACACATACCAAGTTTAGCTCAGTTCTGGGCATCTTTGAAATACCTAGACAAACTTGTTCCTACATAGTAACTTGCAACTTTGAATGAGAATGTGCTTGCTTGCAGCAACGTGCTATATGTTCTGAATGCCCGATTTAGGAATCTGTGTCAAAACTTTGTTAGGAATTATGTGATCCTTACTAGCTGGAAGTAAGGGAGATGGGGCATGAAGTTATTTCTAGGAGTTCGACACATACCAAGTTTAGCTCAGTTCTGGGCATCTTTGAAATACCTATACAAACTTGTTCCTACATAGTAACTTGCATCTTTGAATGAGAATGTGCTTGCTAACAGCAACGTGCTATATGTTCTGAATGCCCGAATTGGGAATCTGTGTCAAAACTTTGTTAGGAATTATGTGATCCTTACTAGCTGGAAGTAAGGGAGATGGGGCATGAAGTTATTTCTAGGAGTTGGACACATACCAAGTTTAGCTCAGTTCTGGGCATTTTTGAAATACCTATACAAACTTGTTCCTACATAGTAACTTGCATCTTTGAATGAGAATCTGCTTGCTTACAGCAACGTGCTATATGTTCTGAATGCCCGAATTGGGAATCTGTGTCAAAACTTTGTTAGGAATTATGTGATCCTTACTAGCTGGAAGTAAGGGAGATGGGGCATGAAGTTATTTCTAGGAGTTGGACTCATACCAAGTTTAGCTCAGTTCTGGGCATCTTTGAAATACCTATACAAACTTGTTCCTACATAGTAACTTGCAACTTTGAATGAGAATGTGATTGCCTACACCAACGTGCTATATGTTCTGAATGCCCGAATTGGGAATCTGTGTCAAAACTTTGTTAGGAATTATGTGATCCTTACTAGCTAGAAGTAAGGGAGATGGGGCATGAAGTTATTTCTAGGAGTTGGACACATACCAAGTTTAGCTCAGTTCTGGGCATCTTTGAAATACCTATACAAACTTGTTCCTACATAGTAACTTGCAACTTTGAATGAGAATGTGCTTGCTTACAGCAACGTGCTATATGTTCTGAATGCCCGAATTGGGAATCTGTGTCAAAACTTTGTTAGGAATTATGTGATCCTTACTAGCTGGAAGTAAGGGAGATGGGGCATGAAGTTATTTCTAGGAGTTGGACACATACCAAGTTTAGCTCAGTTCTGGGCATCTTTGAAATACCTATACAAACTTGTTCCTACATAGTAACTTGCAACTTTGAATGAGAATGTGCTTGCTTGCAGCAACGTGCTATATGTTCTGAATGCCCGATTTGGGAATCTGTGTCAAAACTTTGTTAGGAATTATGTGATCCTTACTAGCTGGAAGTAAGGGAGATGGAGCATGAAGTTATTTCTAGGAGTTCTACACATACCAAGTTTAGCTCAGTTCTGGGCATCTTTGAAATACCTATACAAACTTGTTCCTACATAGTAACTTGCATCTTTGAATGAGAATGTGCTTGCCTACAGCAACGTGCTATATGTTCTGAATGCCCGAATTGGGAATCTGTGTCAAAACTTTGTTAGGAATTATGTGATCCTTACTAGCTGGAAGTAAGGGAGATGGGGCATGAAGTTATTTCTAGGAGTTGGACACATACCAAGTTTAGCTCAGTTCTGGGCATCTTTGAAATACCTATACAAACTTGTTCCTACATAGTAACTTGCATCTTTGAATGAGAATGTGCTTGCTTACAGCAACGTGCTATATGTTCTGAATGCCCGAATTGGGAATCTGTGTCAAAACTTTGTTAGGAATTATGTGATCCTTACTAGATGGAAGTAAGGGAGATGGGGCATGAAGTTATTTCTAGGAGTTGGACACATACCAAGTTTAGCTCAGTTCTGGGCATCTTTGAAATACCTATACAAACTTGTTCCTACATAGTAACTTGCATCTTTGAATGAGAATCTGCTTGCTTACAGCAACGTGCTATATGTTCTGAATGCCCGAATTGGGAATCTGTGTCAAAACTTTGTTAGGAATTATGTGATCCTTACTAGCTGGAGGTAAGGCAGATGGGGCATGAAGTTATTTCTTGGAGTTGGACACATACCAAGTTTAGCTCAGTTCTGGGCATCTTTGAAATACCTATACAAACTTGTTCCTACATAGTAACTTGCATCTTTGAATGAGAATCTGCTTTCTTACAGCAACGTGCTATATGTTCTGAATGCCCGAATTGGGAATCTGTGTCAAAACTTTGTTAGGAATTATGTGATCCTTACTAGCTGGAGGTAAGGCAGATGGGGCATGAAGTTATTTCTAGGAGTTGGACACATACCAAGTTTAGCTCAGTTCTGGGCATCTTTGAAATACCTATACAAACTTGTTCCTACATAGTAACTTGCATCTTTGAATGAGAATGTGCTTGCTTACAGCAACGTGCTATATGTTCTGAATGCCCGAATTGGCAATCTGTGTCAAAACTTTGTTAGGAATTATGTGATCCTTACTAGCTGGAAGTAAGGGAGATGGGGCATGAAGTTATTTCTAGGAGTTGGACACATACCAAGTTTAGCTCAGTTCTGGGCATCTTTGAAATACCTATACAAACTTGTTCCTACATAGTAACTTGCATCTTTGAATGAGAATCTGCTTGCTTACAGCAACGTGCTATGTGTTCTGAATGCCCGAATTGGCAATCTGTGTCAAAACTTTGTTAGGAATTATGTGATCCTTACTAGCTGGAAGTAAGGGAGATGGGGCATGAAGTTATTTCTAGGAGTTGGACACATACCAAGTTTAGCTCAGTTCTGGGCATCTTTGAAATACCTATACAAACTTGTTCCTACATAGTAACTTGCATCTTTAATGAGAATGTGCTTGCTTACAGCAACGTGCTATGTGTTCTGAATGCCCGAATTGGGAATCTGTGTCAAAACTTTGTTAGGAATTATGTGATCCTTACTAGCTGGAAGTAAGGGAGATGGGGCATGAAGTTATTTCTAGGAGTTGGACACATACCAAGTTTAGCTCAGTTCTGGGCATCTTTGAAATACCTATACAAACTTGTTGCTACATAGTAACTTGCATCATTAATGAGAATGTGCTTGCTTACAGCAACGTGCTATATGTTCTGAATGCCCGAATTGGGAATCTGTGTCAAAACTTTGTTAGGAATTATGTGATCCTTACTAGCTGGAAGTAAGGGAGATGGGGCATGAAGTTATTTCTAGGAGTTGGACACATACCAAGTTTAGCTCAGTTCTGGGCATCTTTGAAATACCTATACAAACTTGTTCCTACATAGTAACTTGCAACTTTGAATGAGAATGTGCTTGCTTACAGCAACGTCCTATATGTTCTGAATGCCCGAATTGGGAATCTGTGTCAAAACTTTGTTAGGAATTATGTGATCCTTACTAGCTGGAAGTAAGGCAGATGGGGCATGAAGTTATTTCTAGGAGTTGGACACATACCAAGTTTAGCTCAGTTCTGGGCATCTTTGAAATACCTATACAAACTTGTTCCTACATAGTAACTTGCATCTTTGAATGAGAATGTGCTTGCTTACAGCAACGTGCTATGTGTTCTGAATGCCCGAATTGGCAATCTGTGTCAAAACTTTGTTAGGAATTATGTGATCCTTACTAGCTGGAAGTAAGGGAGATGGGGCATGAAGTTATTTCTAGGAGTTGGACACATACCAAGTTTAGCTCAGTTCTGGGCATCTTTGAAATACCTATACAAACTTGTTCCTACATAGTAACTTGCATCTTTAATGAAAATGTGCTTGCTTACAGCAACGTGCTATGTGTTCTGAATGCCCGAATTGGGAATCTGTGTCAAAACTTTGTTAGGAATTATGTGATCCTTACTAGCTGGAAGTAAGGGAGATGGGGCATGAAGTTATTTCTAGGAGTTGGACACATACCAAGTTTAGCTCAGTTCTGGGCATCTTTGAAATACCTATACAAACTTGTTCCTACATCGTAACTTGCATCTTTGAATGAGAATCTGCTTGCTTACAGCAACGTGCTATATGTTCTGAATGCCCGAATTGGGAATCTGTGTCAAAACTTTGTTAGGAATTATGTGATCCTTACTAGCTGGAAGTAAGGGAGATGGGGCATGAAGTTATTTCTAGGAGTTGGACACATACCAAGTTTAGCTCAGTTCTGGGCATCTTTGAAATACCTATACAAACTTGTTCCTACATAGTAACTTGCATCTTTGAATGAGAATGTGCTTGCTTACAGCAACGTGCTATATGTTCTGAATGCCCGAATTGGCAATCTGTGTCAAAACTTTGTTAGGAATTATGTGATCCTTACTAGCTGGAAGTAAGGGAGATGGGGCATGAAGTTATTTCTAGGAGTTGGACACATACCAAGTTTAGCTCAGTTCTGGGCATCTTTGAAATACCTATACAAACTTGTTCCTACATAGTAACTTGCAACTTTGAATGAGAATGTGCTTGCTTACAGCAACGTGCTATATGTTCTGAATGCCCGAATTGGGAATCTGTGTCAAAACTTTGTTAGGAATTATGTGATCCTTACTAGCTGGAAGTAAGGGAGATGGGGCATGAAGTTATTTCTAGGAGTTGGACACATACCAAGTTTAGCTCAGTTCTGTGCATCTTTGAAATACCTATACAAACTTGTTCCTACATAGTAACTTGCATCTTTGAATGAGAATCTGCTTGCTTACAGCAACGTGCTATATGTTCTGAATGCCCGAATTGGGAATCTGTGTCAAAACTTTGTTGGGAATTATGTGATCCTTACTAGCTTGAAGTAAGGGAGATGGGGCATGAAGATATTTCTAGGAGTTGGACACATACCAAGTTTAGCTCAGTTCTGGGCATCTTTGAAATACCTATACAAACTTGTTGCTACATAGTAACTTGCAAGTTTGAATGAAAATGTGCTTGCTTAGAGCAACGTGCTATATGTTCTGAATGCCCGAATTGGGAATCTGTGTCAAAACTTTGTTGGGAATTATGTGATCCTTACCAGCTGGAAGTAAGGGAGATGGGGCATGAAGTTATTTCTTGGAGTTGGAGACATACCAAGTTTAGCTCAGTTCTGGGCATCTTTGAAATACCTATACAAACTTGTTCCTACATAGTAACTTGCATCTTTGAATGAGAATGTGCTTGCTTACAGCAACGTGCTATATGTTCTGAATGCCCGAATTGGCAATCTGTGTCAAAACTTTGTTAGGAATTATGTGATCCTTACTAGCTGGAGGTAAGGGAGATGGGGCATGAAGTTATTTCTAGGAGTTGGACACATACCAAGTTTAGCTCAGTTCTGGGCATCTTTGAAATACCTATACAAACTTGTTCCTACATAGTAACTTGCATCTTTGAATGAGAATCTGCTTGCTTACAGCAACGTGTTATATGTTCTGAATGCCCGAATTGGGAATCTGTGTCAAAACTTTGTTAGGAATTATGTGATCCTTACTAGCTGGAGGTAAGGCAGATGGGGCATGAAGTTATTTCTAGGAGTTGGACACATACCAAGTTTAGCTCAGTTCTGGGCATCTTTGAAATACCTATACAAACTTGTTCCTACATAGTAACTTGCATCTTTGAATGAGAATGTGTTTGCTTACAGCAACGTGCTATATGTTCTGAATGCCCGAATTGGGAATCTGTGTCAAAACTTTGTTAGGAATTATGTGATCCTTACTAGCTGGAGGTAAGGGAGATGGGGCATGAAGTTATTTCTAGGAGTTGGACACATACCAAGTTTAGCTCAGTTCTGGGCATCTTTGAAATACCTATACAAACTTGTTCCTACATAGTAACTTGCAACTTTGAATGAGAATGTGCTTGCTTACAGCAACGTGCTATATGTTCTGAATCCCCGAATTGGGAATCTGTGTCAAAACTTTGTTAGGAATTATGTGATCCTTACTAGCTGGAGGTAAGGGAGATGGGGCATGAAGTTATTTCTAGGAGTTGGACACATACCAAGTTTAGCTCAGTTCTGGGCATCTTTGAAATACCTATACAAACTTGTTCCTACATAGTAACTTGCATCTTTGAATGAGAATGTGCTTGCTTACAGCAACGTGCTATGTGTTCTGAATGCCCGAATTGGGAATCTGTGTCAAAACTTTGTTAGGAATTATGTGATCCTTACTAGCTGGAAGTAAGGGAGATGGGGCATGAAGTTATTTCTAGGAGTTGGACACATACCAAGTTTAGCTCAGTTCTGGGCATCTTTGAAATACCTATACAAACTTGTTCCTACATAGTAACTTGCATCTTTAATGAGAATGTGCTTGCTTACAGCAACGTGCTATGTGTTCTGAATGCCCGAATTGGGAATCTGTGTCAAAACTTTGTTAGGAATTATGTGATCCTTACTAGCTGGAAGTAAGGGAGATGGGGCATGAAGTTATTTCTAGGAGTTGGACACATACCAAGTTTAGCTCAGTTCTGGGCATCTTTGAAATACCTATACAAACTTGTTCCTACATAGTAACTTGCATCTTTGAAAGAGAATGTGCTTGCTTACAGCAACGTGCTATATGTTCTGAATGCCCGAATTGGGAATCTGTGTCAAAACTTTGTTAGGAATTATGTGATCCTTACTAGCTGGAAGTAAGGGAGATGGGGCATGAAGTTATTTCTAGGAGTTGGACACATACCAAGTTTAGCTCAGTTCTGGGCATCTTTGAAATACCTATACAAACTTGTTCCTACATAGTAACTTGCAACTTTGAATGAGAATGTGCTTGCTTACAGCAACGTGCTATATGTTCTGAATGCCCGAATTGGGAATCTGTGTCAAAACTTTGTTAGGAATTATGTGATCCTTACTAGCTGGAAGTAAGGGAGATGGGGCATGAAGTTATTTCTAGGAGTTGGACACATACCAAGTTTAGCTCAGTTCTGGGCATCTTTGAAATACCTATACAAACTTGTTCCTACATAGTAACTTGCATCTTTGAATGAGAATGTGCTTGCTTACAGCAACGTGCTATATGTTCTGAATGCCCGAATTGGCAATCTGTGTCAAAACTTTGTTAGGAATTATGTGATCCTTACTAGCTGGAAGTAAGGGAGATGGGGCGTGAAGTTATTTCTAGGAGTTGGACACATACCAAGTTTAGCTCAGTTCTGGGCATCTTTGAAATACCTATACAAACTTGTTCCTACATAGTAACTTGCATCTTTAATGAGAATGTGCTTGCTTACAGCAACGTGCTATGTGTTCTGAATGCCCGAATTGGGAATCTGTGTCAAAACTTTGTTAGGAATTATGTGATCCTTACTAGCTGGAAGTAAGGGAGATGGGGCGTGAAGTTATTTCTAGGAGTTGGACACATACCAAGTTTAGCTCAGTTCTGGGCATCTTTGAAATACCTATACAAACTTGTTGCTACATAGTAACTTGCATCATTAATGAGAATGTGCTTGCTTACAGCAACGTGCTATATGTTCTGAATGCCCGAATTGGGAATCTGTGTCAAAACTTTGTTAGGAATTATGTGATCCTTACTAGCTGGAAGTAAGGGAGATGGGGCATGAAGTTATTTCTAGGAGTTGGACACATACCAAGTTTAGCTCAGTTCTGGGCATCTTTGAAATACCTATACAAACTTGTTCCTACATAGTAACTTGCAACTTTGAATGAGAATGTGCTTGCTTACAGCAACGTCCTATATGTTCTGAATGCCCGAATTGGGAATCTGTGTCAAAACTTTGTTAGGAATTATGTGATCCTTACTAGCTGGAAGTAAGGCAGATGGGGCATGAAGTTATTTCTAGGAGTTGGACACATACCAAGTTTAGCTCAGTTCTGGGCATCTTTGAAATACCTATACAAACTTGTTCCTACATAGTAACTTGCATCTTTGAATGAGAATGTGCTTGCTTACAGCAACGTGCTATATGTTCTGAATGCCCGAATTGGCAATCTGTGTCAAAACTTTGTTAGGAATTATGTGATCCTTACTAGCTGGAAGTAAGGGAGATGGGGCATGAAGTTATTTCTAGGAGTTGGACACATACCAAGTTTAGCTCAGTTCTGGGCATCTTTGAAATACCTATACAAACTTGTTCCTACATAGTAACTTGCATCTTTAATGAAAATGTGCTTGCTTACAGCAACGTGCTATGTGTTCTGAATGCCCGAATTGGGAATCTGTGTCAAAACTTTGTTAGGAATTATGTGATCCTTACTAGCTGGAAGTAAGGGAGATGGGGCATGAAGTTATTTCTAGGAGTTGGACACATACCAAGTTTAGCTCAGTTCTGGGCATCTTTGAAATACCTATACAAACTTGTTCCTACATCGTAACTTGCATCTTTGAATGAGAATCTGCTTGCTTACAGCAACGTGCTATATGTTCTGAATGCCCGAATTGGGAATCTGTGTCAAAACTTTGTTAGGAATTATGTGATCCTTACTAGCTGGAAGTAAGGGAGATGGGGCATGAAGTTATTTCTAGGAGTTGGACACATACCAAGTTTAGCTCAGTTCTGGGCATCTTTGAAATACCTATACAAACTTGTTCCTACATAGTAACTTGCATCTTTGAATGAGAATGTGCTTGCTTACAGCAACGTGCTATATGTTCTGAATGCCCGAATTGGCAATCTGTGTCAAAACTTTGTTAGGAATTATGTGATCCTTACTAGCTGGAAGTAAGGGAGATGGGGCATGAAGTTATTTCTAGGAGTTGGACACATACCAAGTTTAGCTCAGTTCTGGGCATCTTTGAAATACCTATACAAACTTGTTCCTACATAGTAACTTGCAACTTTGAATGAGAATGTGCTTGCTTACAGCAACGTGCTATATGTTCTGAATGCCCGAATTGGGAATCTGTGTCAAAACTTTGTTAAGAATTATGTGATCCTTACTAGCTGGAAGTAAGGGAGATGGGGCATGAAGTTATTTCTAGGAGTTGGACACATACCAAGTTTAGCTCAGTTCTGTGCATCTTTGAAATACCTATACAAACTTGTTCCTACATAGTAACTTGCATCTTTGAATGAGAATCTGCTTGCTTACAGCAACGTGCTATATGTTCTGAATGCCCGAATTGGCAATCTGTGTCAAAACTTTGTTAGGAATTATGTGATCCTTACTAGCTGGACGTAAGGGAGATGGGGCATGAAGTTATTTCTAGGAGTTGGACACATACCAAGTTTAGCTCAGTTCTGGGCATCTTTGAAATACCTATACAAACTTGTTCCTACATAGTAACTTGCATCTTTAATGAAAATGTGCTTGCTTACAGCAACGTGCTATGTGTTCTGAATGCCCGAATTGGGAATCTGTGTCAAAACTTTGTTAGGAATTATGTGATCCTTACTAGCTGGAAGTAAGGGAGATGGGGCATGAAGTTATTTCTAGGAGTTGGACACATACCAAGTTTAGCTCAGTTCTGGGCATCTTTGAAATACCTATACAAACTTGTTGCTACATAGTAACTTGCATCATTAATGAGAATGTGCTTGCTTACAGCAACGTGCTATATGTTCTGAATGCCCGAATTGGGAATCTGTGTCAAAACTTTGTTAGGAATTATGTGATCCTTACTAGCTGGAAGTAAGGGAGATGGGGCATGAAGTTATTTCTAGGAGTTGGACACATACCAAGTTTAGCTCAGTTCTGGGCATCTTTGAAATACCTATACAAACTTGTTCCTACATAGTAACTTGCAACTTTGAATGAGAATGTGCTTGCTTACAGCAACGTCCTATATGTTCTGAATGCCCGAATTGGCAATCTGTGTCAAAACTTTGTTAGGAATTATGTGATCCTTACTAGCTGGAAGTAAGGGAGATGGGGCATGAAGTAATTTCTAGGAGTTGGACACATACCAAGTTTAGCTCAGTTCTGGGCATCTTTGAAATACCTATACAAACTTGTTCCTACATAGTAACTTGCATCTTTGAATGAGAATGTGCTTGCTTACAGCAACGTGCTATATGTTCTGAATGCCCGAATTGGGAATCTGTGTCAAAACTTTGTTAGGAATTATGTGATCCTTACTAGCTGGAAGTAAGGGAGATGGGGCATGAAGTTATTTCTAGGAGTTGGACACATACCAAGTTTAGCTCAGTTCTGGGCATCTTTGAAATACCTATACAAACTTGTTCCTACATCGTAACTTGCATCTTTGAATGAGAATCTGCTTGCTTACAGCAACGTGCTATATGTTCTGAATGCCCGAATTGGGAATCTGTGTCAAAACTTTGTTAGGAATTATGTGATCCTTACTAGCTGGAAGTAAGGGAGATGGGGCATGAAGTTATTTCTAGGAGTTGGACACATACCAAGTTTAGCTCAGTTCTGGGCATCTTTGAAATACCTATACAAACTTGTTCCTACATAGTAACATGCATCTTTGAATGAGAATGTGCTTGCTTACAGCAACGTGCTATATGTTCTGAATGCCCGAATTGGCAATCTGTGTCAAAACTTTGTTAGGAATTATGTGATCCTTACTAGCTGGAAGTAAGGGAGATGGGGCATGAAGTTATTTCTAGGAGTTGGACACATACCAAGTTTAGCTCAGTTCTGGGCATCTTTGAAATACCTATACAAACTTGTTCCTACATAGTAACTTGCAACTTTGAATGAGAATGTGCTTGCTTACAGCAACGTGCTATATGTTCTGAATGCCCGAATTGGGAATCTGTGTCAAAACTTTGTTAAGAATTATGTGATCCTTACTAGCTGGAAGTAAGGGAGATGGGGCATGAAGTTATTTCTAGGAGTTGGACAAATACCAAGTTTAGCTCAGTTCTGTGCATCTTTGAAATACCTATACAAACTTGTTCCTACATAGTAACTTGCATCTTTGAATGAGAATCTGCTTGCTTACAGCAACGTGCTATATGTTCTGAATGCCCGAATTGGGAATCTGTGTCAAAACTTTGTTAGGAATTATGTGATCCTTACTAGCTGGAAGTAAGGGAGATGGGGCATGAAGTTATTTCTAGGAGTTGGACACATACCAAGTTTAGCTCAGTTCTGGGCATCTTTGAAATACCTATACAAACTTGTTCCTACATAGTAACTTGCAACTTTGAATGAGAATGTGCTTGCTTACAGCAACGTGCTATATGTTCTGAATGCCCGAATTGGGAATCTGTGTCAAAACTTTGTTAGGAATTATGTGATCCTTACTAGCTTGAAGTAAGGGAGATGGGGCATGAAGATATTTCTAGGAGTTGGACACATACCAAGTTTAGCTCAGTTCTGGGCATCTTTGAAATACCTATACAAACTTGTTGCTACATAGTAACTTGCAAGTTTGAATGAAAATGTGCTTGCTTACAGCAACGTGCTATATGTTCTGAATGCCCGAATTGGGAATCTGTGTCAAAACTTTGTTAGGAATTATGTGATCCTTACTAGCTGGAAGTAAGGGAGATGGGGCATGAAGTTATTTCTAGGAGTTGGACACATACCAAGTTTAGCTCAGTTCTGGGCATCTTTGAAATACCTATACAAACTTGTTCCTACATAGTAACTTGCATCTTTGAATGAGAATCTGCTTGCTTACAGCAACGTGTTATATGTTCTGAATGCCCGAATTGGGAATCTGTGTCAAAACTTTGTTAGGAATTATGTGATCCTTACTAGCTGGAGGTAAGGCAGATGGGGCATGAGGTTATTTCTAGGAGTTGGACACATACCAAGTTTAGCTCAGTTCTGGGCATCTTTGAAATACCTATACAAACTTGTTCCTACATAGTAACTTGCATCTTTGAATGAGAATGTGCTTGCTTACAGCAACGTGCTATATGTTCTGAATGCCCGAATTGGGAATCTGTGTCAAAACTTTGTTAGGAATTATGTGATCCTTACTAGCTGGAAGTAAGGGAGATGGGGCATGAAGTTATTTCTAGGAGTTGGACACATACCAAGTTTAGCTCAGTTCTGGGCATCTTTGAAATACCTATACAAACTTGTTCCTACATAGTAACTTGCATCTTTAATGAGAATGTGCTTGCTTACAGCAACGTGCTATGTGTTCTGAATGCCCGAATTGGGAATCTGTGTCAAAACTTTGTTAGGAATTATGTGATCCTTACTAGCTGGAAGTAAGGGAGATGGGGCATGAAGTTATTTCTAGGAGTTGGACACATACCAAGTTTAGCTCAGTTCTGGGCATCTTTGAAATACCTATACAAACTTGTTCCTACATAGTAACTTGCATCTTTGAAAGAGAATGTGCTTGCTTACAGCAACGTGCTATATGTTCTGAATGCCCGAATTGGGAATCTGTGTCAAAACTTTGTTAGGAATTATGTGATCCTTACTAGCTGGAAGTAAGGGAGATGGGGCATGAAGTTATTTCTAGGAGTTGGACACATACCAAGTTTAGCTCAGTTCTGGGCATCTTTGAAATACCTATACAAACTTGTTCCTACATAGTAACTTGCAACTTTGAATGAGAATGTGCTTGCTTACAGCAACGTGCTATATGTTCTGAATGCCCGAATTGGGAATCTGTGTCAAAACTTTGTTAGGAATTATGTGATCCTTACTAGCTGGAAGTAAGGGAGATGGGGCATGAAGTTATTTCTAGGAGTTGGACACATACCAAGTTTAGCTCAGTTCTGGGCATCTTTGAAATACCTATACAAACTTGTTCCTACATAGTAACTTGCATCTTTGAATGAGAATGTGCTTGCTTACAGCAACGTGCTATATGTTCTGAATGCCCGAATTGGCAATCTGTGTCAAAACTTTGTTAGGAATTATGTGATCCTTACTAGCTGGAAGTAAGGGAGATGGGGCATGAAGTTATTTCTAGGAGTTGGACACATACCAAGTTTAGCTCAGTTCTGGGCATCTTTGAAATACCTATACAAACTTGTTCCTACATAGTAACTTGCATCTTTAATGAGAATGTGCTTGCTTACAGCAACGTGCTATGTGTTCTGAATGCCCGAATTGGGAATCTGTGTCAAAACTTTGTTAGGAATTATGTGATCCTTACTAGCTGGAAGTAAGGGAGATGGGGCGTGAAGTTATTTCTAGGAGTTGGACACATACCAAGTTTAGCTCAGTTCTGGGCATCTTTGAAATACCTATACAAACTTGTTGCTACATAGTAACTTGCATCATTAATGAGAATGTGCTTGCTTACAGCAACGTGCTATATGTTCTGAATGCCCGAATTGGGAATCTGTGTCAAAACTTTGTTAGGAATTATGTGATCCTTACTAGCTGGAAGTAAGGGAGATGGGGCATGAAGTTATTTCTAGGAGTTGGACACATACCAAGTTTAGCTCAGTTCTGGGCATCTTTGAAATACCTATACAAACTTGTTCCTACATAGTAACTTGCAACTTTGAATGAGAATGTGCTTGCTTACAGCAACGTCCTATATGTTCTGAATGCCCGAATTGGGAATCTGTGTCAAAACTTTGTTAGGAATTATGTGATCCTTACTAGCTGGAAGTAAGGCAGATGGGGCATGAAGTTATTTCTAGGAGTTGGACACATACCAAGTTTAGCTCAGTTCTGGGCATCTTTGAAATACCTATACAAACTTGTTCCTACATAGTAACTTGCATCTTTGAATGAGAATGTGCTTGCTTACAGCAACGTGCTATATGTTCTGAATGCCCGAATTGGCAATCTGTGTCAAAACTTTGTTAGGAATTATGTGATCCTTACTAGCTGGAAGTAAGGGAGATGGGGCATGAAGTTATTTCTAGGAGTTGGACACATACCAAGTTTAGCTCAGTTCTGGGCATCTTTGAAATACCTATACAAACTTGTTCCTACATAGTAACTTGCATCTTTAATGAAAATGTGCTTGCTTACAGCAACGTGCTATGTGTTCTGAATGCCCGAATTGGGAATCTGTGTCAAAACTTTGTTAGGAATTATGTGATCCTTACTAGCTGGAAGTAAGGGAGATGGGGCATGAAGTTATTTCTAGGAGTTGGACACATACCAAGTTTAGCTCAGTTCTGGGCATCTTTGAAATACCTATACAAACTTGTTCCTACATCGTAACTTGCATCTTTGAATGAGAATCTGCTTGCTTACAGCAACGTGCTATATGTTCTGAATGCCCGAATTGGGAATCTGTGTCAAAACTTTGTTAGGAATTATGTGATCCTTACTAGCTGGAAGTAAGGGAGATGGGGCATGAAGTTATTTCTAGGAGTTGGACACATACCAAGTTTAGCTCAGTTCTGGGCATCTTTGAAATACCTATACAAACTTGTTCCTACATAGTAACTTGCATCTTTGAATGAGAATGTGCTTGCTTACAGCAACGTGCTATATGTTCTGAATGCCCGAATTGGCAATCTGTGTCAAAACTTTGTTAGGAATTATGTGATCCTTACTAGCTGGAAGTAAGGGAGATGGGGCATGAAGTTATTTCTAGGAGTTGGACACATACCAAGTTTAGCTCAGTTCTGGGCATCTTTGAAATACCTATACAAACTTGTTCCTACATAGTAACTTGCAACTTTGAATGAGAATGTGCTTGCTTACAGCAACGTGCTATATGTTCTGAATGCCCGAATTGGGAATCTGTGTCAAAACTTTGTTAAGAATTATGTGATCCTTACTAGCTGGAAGTAAGGGAGATGGGGCATGAAGTTATTTCTAGGAGTTGGACACATACCAAGTTTAGCTCAGTTCTGTGCATCTTTGAAATACCTATACAAACTTGTTCCTACATAGTAACTTGCATCTTTGAATGAGAATCTGCTTGCTTACAGCAACGTGCTATATGTTCTGAATGCCCGAATTGGCAATCTGTGTCAAAACTTTGTTAGGAATTATGTGATCCTTACTAGCTGGACGTAAGGGAGATGGGGCATGAAGTTATTTCTAGGAGTTGGACACATACCAAGTTTAGCTCAGTTCTGGGCATCTTTGAAATACCTATACAAACTTGTTCCTACATAGTAACTTGCATCTTTAATGAAAATGTGCTTGCTTACAGCAACGTGCTATGTGTTCTGAATGCCCGAATTGGGAATCTGTGTCAAAACTTTGTTAGGAATTATGTGATCCTTACTAGCTGGAAGTAAGGGAGATGGGGCATGAAGTTATTTCTAGGAGTTGGACACATACCAAGTTTAGCTCAGTTCTGGGCATCTTTGAAATACCTATACAAACTTGTTGCTACATAGTAACTTGCATCATTAATGAGAATGTGCTTGCTTACAGCAACGTGCTATATGTTCTGAATGCCCGAATTGGGAATCTGTGTCAAAACTTTGTTAGGAATTATGTGATCCTTACTAGCTGGAAGTAAGGGAGATGGGGCATGAAGTTATTTCTAGGAGTTGGACACATACCAAGTTTAGCTCAGTTCTGGGCATCTTTGAAATACCTATACAAACTTGTTCCTACATAGTAACTTGCAACTTTGAATGAGAATGTGCTTGCTTACAGCAACGTCCTATATGTTCTGAATGCCCGAATTGGCAATCTGTGTCAAAACTTTGTTAGGAATTATGTGATCCTTACTAGCTGGAAGTAAGGGAGATGGGGCATGAAGTAATTTCTAGGAGTTGGACACATACCAAGTTTAGCTCAGTTCTGGGCATCTTTGAAATACCTATACAAACTTGTTCCTACATAGTAACTTGCATCTTTGAATGAGAATGTGCTTGCTTACAGCAACGTGCTATATGTTCTGAATGCCCGAATTGGGAATCTGTGTCAAAACTTTGTTAGGAATTATGTGATCCTTACTAGCTGGAAGTAAGGGAGATGGGGCATGAAGTTATTTCTAGGAGTTGGACACATACCAAGTTTAGCTCAGTTCTGGGCATCTTTGAAATACCTATACAAACTTGTTCCTACATCGTAACTTGCATCTTTGAATGAGAATCTGCTTGCTTACAGCAACGTGCTATATGTTCTGAATGCCCGAATTGGGAATCTGTGTCAAAACTTTGTTAGGAATTATGTGATCCTTACTAGCTGGAAGTAAGGGAGATGGGGCATGAAGTTATTTCTAGGAGTTGGACACATACCAAGTTTAGCTCAGTTCTGGGCATCTTTGAAATACCTATACAAACTTGTTCCTACATAGTAACATGCATCTTTGAATGAGAATGTGCTTGCTTACAGCAACGTGCTATATGTTCTGAATGCCCGAATTGGCAATCTGTGTCAAAACTTTGTTAGGAATTATGTGATCCTTACTAGCTGGAAGTAAGGGAGATGGGGCATGAAGTTATTTCTAGGAGTTGGACACATACCAAGTTTAGCTCAGTTCTGGGCATCTTTGAAATACCTATACAAACTTGTTCCTACATAGTAACTTGCAACTTTGAATGAGAATGTGCTTGCTTACAGCAACGTGCTATATGTTCTGAATGCCCGAATTGGGAATCTGTGTCAAAACTTTGTTAAGAATTATGTGATCCTTACTAGCTGGAAGTAAGGGAGATGGGGCATGAAGTTATTTCTAGGAGTTGGACAAATACCAAGTTTAGCTCAGTTCTGTGCATCTTTGAAATACCTATACAAACTTGTTCCTACATAGTAACTTGCATCTTTGAATGAGAATCTGCTTGCTTACAGCAACGTGCTATATGTTCTGAATGCCCGAATTGGGAATCTGTGTCAAAACTTTGTTAGGAATTATGTGATCCTTACTAGCTGGAAGTAAGGGAGATGGGGCATGAAGTTATTTCTAGGAGTTGGACACATACCAAGTTTAGCTCAGTTCTGGGCATCTTTGAAATACCTATACAAACTTGTTCCTACATAGTAACTTGCAACTTTGAATGAGAATGTGCTTGCTTACAGCAACGTGCTATATGTTCTGAATGCCCGAATTGGGAATCTGTGTCAAAACTTTGTTAGGAATTATGTGATCCTTACTAGCTTGAAGTAAGGGAGATGGGGCATGAAGATATTTCTAGGAGTTGGACACATACCAAGTTTAGCTCAGTTCTGGGCATCTTTGAAATACCTATACAAACTTGTTGCTACATAGTAACTTGCAAGTTTGAATGAAAATGTGCTTGCTTACAGCAACGTGCTATATGTTCTGAATGCCCGAATTGGGAATCTGTGTCAAAACTTTGTTAGGAATTATGTGATCCTTACTAGCTGGAAGTAAGGGAGATGGGGCATGAAGTTATTTCTAGGAGTTGGACACATACCAAGTTTAGCTCAGTTCTGGGCATCTTTGAAATACCTATACAAACTTGTTCCTACATAGTAACTTGCATCTTTGAATGAGAATCTGCTTGCTTACAGCAACGTGTTATATGTTCTGAATGCCCGAATTGGGAATCTGTGTCAAAACTTTGTTAGGAATTATGTGATCCTTACTAGCTGGAGGTAAGGCAGATGGGGCATGAGGTTATTTCTAGGAGTTGGACACATACCAAGTTTAGCTCAGTTCTGGGCATCTTTGAAATACCTATACAAACTTGTTCCTACATAGTAACTTGCATCTTTGAATGAGAATGTGCTTGCTTACAGCAACGTGCTATATGTTCTGAATGCCCGAATTGGGAATCTGTGTCAAAACTTTGTTAGGAATTATGTGATCCTTACTAGCTGGAAGTAAGGGAGATGGGGCATGAAGTTATTTCTAGGAGTTGGACACATACCAAGTTTAGCTCAGTTCTGGGCATCTTTGAAATACCTATACAAACTTGTTCCTACATAGTAACTTGCATCTTTAATGAGAATGTGCTTGCTTACAGCAACGTGCTATGTGTTCTGAATGCCCGAATTGGGAATCTGTGTCAAAACTTTGTTAGGAATTATGTGATCCTTACTAGCTGGAAGTAAGGGAGATGGGGCATGAAGTTATTTCTAGGAGTTGGACACATACCAAGTTTAGCTCAGTTCTGGGCATCTTTGAAATACCTATACAAACTTGTTCCTACATAGTAACTTGCATCTTTGAAAGAGAATGTGCTTGCTTACAGCAACGTGCTATATGTTCTGAATGCCCGAATTGGGAATCTGTGTCAAAACTTTGTTAGGAATTATGTGATCCTTACTAGCTGGAAGTAAGGGAGATGGGGCATGAAGTTATTTCTAGGAGTTGGACACATACCAAGTTTAGCTCAGTTCTGGGCATCTTTGAAATACCTATACAAACTTGTTCCTACATAGTAACTTGCAACTTTGAATGAGAATGTGCTTGCTTACAGCAACGTGCTATATGTTCTGAATGCCCGAATTGGGAATCTGTGTCAAAACTTTGTTAGGAATTATGTGATCCTTACTAGCTGGAAGTAAGGGAGATGGGGCATGAAGTTATTTCTAGGAGTTGGACACATACCAAGTTTAGCTCAGTTCTGGGCATCTTTGAAATACCTATACAAACTTGTTCCTACATAGTAACTTGCATCTTTGAATGAGAATGTGCTTGCTTACAGCAACGTGCTATATGTTCTGAATGCCCGAATTGGCAATCTGTGTCAAAACTTTGTTAGGAATTATGTGATCCTTACTAGCTGGAAGTAAGGGAGATGGGGCATGAAGTTATTTCTAGGAGTTGGACACATACCAAGTTTAGCTCAGTTCTGGGCATCTTTGAAATACCTATACAAACTTGTTCCTACATAGTAACTTGCATCTTTAATGAGAATGTGCTTGCTTACAGCAACGTGCTATGTGTTCTGAATGCCCGAATTGGGAATCTGTGTCAAAACTTTGTTAGGAATTATGTGATCCTTACTAGCTGGAAGTAAGGGAGATGGGGCGTGAAGTTATTTCTAGGAGTTGGACACATACCAAGTTTAGCTCAGTTCTGGGCATCTTTGAAATACCTATACAAACTTGTTGCTACATAGTAACTTGCATCATTAATGAGAATGTGCTTGCTTACAGCAACGTGCTATATGTTCTGAATGCCCGAATTGGGAATCTGTGTCAAAACTTTGTTAGGAATTATGTGATCCTTACTAGCTGGAAGTAAGGGAGATGGGGCATGAAGTTATTTCTAGGAGTTGGACACATACCAAGTTTAGCTCAGTTCTGGGCATCTTTGAAATACCTATACAAACTTGTTCCTACATAGTAACTTGCAACTTTGAATGAGAATGTGCTTGCTTACAGCAACGTCCTATATGTTCTGAATGCCCGAATTGGGAATCTGTGTCAAAACTTTGTTAGGAATTATGTGATCCTTACTAGCTGGAAGTAAGGCAGATGGGGCATGAAGTTATTTCTAGGTTTTGGACACATACCAAGTTTAGCTCAGTTCTGGGCATCTTTGAAATACCTATACAAACTTGTTCCTACATAGTAACTTGCATCTTTGAATGAGAATGTGCTTGCTTACAGCAACGTGCTATATGTTCTGAATGCCCGAATTGGCAATCTGTGTCAAAACTTTGTTAGGAATTATGTGATCCTTACTAGCTGGAAGTAAGGGAGATGGGGCATGAAGTTATTTCTAGGAGTTGGACACATACCAAGTTTAGCTCAGTTCTGGGCATCTTTGAAATACCTATACAAACTTGTTCCTACATAGTAACTTGCATCTTTAATGAAAATGTGCTTGCTTACAGCAACGTGCTATGTGTTCTGAATGCCCGAATTGGGAATCTGTGTCAAAACTTTGTTAGGAATTATGTGATCCTTACTAGCTGGAAGTAAGGGAGATGGGGCATGAAGTTATTTCTAGGAGTTGGACACATACCAAGTTTAGCTCAGTTCTGGGCATCTTTGAAATACCTATACAAACTTGTTCCTACATCGTAACTTGCATCTTTGAATGAGAATCTGCTTGCTTACAGCAACGTGCTATATGTTCTGAATGCCCGAATTGGGAATCTGTGTCAAAACTTTGTTAGGAATTATGTGATCCTTACTAGCTGGAAGTAAGGGAGATGGGGCATGAAGTTATTTCTAGGAGTTGGACACATACCAAGTTTAGCTCAGTTCTGGGCATCTTTGAAATACCTATACAAACTTGTTCCTACATAGTAACTTGCATCTTTGAATGAGAATGTGCTTGCTTACAGCAACGTGCTATATGTTCTGAATGCCCGAATTGGCAATCTGTGTCAAAACTTTGTTAGGAATTATGTGATCCTTACTAGCTGGAAGTAAGGGAGATGGGGCATGAAGTTATTTCTAGGAGTTGGACACATACCAAGTTTAGCTCAGTTCTGGGCATCTTTGAAATACCTATACAAACTTGTTCCTACATAGTAACTTGCAACTTTGAATGAGAATGTGCTTGCTTACAGCAACGTGCTATATGTTCTGAATGCCCGAATTGGGAATCTGTGTCAAAACTTTGTTAAGAATTATGTGATCCTTACTAGCTGGAAGTAAGGGAGATGGGGCATGAAGTTATTTCTAGGAGTTGGACACATACCAAGTTTAGCTCAGTTCTGTGCATCTTTGAAATACCTATACAAACTTGTTCCTACATAGTAACTTGCATCTTTGAATGAGAATCTGCTTGCTTACAGCAACGTGCTATATGTTCTGAATGCCCGAATTGGCAATCTGTGTCAAAACTTTGTTAGGAATTATGTGATCCTTACTAGCTGGACGTAAGGGAGATGGGGCATGAAGTTATTTCTAGGAGTTGGACACATACCAAGTTTAGCTCAGTTCTGGGCATCTTTGAAATACCTATACAAACTTGTTCCTACATAGTAACTTGCATCTTTAATGAAAATGTGCTTGCTTACAGCAACGTGCTATGTGTTCTGAATGCCCGAATTGGGAATCTGTGTCAAAACTTTGTTAGGAATTATGTGATCCTTACTAGCTGGAAGTAAGGGAGATGGGGCATGAAGTTATTTCTAGGAGTTGGACACATACCAAGTTTAGCTCAGTTCTGGGCATCTTTGAAATACCTATACAAACTTGTTGCTACATAGTAACTTGCATCATTAATGAGAATGTGCTTGCTTACAGGAACGTGCTATATGTTCTGAATGCCCGAATTGGGAATCTGTGTCAAAACTTTGTTAGGAATTATGTGATCCTTACTAGCTGGAAGTAAGGGAGATGGGGCATGAAGTTATTTCTAGGAGTTGGACACATACCAAGTTTAGCTCAGTTCTGGGCATCTTTGAAATACCTATACAAACTTGTTCCTACATAGTAACTTGCAACTTTGAATGAGAATGTGCTTGCTTACAGCAACGTCCTATATGTTCTGAATGCCCGAATTGGCAATCTGTGTCAAAACTTTGTTAGGAATTATGTGATCCTTACTAGCTGGAAGTAAGGGAGATGGGGCATGAAGTAATTTCTAGGAGTTGGACACATACCAAGTTTAGCTCAGTTCTGGGCATCTTTGAAATACCTATACAAACTTGTTCCTACATAGTAACTTGCATCTTTGAATGAGAATGTGCTTGCTTACAGCAACGTGCTATATGTTCTGAATGCCCGAATTGGGAATCTGTGTCAAAACTTTGTTAGGAATTATGTGATCCTTACTAGCTGGAAGTAAGGGAGATGGGGCATGAAGTTATTTCTAGGAGTTGGACACATACCAAGTTTAGCTCAGTTCTGGGCATCTTTGAAATACCTATACAAACTTGTTCCTACATCGTAACTTGCATCTTTGAATGAGAATCTGCTTGCTTACAGCAACGTGCTATATGTTCTGAATGCCCGAATTGGGAATCTGTGTCAAAACTTTGTTAGGAATTATGTGATCCTTACTAGCTGGAAGTAAGGGAGATGGGGCATGAAGTTATTTCTAGGAGTTGGACACATACCAAGTTTAGCTCAGTTCTGGGCATCTTTGAAATACCTATACAAACTTGTTCCTACATAGTAACATGCATCTTTGAATGAGAATGTGCTTGCTTACAGCAACGTGCTATATGTTCTGAATGCCCGAATTGGCAATCTGTGTCAAAACTTTGTTAGGAATTATGTGATCCTTACTAGCTGGAAGTAAGGGAGATGGGGCATGAAGTTATTTCTAGGAGTTGGACACATACCAAGTTTAGCTCAGTTCTGGGCATCTTTGAAATACCTATACAAACTTGTTCCTACATAGTAACTTGCAACTTTGAATGAGAATGTGCTTGCTTACAGCAACGTGCTATATGTTCTGAATGCCCGAATTGGGAATCTGTGTCAAAACTTTGTTAAGAATTATGTGATCCTTACTAGCTGGAAGTAAGGGAGATGGGGCATGAAGTTATTTCTAGGAGTTGGACAAATACCAAGTTTAGCTCAGTTCTGTGCATCTTTGAAATACCTATACAAACTTGTTCCTACATAGTAACTTGCATCTTTGAATGAGAATCTGCTTGCTTACAGCAACGTGCTATATGTTCTGAATGCCCGAATTGGGAATCTGTGTCAAAACTTTGTTAGGAATTATGTGATCCTTACTAGCTGGAAGTAAGGGAGATGGGGCATGAAGTTATTTCTAGGAGTTGGACACATACCAAGTTTCGCTCAGTTCTGGGCATCTTTGAAATACCTATACAAACTTGTTCCTACATAGTAACTTGCAACTTTGAATGAGAATGTGCTTGCTTACAGCAACGTGCTATATGTTCTGAATGCCCGAATTGGGAATCTGTGTCAAAACTTTGTTAGGAATTATGTGATCCTTACTAGCTTGAAGTAAGGGAGATGGGGCATGAAGATATTTCTAGGAGTTGGACACATACCAAGTTTAGCTCAGTTCTGGGCATCTTTGAAATACCTATACAAACTTGTTGCTACATAGTAACTTGCAAGTTTGAATGAAAATGTGCTTGCTTACAGCAACGTGCTATATGTTCTGAATGCCCGAATTGGGAATCTGTGTCAAAACTTTGTTAGGAATTATGTGATCCTTACTAGCTGGAAGTAAGGGAGATGGGGCATGAAGTTATTTCTAGGAGTTGGACACATACCAAGTTTAGCTCAGTTCTGGGCATCTTTGAAATACCTATACAAACTTGTTCCTACATAGTAACTTGCATCTTTGAATGAGAATCTGCTTGCTTACAGCAACGTGTTATATGTTCTGAATGCCCGAATTGGGAATCTGTGTCAAAACTTTGTTAGGAATTATGTGATCCTTACTAGCTGGAGGTAAGGCAGATGGGGCATGAGGTTATTTCTAGGAGTTGGACACATACCAAGTTTAGCTCAGTTCTGGGCATCTTTGAAATACCTATACAAACTTGTTCCTACATAGTAACTTGCATCTTTGAATGAGAATGTGCTTGCTTACAGCAACGTGCTATATGTTCTGAATGCCCGAATTGGGAATCTGTGTCAAAACTTTGTTAGGAATTATGTGATCCTTACTAGCTGGAAGTAAGGGAGATGGGGCATGAAGTTATTTCTAGGAGTTGGACACATACCAAGTTTAGCTCAGTTCTGGGCATCTTTGAAATACCTATACAAACTTGTTCCTACATCGTAACTTGCAACTTTGAATGAGAATCTGCTTGCTTACAGCAACGTGCTATATGTTCTGAATGCCCGAATTGGGAATCTGTGTCAAAACTTTGCTAGGAATTATGTGATCCTTACTAGCTGGAAGTAAGGGAGATGGGGCATGAAGTTATTTCTAGGAGTTGGACACATACCAAGTTTAGCTCAGTTCTGGGCATCTTTGAAATACCTATACAAACTTGTTCCTACATAGTAACTTGCATCTTTGAATGAGAATGTGCTTGCTTGCAGCAACGTGCTATATGTTCTGAATGCCCGAATTGGCAATCTGTGTCAAAACTTTGTTAGGAATTATGTGATCCTTACTAGCTGGAAGTAAGGGAGATGGGGCATGAAGTTATTTCTAGGAGTTGGACACATACCAAGTTTAGCTCAGTTCTGGGCATCTTTGAAATACCTATACAAACTTATTCCTACATAGTAACTTGCAATTTTGAATGAGAATGTGCTTGCTTACAGCAACGTGCTATATGTTCTGAATGCCCGAATTGGGAATCTGTGTCAAAACTTTGTTAAGAATTATGTGATCCTTACTAGCTGGAAGTAAGGGAGATGGGGCATGAAGTTATTTCTAGGAGTTGGACACATACCAAGTTTAGCTCAGTTCTGTGCATCTTTGAAATACCTATACAAACTTGTTGCTACATAGTAACTTGCATCTTTGAATGAGAATGTGCTTGCTTACAGCAACGTGCTATATGTTCTGAATGCCCGAATTGGGAATCTGTGTCAAAACTTTGTTAGGAATTATGTGATCCTTACTAGCTGGAAGTAAGGGAGATGGGGCATGAAGTTATTTCTAGGAGTTGGACACATACCAAGTTTAGCTCAGTTCTGGGCATCTTTGAAATACCTATACAAACTTGTTCCTACATAGTAACTTGCAACTTTGAATGAGAATGTGCTTGCTTACAGCAACGTGCTATATGTTCTGAATGCCCGAATTGGGAATCTGTGTCAAAACTTTGTTAGGAATTATGTGATCCTTACTAGCTTGAAGTAAGGGAGATGGGGCATGAAGATATTTCTAGGAGTTGGACACATACCGAGTTTAGCTCAGTTCTGGGCATCTTTGAAATACCTATACAAACTTGTTCCTACATTGTAACTTGCATCTTTAATGAGAATGTGCTTGCTTACAGCAACGTGCTATATGTTCTGAATGCCCGAATTGGGAATCTGTGTCAAAACTTTGTTAGGAATTATGTGATCCTTACTAGCTGGAAGTAAGGCAGATGGGGCATGAAGTTATTTCTACGAGTTGGACACATACCAAGTTTAGCTCAGTTCTGGGCATCTTTGAAATACCTATACAAACTTGTTCCTACATTGTAACTTGCATCTTTGAATGAGAATCTGCTTGCTTACAGCAACGTGCTATATGTTCTGAATGCACGAATTGGGAATCTGTGTCAAAACTTTGTTAGGAATTATGTGATCCTTACTAGCTGGAAGTAAGGCAGATGGGGCATGAAGTTATTTCTAGGAGTTGGACACATACCAAGTTTAGCTCAGTTCTGGGCATCTTTGAAATACCTATACAAACTTGTTCCTACATAGTAACTTGCATCTTTGAATGAGAATCTGCTTGCTTACAGCAACGTGCTATATGTTCTGAATGCACGAATTGGGAATCTGTGTCAAAACTTTGTTAGGAATTATGTGATCCTTACTAGCTGGAGGTAAGGCAGATGGGGCATGAAGTTATTTCTAGGAGTTGGACACATACCAAGTTTAGCTCAGTTCTGGGCATCTTTGAAATACCTATACAAACTTGTTCCTACATAGTAACTTGCAACTTTGAATGAAAATGTGCTTGCTTACAGCAACGTGCTATATGTTCTGAATGCCCGAATTGGGAATCTGTGTCAAACCTTTGTTAGGAATTATATGATCCTTACTAGCTGGAAGTAAGGAAGATGGGGCATGAAGTTATTTCTAGGAGTTGGACACATACCAAGTTTAGCTCAGTTCTGTGCATCTTTGAAATACCTATACAAACTTGTTCCTACATAGTAACTTGCAAGTTTGAATGAAAATGTGCTTGCTTACAGCAACGTGCTATATGTTCTGAATGCCCGAATTGGGAATCTGTGTCAAAACTTTGTTAGGAATTATGTGATCCTTACTAGCTGGAAGTAAGGGAGATGGGGCATGAAGTTATTTCTTGGAGTTGGAGACAGACCAAGTTTAGCTCAGTTCTGGGCATCTTTGAAATACCTATACAAACTTGTTCCTACATAGTAACTTGCATCTTTGAATGAGAATGTGCTTGCTTACAGCAACGTGCTATATGTTCTGAATGCCCGAATTGGCAATCTGTGTCAAAACTTTGTTAGGAATTATGTGATCCTTACTAGCTGGAAGTAAGGGAGATGGGGCATGAAGTTATTTCTAGGAGTTGGACACATACCGAGTTTAGCTCAGTTCTGGGCATCTTTGAAATACCTATACAAACTTGTTCCTACATAGTAACTTGCATCTTTGAATGAGAATGTGCTTGCTTACAGCAACGTGCTATATGTTCTGATTGCCCGAATTGGGAATCTGTGTCAAAACTTTGTTAGGAATTATGTGATCCTTACTAGCTGGAAGTAAGGGAGATGGGGCATGAAGTTATTTCTAGGAGTTGGACACATACCGAGTTTAGCTCAGTTCAGGGCATCTTTGAAATACCTATACAAACTTGTTCCTACATAGTAACTTGCAACTTTGAATGAGAATGTGCTTGCTTACAGCAACGAGCTATATGTTCTGAATGCCCGAATTGGGAATCTGTGTCAAAACTTTGTTAGGAATTATGTGATCCTTACTAGCTGGAGGTAAGGGAGATGGGGCATGAAGATATTTCTAGGAGTTGGACACATACCGAGTTTAGCTCAGTTCTGGGCATCTTTGAAATACCTATACAAACTTGTTCCTACATTGTAACTTGCATCTTTAATGAGAATGTGCTTGCTTACAGCAACGTGCTATATGTTCTGAATGCCCAAATTGGGAATCTGTGTCAAAACTTTGTTAGGAATTATGTGATCCTTACTAGCTGGAAGTAAGGGAGATGGGGCATGAAGTTATTTCTTGGAGTTGGACACATACCAAGTTTAGCTCAGTTCTGGGCATCTTTGAAATACCTATACAAACTTGTTCCTACATAGTAACTTGCATCTTTGAATGAGAATCTGCTTGCTTACAGCAACGTGCTATATGTTCTGATTGCCCGAATTGGGAATCTGTGTCAAAACTTTGTTAGGAATTATGTGATCCTTACTAGCTGGAGGTAAGGCAGATGGGGCATGAAGTTATTTCTAGGAGTTGGACACATACCAAGTTTAGCTCAGTTCTGGGCATCTTTGAAATACCTATACAAACTTGTTCCTACATAGTAACTTGCAACTTTGAATGAAAATGTGCTTGCTTACAGCAACGTGCTATATGTTCTGAATGCCCGAATTGGGAATCTGTGTCAAAACTTTGTTAGGAATTATATGATCCTTACTAGCTGGAAGTAAGGGAGATGGGGCATGAAGTTATTTCTAGGAGTTGGACACATACCAAGTTTAGCTCAGTTCTGGGCATTTTGAAATACCTATACAAACTTGTTGCTACATAGTAACTTGCAAGTTTGAATGAAAATGTGCTTGCTTACAGCAACGTGCTATATGTTCTGAATGCCCGAATTGGGAATCTGTGTCAAAACTTTGTTAGGAATTATGTGATCCTTACTAGCTGGAAGTAAGGGAGATGGGGCATGAAGTTATTTCTTGGAGTTGGACACATACCAAGTTTAGCTCAGTTCTGGGCATCTTTGAAATACCTATACAAACTTGTTCCTACATAGTAACCTGCATCTTTGAATGAGAATGTGCTTGCTTACAGCAACGTGCTATATGTTCTGTATGCCCGAATTGGCAATCTGTGTCAAAACTTTGTTAGGAATTATGTGATCCTTAATAGCTGGAAGTAAGGGAGATGGGGCATGAAGTTATTTCTAGGAGTTGGACACATACCAAGTTTAGCTCAGTTCTGGGCATCTTTGAAATACCTATACTAACTTGTTCCTACATAGTAACTTGCAACTTTGAATGAGAATGTGCTTGCTTACAGCAACGTGCTATATGTTCTGAATGCCCGAATTGGGAATCTGTGTCAAAACTTTGTTAGGAATTATGTGATCCTTACTAGCTGGAAGTAAGTGAGATGGGGCATGAAGTTATTTCTATGAGTTGGACACATACCAAGTTTAGCTCAGTTCTGGGCATCTTTGAAATACCTATACAAACTTGTTCCTGCATAGTAACTTGCATCTTTGAATGAGAATGTGCTTGCTTACAGCAACGTGCTATATGTTCTGAATGCCCGAATTGGCAATCTGTGTCAAAACTTTGTTAGGAATTATGTGATCCTTACAAGCTGGAAGTAAGGGAGATGGGGCATGAAGTTATTTCTAGGAGTTGGACACATACCAAGTTTAGCTCAGTTCTGGGCATCTTTGAAATACCTATACAAACTTGTTCCTACATAGTAACTTGCATCTTTGAATGAGAATCTGCTTGCTTACAGCAACGTGTTATATGTTCTGAATGCCCGAATTGGGAATCTGTGTCAAAACTTTGTTAGGAATTATGTGATCCTTACTAGCTGGAAGTAAGGCAGATGGGGCATGAAGTTATTTCTAGGAGTTGGACACATACCAAGTTTAGCTCAGTTCTGGGCATCTTTGAAATACCTATACAAACTTGTTCCTACATAGTAACTTGCAACTTTGAATGAAAATGTGCTTGCTTACAGCAACGTGCTATATGTTCTGAATGCCCGAATTGGGAATCTGTGTCAAAACTTTGTTAGGAATTATGTGATCCTTACTAGCTGGAAGTAAGGGAGATGGGGCATGAAGTTATTCCTAGGAGTTGGACACATACCAAGTTTAGCTCAGTTCTGGGCATCTTTGAAATACCTATACAAACCTGTTCCTACATAGTAACTTGCATCTTTGAATGAGAATCTGCTTGCTTACAGCAACGTGCTATATGTTCTGAATGCCCGAATTGGGAATCTGTGTCAAAACTTTGTTAGGAATTATGTCATCCTTACTAGCTGGAAGTAAGGGAGATGGGGCATGAAGTTATTCCTAGGAGTTGGACACATACCAAGTTAGCTCAGTTCTGGGCATCTTTGAAATACCTATACAAACTTGTTCCTACATAGTAACTTGCAACTTTGAATGAGAATCTGCTTGCTTACAGCAACGTGCTATATGTTCTGAATGCCCGAATTGGGAATCTGTGTCAAAACTTTGTTAGGAATTATGTGATCCTTACTAGCTGGAAGTAAGGGAGATGGGGCATGAAGTTATTTCTAGGAGTTGGACACATACCGAGTTTAGCTCAGTTCTGGGCATCTTTGAAATACCTATACAAACTTGTTCCTACATAGTAACTTGCAACTTTGAATGAGAATGTGCTTGCTTACAGCAACGTGCTATATGTTCTGAATGCCCGAATTGGGAATCTGTGTCAAAACTTTGTTAGTAATTATGTGATCCTTACTAGCTGGAAGTAAGGGAGATGGGGCATGAAGTTATTTCTAGGAGTTGGACACATACCAAGTTTAGCTCAGTTCTGGGCATCTTTGAAATACCTATACAAACTTGTTCCTACATAGTAACTTGCATCTTTGAATGAGAATGTGCTTGCTTACAGCAACGTGCTATATGTTCTGAATGCCCGAATTGGGAATCTGTCTCAAAACTTTGTTAGGAATTATGTGATCCTTACTAGCTGGAAGTAAGGGAGATGGGGCATGAAGTTATTTCTAGGAGTTGGACACATACCAAGTTTAGCTCAGTTCTGGGCATCTTTGAAATACCTATACAAACTTGTTCCTACATAGTAACCTGCATCTTTGAATGAGAATGTGCTTGCTTACAGCAACGTGCTATATGTTCTGTATGCCCGAATTGGCAATCTGTGTCAAAACTTTGTTAGGAATTATGTGATCCTTAATAGCTGGAAGTAAGGGAGATGGGGCATGAAGTTATTTCTAGGAGTTGGACACATACCAAGTTTAGCTCAGTTCTGGGCATCTTTGAAATACCTATACTAACTTGTTCCTACATAGTAACTTGCAACTTTGAATGAGAATGTGCTTGCTTACAGCAACGTGCTATATGTTCTGAATGCCCGAATTGGGAATCTGTGTCAAAACTTTGTTAGGAATTATGTGATCCTTACTAGCTGGAAGTAAGTGAGATGGGGCATGAAGTTATTTCTATGAGTTGGACACATACCAAGTTTAGCTCAGTTCTGGGCATCTTTGAAATACCTATACAAACTTGTTCCTGCATAGTAACTTGCATCTTTGAATGAGAATCTGCTTGCTTACAGCAACGTGCTATATGTTCTGAATGCCCGAATTGGTAATCTGTGTCAAAACTTTGTTAGGAATTATGTGATCCTTACTAGCTGGAAGTAAGGGAGATGGGGCATGAAGTTATTTCTAGGAGTTGGACACATACCAAGTTTAGCTCAGTTCTGGGCATCTTTGAAATACCTATACAAACTTGTTGCTGCATAGTAACTTGCAACTTTGAATGAGAATGTGCTTGCTTACAGCAACGTGCTATATGTTCTGAATGCCCGAATTGGGAATCTGTGTCAAAACTTTGTTAGGAATTATGTCATCCTTACTAGCTGGAAGTAAGGGAGATGGGGCATGAAGTTATTACTAGGAGTTGGACACATACCAAGTTAGCTCAGTTCTGGGCATCTTTGAAATACCTATACAAACTTGTTCCTACATAGTAACTTGCAACTTTGAATGAAAATGTGCTTGTTACAGCAACGTGCTATATGTTCTGAATGCCCGAATTGGGAATCTGTGTCAAAACTTTGTTAGGAATTATGTGATCCTTACTAGCTGGAAGTAAGGGAGATGGGGCATGAAGTTATTTCTAGGAGTTGGACACATACCGAGTTTAGCTCAGTTCTGGGCATCTTTGAAATACCTATACAAACTTGTTCCTACATAGTAACTTGCATCTTTGAATGAGAATCTGCTTGCTTACAGCAACGTGCTATATGTTCTGAATGCCCGAATTGGGAATCTGTGTCAAAACTTTATTAGGAATTATGTGATCCTTACTAGCTGGAAGTAAGGGAGATGGGGCATGAAGTTATTTCTAGGAGTTGGACACATACCGAGTTTAGCTCAGTTCTGGGCATCTTTGAAATACCTATACAAACTTGTTCCTACATAGTAACTTGCATCTTTGAATGAGAATGTGCTTGCTTACAGCAACGTGCTATATGTTCTGAAGGCCCGAATTGAGAATCTGTGTCAAAACTTTGTTAGGAATTATGTGATCCTTACTAGCTGGAAGTAAGGAAGATGGGGCATGAAGTTATTTCTAGGAGTTGGACACATACCGAGTTTAGCTCAGTTCTGGGCATCTTTGAAATACCTATACAAACTTGTTCCTACATAGTAACTTGCAACTTTGAATGAGAATGTGCTTGCTTACAGCAACGTGCTATATGTTCTTAATGATCGAATTGGGAATCTGTGTCAAAACTTTGTTAGGAATTATGTGATCCTTACTAGCTGGAAGTAAGGGAGATGGGGCATGAAGTTATTTCTAGGAGTTGGACACATACCAAGTTTAGCTCAGTTCTGGGCATCTTTGAAATACCTATACAAACTTGTTCCTACATAGTAACTTGCAACTTTGAATGAAAATGTGCTTGCTTACAGCAACGTGCTATATGTTCTGAATGCCCGAATTGGGAATCTGTGTCAAACCTTTGTTAGGAATTATATGATCCTTACTAGCTGGAAGTAAGGAAGATGGGGCATGAAGATATTTCTAGGAGTTGGACACATACCAAGTTTAGCTCAGTTCTGTGCATCTTTGAAATACCTATACAAACTTGTTCCTACATAGTAACTTGCAAGTTTGAATGAAAATGTGCTTGCTTACAGCAACGTGCTATATGTTCTGAATGCCCGAATTGGGAATCTGTGTCAAAACTTTGTTAGGAATTATGTGATCCTTACTAGCTGGAAGTAAGGGAGATGGGGCATGAAGTTATTTCTTGGAGTTGGAGACATACCAAGTTTAGCTCAGTTCTGGGCATCTTTGAAATACCTATACAAACTTGTTCCTACATAGTAACTTGCATCTTTGAATGAGAATGTGCTTGCTTACAGCAACGTGCTATATGTTCTGAATGCCCGAATTGGCAATCTGTGTCAAAACTTTGTTAGGAATTATGTGATCCTTACTAGCTGGAAGTAAGGGAGATGGGGCATGAAGTTATTTCTAGGAGTTGGACACATACCAAGTTTAGCTCAGTTCTGGGCATCTTTGAAATACCTATACAAACTTGTTCCTACATAGTAACTTGCATCTTTGAATGAGAATGTGCTTGCTTACAGCAACGTGCTATATGTTCTGATTGCCCGAATTGGGAATCTGTGTCAAAACTTTGTTAGGAATTATGTGATCCTTACTAGCTGGAAGTAAGGGAGATGGGGCATGAAGTTATTTCTAGGAGGTGGACACATACCGAGTTTAGCTCAGTTCTGGGCATCTTTGAAATACCTATACAAACTTGTTCCTACATAGTAACTTGCAACTTTGAATGAGAATGTGCTTGCTTACAGCAACGAGCTATATGTTCTGAATGCCCGAATTGGGAATCTGTGTCAAAACTTTGTTAGGAATTATGTGATCCTTACTAGCTGGAAGTAAGGGAGATGGGGCATGAAGATATTTCTAGGAGTTGGACACATACCGAGTTTAGCTCAGTTCTGGGCATCTTTGAAATACCTATACAAACTTGTTCCTACATTGTAACTTGCATCTTTAATGAGAATGTGCTTGCTTACAGCAACGTGCTATATGTTCTGAATGCCCGAATTGGGAATCTGTGTCAAAACTTTGTTAGGAATTATGTGATCCTTACTAGCTGGAAGTAAGGGAGATGGGGCATGAAGTTATTTCTTGGAGTTGGACACATACCAAGTTTAGCTCAGTTCTGGGCATCTTTGAAATACCTATACAAACTTGTTCCTACATAGTAACTTGCATCTTTGAATGAGAATCTGCTTGCTTACAGCAACGTGCTATATGTTCTGAATGCCCGAATTGGGAATCTGTGTCAAAACTTTGTTAGGAATTATGTGATCCTTACTAGCTGGAGGTAAGGCAGATGGGGCATGAAGTTATTTCTAGGAGTTGGACACATACCAAGTTTAGCTCAGTTCTGGGCATCTTTGAAATACCTATACAAACTTGTTCCTACATAGTAACTTGCAACTTTGAATGAAAATGTGCTTGCTTACAGCAACGTGCTATATGTTCTGAATGCCCGAATTGGGAATCTGTGTCAAAACTTTGTTAGGAATTATATGATCCTTACTAGCTGGAAGTAAGGAAGATGGGGCATGAAGTTATTTCTAGGAGTTGGACACATACCAAGTTTAGCTCAGTTCTGGGCATTTTGAAATACCTATACAAACTTGTTGCTACATAGTAACTTGCAAGTTTGAATGAAAATGTGCTTGCTTACAGCAACGTGCTATATGTTCTGAATGCCCGAATTGGGAATCTGTGTCAAAACTTTGTTAGGAATTATGTGATCCTTACTAGCTGGAAGTAAGGGAGATGGGGCATGAAGTTATTCCTAGGAGTTGGACACATACCAAGTTTAGCTCAGTTCTGGGCATCTTTGAAATACCTATACAAACTTGTTCCTATATAGTAACTTGCATCTTTGAATGAGAATGTGCTTGCTTACAGCAACGTGCTATATGTTCTGAATGCCCGAATTGGCAATCTGTGTCAAAACTTTGTTAGGAATTATGTGATCCTTACAAGCTGGAAGTAAGGGAGATGGGGCATGAAGTTATTTCTAGGAGTTGGACACATACCAAGTTTAGCTCAGTTCTGGGCATCTTTGAAATACCTATACAAACTTGTTCCTACATAGTAACTTGCATCTTTGAATGAGAATCTGCTTGCTTACAGCAACGTGTTATATGTTCTGAATGCCCGAATTGGGAATCTGTGTCAAAACTTTGTTAGGAATTATGTGATCCTTACTAGCTGGAAGTAAGGCAGATGGGGCATGAAGTTATTTCTAGGAGTTGGACACATACCAAGTTTAGCTCAGTTCTGGGCATCTTTGAAATACCTATACAAACTTGTTCCTACATAGTAACTTGCAACTTTGAATGAAAATGTGCTTGCTTACAGCAACGTGCTATATGTTCTGAATGCCCGAATTGGGAATCTGTGTCAAAACTTTGTTAGGAATTATGTGATCCTTACTAGCTGGAAGTAAGGGAGATGGGGCATGAAGTTATTCCTAGGAGTTGGACACATACCAAGTTTAGCTCAGTTCTGGGCATCTTTGAAATACCTATACAAACCTGTTCCTACATAGTAACTTGCATCTTTGAATGAGAATCTGCTTGCTTACAGCAACGTGCTATATGTTCTGAATGCCCGAATTGGGAATCTGTGTCAAAACTTTGTTAGGAATTATGTCATCCTTACTAGCTGGAAGTAAGGGAGATGGGGCATGAAGTTATTCCTAGGAGTTGGACACATACCAAGTTAGCTCAGTTCTGGGCATCTTTGAAATACCTATACAAACTTGTTCCTACATAGTAACTTGCAACTTTGAATGAGAATCTGCTTGCTTACAGCAACGTGCTATATGTTCTGAATGCCCGAATTGGGAATCTGTGTCAAAACTTTGTTAGGAATTATGTGATCCTTACTAGCTGGAAGTAAGGGAGATGGGGCATGAAGTTATTTCTAGGAGTTGGACACATACCAAGTTTAGCTCAGTTCTGGGCATCTTTGAAATACCTATACAAACTTGTTCCTACATAGTAACTTGCATCTTTGAATGAGAATGTGCTTGCTTACAGCAACGTGCTATATGTTCTGAATGCCCGAATTGGGAATCTGTCTCAAAACTTTGTTAGGAATTATGTGATCCTTACTAGCTGGAAGTAAGGGAGATGGGGCATGAAGTTATTTCTAGGAGTTGGACACATACCAAGTTTACCTCAGTTCTGGGCATCTTTGAAATACCTATACAAACTTGTTCCTACATAGTAACCTGCATCTTTGAATGAGAATGTGCTTGCTTACAGCAACGTGCTATATGTTCTGTATGCCCGAATTGGCAATCTGTGTCAAAACTTTGTTAGGAATTATGTGATCCTTAATAGCTGGAAGTAAGGGAGATGGGGCATGAAGTTATTTCTAGGAGTTGGACACATACCAAGTTTAGCTCAGTTCTGGGCATCTTTGAAATACCTATACTAACTTGTTCCTACATAGTAACTTGCAACTTTGAATGAGAATGTGCTTGCTTACAGCAACGTGCTATATGTTCTGAATGCCCGAATTGGGAATCTGTGTCAAAACTTTGTTAGGAATTATGTGATCCTTACTAGCTGGAAGTAAGGGAGATGGGGCATGAAGTTATTTCTATGAGTTGGACACATACCAAGTTTAGCTCAGTTCTGGGCATCTTTGAAATACCTATACAAACTTGTTCCTGCATAGTAACTTGCATCTTTGAATGAGAATCTGCTTGCTTACAGCAACGTGCTATATGTTCTGAATGCCCGAATTGGTAATCTGTGTCAAAACTTTGTTAGGAATTATGTGATCCTTACTAGCTGGAAGTAAGGGAGATGGGGCATGAAGTTATTTCTAGGAGTTGGACACATACCAAGTTTAGCTCAGTTCTGGGCATCTTTGAAATACCTATACAAACTTGTTCCTGCATAGTAACTTGCAACTTTGAATGAGAATGTGCTTGCTTACAGCAACGTGCTATATGTTCTGAATGCCCGAATTGGGAATCTGTGTCAAAACTTTGTTAGGAATTATGTCATCCTTACTAGCTGGAAGTAAGGGAGATGGGGCATGAAGTTATTCCTAGGAGTTGGACACATACCAAGTTAGCTCAGTTCTGGGCATCTTTGAAATACCTATACAAACTTGTTCCTACATAGTAACTTGCAACTTTGAATGAAAATGTGCTTGTTACAGCAACGTGCTATATGTTCTGAATGCCCGAATTGGGAATCTGTGTCAAAACTTTGTTAGGAATTATGTGATCCTTACTAGCTGGAAGTAAGGGAGATGGGGCATGAAGTTATTTCTAGGAGTTGGACACATACCGAGTTTAGCTCAGTTCTGGGCATCTTTGAAATACCTATACAAACTTGTTCCTACATAGTAACTTGCATCTTTGAATGAGAATCTGCTTGCTTACAGCAACGTGCTATATGTTCTGAATGCCCGAATTGGGAATCTGTGTCAAAACTTTATTAGGAATTATGTGATCCTTACTAGCTGGAAGTAAGGGAGATGGGGCATGAAGTTATTTCTAGGAGTTGGACACATACCGAGTTTAGCTCAGTTCTGGGCATCTTTGAAATACCTATACAAACTTGTTCCTACATAGTAACTTGCATCTTTGAATGAGAATGTGCTTGCTTACAGCAACGTGCTATATGTTCTGAAGGCCCGAATTGAGAATCTGTGTCAAAACTTTGTTAGGAATTATGTGATCCTTACTAGCTGGAAGTAAGGAAGATGGGGCATGAAGTTATTTCTAGGAGTTGGACACATACCGAGTTTAGCTCAGTTCTGGGCATCTTTGAAATACCTATACAAACTTGTTCCTACATAGTAACTTGCATCTTTGAATGAGAATGTGCTTGCTTACAGCAACGTGCTATATGTTCTGAAGGCCCGAATTGAGAATCTGTGTCAAAACTTTGTTAGGAATTATGTGATCCTTACTAGCTGGAAGTAAGGAAGATGGGGCATGAAGTTATTTCTAGGAGTTGGACACATACCGAGTTTAGCTCAGTTCTGGGCATCTTTGAAATACCTATACAAACTTGTTCCTACATAGTAACTTGCAACTTTGAATGAGAATGTGCTTGCTTACAGCAACGTGCTATATGTTCTGAATGCCCGAATTGGGAATCTGTGTCAAAACTTTGTTAGGAATTATGTGATCCTTACTAGCTGGAAGTAAGGGAGATGGGACATGAAGTTATTTCTAGGAGTTGGACACATACCGAGTTTAGGTCAGTTCTGGGCATCTTTGAAATACCTATACAAACTTGTTCCTACATAGTAACTTGCAACTTTGAATGAGAATGTGCTTGCTTACAGCAACGTGCTATATGTTCTGAATGCCCGAATTGGGAATCTGTGTCAAAACTTTGTTAGGAATTATGTGATCCTTACTAGCTGGAAGTAAGGGAGATGGGGCTTGAAGTTATTTCTGGGAGTTGGACACATACCGAGTTTAGCTCAGTTCTGGGCATCTTTGAAATACCTATACAAACTTGTTCCTACATAGTAACTTGCAACTTTGAATGAGAATGTGCTTACTTACAGCAACGTGCTATATGTTCTGAATGCCAGAATTGGGAATCTGTGTCAAAACTTTGTTAGGAATTATGTGATCCTTACTAGCTGGAAGTAAGGGAGATGGGGCATGAAGTTATTTCTGGGAGTTGGACACATACCAAGTTTAGCTCAGTTCTGGGCATCTTTGAAATACCTATACAAACTTGTTCCTACATAGTAACTTGCATCTTTGAATGAGAATGTGGTTGCTTACAGCAACGTGCTATATGTTCTGAATGCCCGAATTGGCAATCTGTGTCAAAACTTTGTTAGGAATTATGTGATCCTTACTAGCTGGAAGTAAGGGAGATGGGGCATGAAGTTATTTCTAGGAGTTGGACACATACCAAGTTTAGCTCAGTTCTGGGCATCTTTGAAATACCTATACTAACTTGTTCCTACATAGTAACTTGCAACTTTGAATGAGAATGTGCTTGCTTACAGCAACGTGCTATATGTTCTGAATGCCCGAATTGGGAATCTGTGTCAAAACTTTGTTAGGAATTATGTGATCCTTACTAGCTGGAAGTAAGGGAGATGGGGCATGAAGTTATTTCTAGGAGTTGGACACATACCAAGTTTAGCTCAGTTCTGGGCATCTTTGAAATACCTATACAAACTTGTTCCTACATAGTAACTTGCAACTTTGAATGAGAATGTGCTTGCTTGCAGCAACGTGCTATATGTTCTGAATGCCCGAATTGGGAATCTGTGTCAAAACTTTGTTAGGAATTATGTGATCCTTACTAGCTTGAAGTAAGGGAGATGGGGCATGAAGATATTTCTAGGAGTTGGACACATACCAAGTTTAGCTCAGTTCTGGGCATCTTTGAAATACCTATACAAACTTGTTGCTACATAGTAACTTGCAAGTTTGAATGAAAATGTGCTTGCTTACAGCAACGTGCTATATGTTCTGAATGCCCGAATTGGGAATCTGTGTCAAAACTTTGTTAGGAATTATGTGATCCTTACCAGCTGGAAGTAAGGGAGATGGGGCATGAAGTTATTTCTAGGAGTTGGACACATACCAAGTTTAGCTCAGTTCTGGGCATCTTTGAAATACCTATACAAACTTGTTCCTACATAGTAACTTGCATCTTTGAATGAGAATGTGCTTGCTTACAGCAACGTGCTATATGTTCTGAATGCCCGAATTGGCAATCTGTGTCAAAACTTTGTTAGGAATTTTGTGATCCTTACTAGCTGGAAGTAAGGGAGATGGGGCATGAAGTTATTTCTAGGAGTTGGACACATACCAAGTTTAGCTCAGTTCTGGGCATCTTTGAAATACCTATACAAACTTGTTCCTACATAGTAACTTGCAACTTTGAATGAGAATGTGCTTGCTTACAGCAACGTGCTATATGTTCTGAATGCCCGAATTGGGAATCTGTGTCAAAACTTTGTTAAGAATTATGTGATCCTTACTAGCTGGAAGTAAGGGAGATGGGGCATGAAGTTATTTCTAGGAGTTGGACACATACCAAGTTTAGCTCAGTTCTGTGCATCTTTGAAATACCTATACAAACTTGTTCCTACATAGTAACTTGCATCTTTGAATGAGAATCTGCTTGCTTACAGCAACGTGCTATATGTTCTGAATGCCCGAATTGGGAATCTGTGTCAAAACTTTGTTAGGAATTATGTGATCCTTACTAGCTGGAAGTAAGGGAGATGGGGCATGAAGTTATTTCTAGGAGTTGGACACATACCAAGTTTAGCTCAGTTCTGGGCATCTTTGAAATACCTATACAAACTTGTTCCTACATAGTAACTTGCAACTTTGAATGAGAATGTGCTTGCTTACAGCAACGTGGTATATGTTCTGAATGCCCGAATTGGGAATCTGTGTCAAAACTTTGTTAGGAATTATGTGATCCTTACTAGCTTGAAGTAAGGGAGATGGGGCATGAAGATATTTCTAGGAGTTGGACACATACCGAGTTTAGCTCAGTTCTGGGCATCTTTGAAATACCTATACAAACTTGTTCCTACATTGTAACTTGCATCTTTAATGAGAATGTGCTTGCTTACAGCAACGTGCTATATGTTCTGAATGCCCAAATTGGGAATCTGTGTCAAAACTTTGTTAGGAATTATGTGATCCTTACTAGCTGGAAGTAAGGCAGATGGGGCATGAAGTTATTTCTAGGAGTTGGACACATACCAAGTTTAGCTCAGTTCTGGGCATCTTTGAAATACCTATACAAACTTGTTCCTACATTGTAACTTGCATCTTTGAATGAGAATCTGCTTGCTTACAGCAACGTGCTATATGTTCTGAATGCACGAATTGGGAATCTGTGTCAAAACTTTGTTAGGAATTATGTGATCCTTACTAGCTGGAAGTAAGGGAGATGGGGCATGAAGTTATTTCTAGGAGTTGGACACATACCAAGTTTAGCTCAGTTCTGGGCATCTTTGAAATACCTATACAAACTTGTTCCTACATTGTAACTTGCATCTTTGAATGAGAATCTGCTTGCTTACAGCAACGTGCTATATGTTCTGAATGCCCGAATTGGGAATCTGTGTCAAAACTTTGTTAGGAATTATGTGATCCTTACTAGCTGGAGGTAAGGCAGATGGGGCATGAAGTTATTTCTAGGAGTTGGACACATACCAAGTTTAGCTCAGTTCTGGGCATCTTTGAAATACCTATACAAACTTGTTCCTACATAGTAACTTGCAACTTTGAATGAAAATGTGCTTGCTTACAGCAACGTGCTATATGTTCTGAATGCCCGAATTGGGAATCTGTGTCAAACCTTTGTTACGAATTATATGATCCTTACTAGCTGGAAGTAAGGAAGATGGGGCATGAAGTTATTTCTAGGAGTTGGACACATACCAAGTTTAGCTCAGTTCTGGGCATCTTTGAAATACCTATACAAACTTGTTCCTACATAGTAACTTGCAAGTTTGAATGAAAATGTGCTTGCTTACAGCAACGTGCTATATGTTCTGAATGCCCGAATTGGGAATCTGTGTCAAAACTTTGTTAGGAATTATGTGATCCTTACTAGCTGGAAGTAAGGGAGATGGGGCATGAAGTTATTTCTTGGAGTTGGAGACATACCAAGTTTAGCTCAGTTCTGGGCATCTTTGAAATACCTATACAAACTTGTTCCTACATAGTAACTTGCATCTTTGAATGAGAATGTGCTTGCTTACAGCAACGTGCTATATGTTCTGAATGCCCGAATTGGGAATCTGTGTCAAAACTTTGTTAGGAATTATGTGATCCTTACTAGCTGGAAGTAAGGGAGATGGGGCATGAAGTTATTTCTAGGAGTTTGACACATACCGAGTTTAGCTCAGTTCTGGGCATCTTTGAAATACCTATACAAACTTGTTCCTACATAGTAACTTGCATCTTTGAATGAGAATGTGCTTGCTTACAGCAACGTGCTATATGTTCTGATTGCCCGAATTGGGAATCTGTGTCAAAACTTTGTTAGGAATTATGTGATCCTTACTAGCTGGAAGTAAGGGAGATGGGGCATGAAGTTATTTCTAGGAGTTGGACACATACCGAGTTTAGCTCAGTTCTGGGCATCTTTGAAATACCTATACAAACTTGTTCCTACATAGTAACTTGCATCTTTGAATGAGAATGTGCTTGCTTACAGCAACGAGCTATATGTTCTGAATGCCCGAATTGGGAATCTGTGTCAAAACTTTGTTAGGAATTATGTGATCCTTACTAGCTGGAAGTAAGGGAGATGGGGCATGAAGATATTTCTAGGAGTTGGACACATACCGAGTTTAGCTCAGTTCTGGGCATCTTTGAAATACCTATACAAACTTGTTCCTAAATTGTAACTTGCATCTTTAATGAGAATGTGCTTGCTTACAGCAACGTGCTATATGTTCTGAATGCCCGAATTGGCAATCTGTGTCAAAACTTTGTTAGGAATTATGTGATCCTTACTAGCTGGAAGTAAGGGAGATGGGGCATGAAGTTATTTCTTGGAGTTGGACACATACCAAGTTTAGCTCAGTTCTGGGCATCTTTGAAATACCTATACAAACTTGTTCCTACATAGTAACTTGCATCTTTGAATGAGAATCTGCTTGCTTACAGCAACGTGCTATATGTTCTGAATGCCCGAATTGGGAATCTGTGTCAAAACTTTGTTAGGAATTATGTGATCCTTACTAGCTGGAGGTAAGGCAGATGGGGCATGAAGTTATTTCTAGGAGTTGGACACATACCAAGTTTAGCTCAGTTCTGGGCATCTTTGAAATACCTATACAAACTTGTTCCTACATAGTAACTTGCAACTTTGAATGAAAATGTGCTTGCTTACAGCAACGTGCTATATGTTCTGAATGCCCGAATTGGGAATCTGTGTCAAAACTTTGTTAGGAATTATATGATCCTTACTAGCTGGAAGTAAGGAAGATGGGGCATGAAGTTATTTCTAGGAGTTGGACACATACCAAGTTTAGCTCAGTTCTGGGCATCTTTGAAATACCTATACAAACTTGTTGCTACATAGTAACTTGCAAGTTTGAATGAAAATGTGCTTGCTTACAGCAACGTGCTATATGTTCTGAATGCCCGAATTGGGAATCTGTGTCAAAACTTTGTTAGGAATTATGTGATCCTTACTAGCTGGAAGTAAGGGAGATGGGGCATGAAGTTATTTCTTGGAGTTGGAGACATACCAAGTTTAGCTCAGTTCTGGGCATCTTTGAAATACCTATACAAACTTGTTCCTACATAGTAACTTGCATCTTTGAATGAGAATGTGCTTGCTTACAGCAACGTGCTATATGTTCTGAATGCCCGAATTGGCAATCTGTGTCAAAACTTTGTTAGGAATTATGTGATCCTTACTAGCTGGAAGTAAGGCAGATGGGGCATGAAGTTATTTCTAGGAGTTGGACACATACCAAGTTTAGCTCAGTTCTGGGCATCTTTGAAATACCTATACAAACTTGTTCCTACATAGTAACTTGCAACTTTGAATGAAAATGTGCTTGCTTACAGCAACGTGTTATATGTTCTGAATGCCCGAATTGGGAATCTGTGTCAAAACTTTGTTAGGAATTATGTGATCCTTACTAGCTGGAAGTAAGGGAGATGGGGCATGAAGTTATTCCTAGGAGTTGGACACATACCAAGTTTAGCTCAGTTCTGGGCATCTTTGAAATACCTATACAAACCTGTTCCTACATAGTAACTTGCATCTTTGAATGAGAATCTGCTTGCTTAGAGCAACGTGCTATATGTTCTGAATGCCCGAATTGGGAATCTGTGTCAAAACTTTGTTAGGAATTATGTCATCCTTATAGCTGGAAGTAAGGGAGATGGGGCATGAAGTTATTCCTAGGAGTTGGACACATACCAAGTTAGCTCAGTTCTGGGCATCTTTGAAATACCTATACAAACTTGTTCCTACATAGTAACTTGCAACTTTGAATGAGAATCTGCTTGCTTACAGCAACGTGCTATATGTTCTGAATGCCCGAATTGGGAATCTGTGTCAAAACTTTGTTAGGAATTATGTGATCCTTACTAGCTGGAAGTAAGGGAGATGGGGCATGAAGTTATTTCTAGGAGTTGGACACATACCGAGTTTAGCTCAGTTCTGGGCATCTTTGAAATACCTATACAAACTTGTTCCTACATAGTAACTTGCAACTTTGAATGAGAATGTGCTTGCTTACAGCAACGTGCTATATGTTCTGAATGCCCGAATTGGGAATCTGTGTCAAAATTTTGTTAGTAATTATGTGATCCTTACTAGCTGGAAGTAAGGGAGATGGGGCATGAAGTTATTTCTAGGAGTTGGACACATACCAAGTTTAGCTCAGTTCTGGGCATCTTTGAAATACCTATACAAACTTGTTCCTACATAGTAACTTGCATCTTTGAATGAGAATGTGCTTGCTTACAGCAACGTGCTATATGTTCTGAATGCCCGAATTGGGAATCTGTCTCAAAACTTTGTTAGGAATTATGTGATCCTTACTAGCTGGAAGTAAGGGAGATGGGGCATGAAGTTATTTCTAGGAGTTGGACACATACCAAGTTTAGCTCAGTTCTGGGCATCTTTGAAATACCTATACAAACTTGTTCCTACATAGTAACCTGCATCTTTGAATGAGAATGTGCTTGCTTACAGCAACGTGCTATATGTTCTGTATGCCCGAATTGGCAATCTGTGTCAAAACTTTGTTAGGAATTATGTGATCCTTAATAGCTGGAAGTAAGGGAGATGGGGCATGAAGTTATTTCTAGGAGTTGGACACATACCAAGTTTAGCTCAGTTCTGGGCATCTTTGAAATACCTATACTAACTTGTTCCTACATAGTAACTTGCAACTTTGAATGAGAATGTGCTTGCTTACAGCAACGTGCTATATGTTCTGAATGCCCGAATTGGGAATCTGTGTCAAAACTTTGTTAGGAATTATGTGATCCTTACTAGCTGGAAGTAAGGGAGATGGGGCATGAAGTTATTTCTATGAGTTGGACACATACCAAGTTTAGCTCAGTTCTGGGCATCTTTGAAATACCTATACAAACTTGTTCCTGCATAGTAACTTGCATCTTTGAATGAGAATATGCTTGCTTACAGCAACGTGCTATATGTTCTGAATGCCCGAATTGGTAATCTGTGTCAAAACTTTGATAGGAATTATGTGATCCTTACTAGCTGGAAGTAAGGGAGATGGGTCATGAAGTTATTTCTAGGAGTTGGACACATACCAAGTTTAGCTCAGTTCTGGGCATCTTTGAAATACCTATACAAACTTGTTCCTACATAGTAACTTGCAACTTTGAATGAGAATGTGCTTGCTTACAGCAACGTGCTATATGTTCTGAATGCCCGAATTGGGAATCTGTGTCAAAACTTTGTTAGGAATTATGTGATCCTTACTAGCTGGAAGTAAGGGAGATGGGGCATGAAGATATTTCTAGGAGTTGGACACATACCGAGTTTAGCTCAGTTCTGGGCATCTTTGAAATACCTATACAAACTTGTTCCTACATTGTAACTTGCATCTTTAATGAGAATGTGCTTGCTTACAGCAACGTGCTATATGTTCTGAATGCCCGAATTGGGAATCTGTGTCAAAACTTTGTTAGGAATTATGTGATCCTTACTAGCTGGAAGTAAGGCAGATGGGGCATGAAGTTATTTCTAGGAGTTGGACACATACCAAGTTTAGCTCAGTTCTGGGCATCTTTGAAATACCTATACAAACTTGTTCCTACATTGTAACTTGCATCTTTGAATGAGAATCTGCTTGCTTACAGCAACGTGCTATATGTTCTGAATGCCCGAATTGGGAATCTGTGTCAAAACTTTGTTAGGAATTATGTGATCCTTACTAGCTGGAAGTAAGGCAGATGGGGCATGAAGTTATTTCTAGGAGTTGGACACATACCAAGTTTAGCTCAGTTCTGGGCATCTTTGAAATACCTATACAAACTTGTTCCTACATAGTAACTTGCATCTTTGAATGAGAATCTGCTTGCTTACAGCAACGTGCTATATGTTCTGAATGCCCGAATTGGGAATCTGTGTCAAAACTTTGTTAGGAATTATGTGATCCTTACTAGCTGGAGGTAAGGCAGATGGGGCATGAAGTTATTTCTAGGAGTTGGACACATACCAAGTTTAGCTCAGTTCTGGGCATCTTTGAAATACCTATACAAACTTGTTCCTACATAGTAACTTGCAACTTTGAATGAAAATGTGCTTGCTTACAGCAACGTGCTATATGTTCTGAATGCCCGAATTGGCAATCTGTGTCAAACCTTTGTTAGGAATTATATGATCCTTACTAGCTGGAAGTAAGGAAGATGGGGCATGAAGTTATTTCTAGGAGTTGGACACATACCAAGTTTAGCTCAGTTCTGTGCATCTTTGAAATACCTATACAAACTTGTTCCTACATAGTAACTTGCAAGTTTGAATGAAAATGTGCTTGCTTACAGCAACGTGCTATATGTTCTGAATGCCCGAATTGGGAATCTGTGTCAAAACTTTGTTAGGAATTATGTGATCCTTACTAGCTGGAAGTAAGGGAGATGGGGCATGAAGTTATTTCTTGGAGTTGGAGACATACCAAGTTTAGCTCAGTTCTGGGCATCTTTGAAATACCTATACAAACTTGTTCCTACATAGTAACTTGCATCTTTGAATGAGAATGTTCTTGCTTACAGCAACGTGCTATATGTTCTGATTGCCCGAATTGGGAATCTGTGTCAAAACTTTGTTAGGAATTATGTGATCCTTACTAGCTGGAAGTAAGGGAGATGGGGCATGAAGTTATTTCTAGGAGTTGGACACATACCGAGTTTAGCTCAGTTCTGGGCATCTTTGAAATACCTATACAAACTTGTTCCTACATAGTAACTTGCAACTTTGAATGAGAATGTGCTTGCTTACAGCAACGAGCTATATGTTCTGAATGCCCGAATTGGGAATCTGTGTCAAAACTTTGTTAGGAATTATGTGATCCTTACTAGCTGGAAGTAAGGGAGATGGGGCATGAAGTTATTTCTAGGAGTTGGACACATACCGAGTTTAGCTCAGTTCTGGGCATCTTTGAAATTCCTATACAAACTTGTTCCTACATTGTAACTTGCATCTTTAATGAGAATGTGCTTGCTTACAGCAACGTGCTATATGTTCTGAATGCCCGAATTGGGAATCTGTGTCAAAACTTTGTTAGGAATTATGTGATCCTTACTAGCTGGAAGTAAGGGAGATGGGGCATGAAGTTATTTCTTGGAGTTGGACACATACCGAGTTTAGCTCAGTTCTGGGCATCTTTGAAATACCTATACAAACTTGTTCCTACATAGTAACTTGCATCTTTGAATGAGAATGTGCTTGCTTACAGCAACGTGCTATATGTTCTGAATGCCCGAATTGGCAATCTGTGTCAAAACTTTGTTAGGAATTATGTGATCCTTACTAGCTGGAAGTAAGGGAGATGGGGCATGAAGTTATTTCTAGGAGTTGGACACATACCAAGTTTAGCTCAGTTCTGGGCATCTTTGAAATACCTATACAAACTTGTTCCTACATAGTAACTTGCATCTTTGAATGAGAATCTGCTTGCTTACAGCAACGTGTTATATGTTCTGAATGCCCGAATTGGGAATCTGTGTCAAAACTTTGTTAGGAATTATGTGATCCTTACTAGCTGGAAGTAAGGCAGATGGGGCATGAAGTTATTTCTAGGAGTTGGACACATACCAAGTTTAGCTCAGTTCTGGGCATCTTTGAAATACCTATACAAACTTGTTCCTACATAGTAACTTGCAACTTTGAATGAAAATGTGCTTGCTTACAGCAACGTGCTATATGTTCTGAATGCCCGAATTGGGAATCTGTGTCAAAACTTTGTTAGGAATTATGTGATCCTTACTAGCTGGAAGTAAGGCAGATGGGGCATGAAGTTATTCCTAGGAGTTGGACACATACCAAGTTTAGCTCAGTTCTGGGCATCTTTGAAATACCTATACAAACCTGTTCCTACATAGTAACTTGCATCTTTGAATGAGAATCTGCTTGCTTACAGCAACGTGCTATATGTTCTGAATGCCCGAATTGGGAATCTGTGTCAAAACTTTGTTAGGAATTATGTGATCCTTACTAGCTGGAAGTAAGGGAGATGGGGCATGAAGTTATTCCTAGGAGTTGGACACATACCAAGTTAGCTCAGTTCTGGGCATCTTTGAAATACCTATACAAACTTGTTCCTACATAGTAACTTGCAACTTTGAATGAGAATCTGCTTGCTTACAGCAACGTGCTATATGTTCTGAATGCCCGAATTGGGAATCTGTGTCAAAACTTTGTTAGGAATTATGTGATCCTTACTAGCTGGAAGTAAGGCAGATGGGGCATGAAGTTATTTCTAGGAGTTGGACACATACCGAGTTTAGCTCAGTTCTGGGCATCTTTGAAATACCTATACAAACTTGTTCCTACATAGTAACTTGCAACTTTGAATGAGAATGTGCTTGCTTACAGCAACGTGCTATATGTTCTGAATGCCCGAATTGGGAATCTGTGTCAAAACTTTGTTAGTAATTATGTGATCCTTACTAGCTGGAAGTAAGGGAGATGGGGCATGAAGTTATTTCTAGGAGTTGGACACATACCAAGTTTAGCTCAGTTCTGGGCATCTTTGAAATACCTATACAAACTTGTTCCTACATAGTAACTTGCATCTTTGAATGAGAATGTGCTTGCTTACAGCAACGTGCTATATGTTCTGAATGCCCGAATTGGGAATCTGTCTCAAAACTTTGTTAGGAATTATGTGATCCTTACTAGCTGGAAGTAAGGGAGATGGGGCATGAAGTTATTTCTAGGAGTTGGACACATACCAAGTTTAGCTCAGTTCTGGGCATCTTTGAAATACCTATACAAACTTGTTCCTACATAGTAACCTGCATCTTTGAATGAGAATGTGCTTGCTTACAGCAACGTGCTATATGTTCTGAATGCCCGAATTGGGAATCTGTGTCAAAATTTTGTTAGTAATTATGTGATCCTTACTAGCTGGAAGTAAGGGAGATGGGGCATGAAGTTATTTCTAGGAGTTGGACACATACCAAGTTTAGCTCAGTTCTGGGCATCTTTGAAATACCTATACAAACTTGTTCCTACATAGTAACTTGCATCTTTGAATGAGAATGTGCTTGCTTACAGCAACGTGCTATATGTTCTGAATGCCCGAATTGGGAATCTGTCTCAAAACTTTGTTAGGAATTATGTGATCCTTACTAGCTGGAAGTAAGGGAGATGGGGCATGAAGTTATTTCTAGGAGTTGGACACATACCAAGTTTAGCTCAGTTCTGGGCATCTTTGAAATACCTATACAAACTTGTTCCTACATAGTAACCTGCATCTTTGAATGAGAATGTGCTTGCTTACAGCAACGTGCTATATGTTCTGTATGCCCGAATTGGCAATCTGTGTCAAAACTTTGTTAGGAATTATGTGATCCTTAATAGCTGGAAGTAAGGGAGATGGGGCATGAAGTTATTTCTAGGAGTTGGACACATACCAAGTTTAGCTCAGTTCTGGGCATCTTTGAAATACCTATACTAACTTGTTCCTACATAGTAACTTGCAACTTTGAATGAGAATGTGCTTGCTTACAGCAACGTGCTATATGTTCTGAATGCCCGAATTGGGAATCTGTGTCAAAACTTTGTTAGGAATTATGTGATCCTTACTAGCTGGAAGTAAGGGAGATGGGGCATGAAGTTATTTCTATGAGTTGGACACATACCAAGTTTAGCTCAGTTCTGGGCATCTTTGAAATACCTATACAAACTTGTTCCTGCATAGTAACTTGCATCTTTGAATGAGAATATGCTTGCTTACAGCAACGTGCTATATGTTCTGAATGCCCGAATTGGTAATCTGTGTCAAAACTTTGATAGGAATTATGTGATCCTTACTAGCTGGAAGTAAGGGAGATGGGTCATGAAGTTATTTCTAGGAGTTGGACACATACCAAGTTTAGCTCAGTTCTGGGCATCTTTGAAATACCTATACAAACTTGTTCCTACATAGTAACTTGCAACTTTGAATGAGAATGTGCTTGCTTACAGCAACGTGCTATATGTTCTGAATGCCCGAATTGGGAATCTGTGTCAAAACTTTGTTAGGAATTATGTGATCCTTACTAGCTGGAAGTAAGGGAGATGGGGCATGAAGATATTTCTAGGAGTTGGACACATACCGAGTTTAGCTCAGTTCTGGGCATCTTTGAAATACCTATACAAACTTGTTCCTACATTGTAACTTGCATCTTTAATGAGAATGTGCTTGCTTACAGCAACGTGCTATATGTTCTGAATGCCCGAATTGGGAATCTGTGTCAAAACTTTGTTAGGAATTATGTGATCCTTACTAGCTGGAAGTAAGGCAGATGGGGCATGAAGTTATTTCTAGGAGTTGGACACATACCAAGTTTAGCTCAGTTCTGGGCATCTTTGAAATACCTATACAAACTTGTTCCTACATTGTAACTTGCATCTTTGAATGAGAATCTGCTTGCTTACAGCAACGTGCTATATGTTCTGAATGCCCGAATTGGGAATCTGTGTCAAAACTTTGTTAGGAATTATGTGATCCTTACTAGCTGGAAGTAAGGCAGATGGGGCATGAAGTTATTTCTAGGAGTTGGACACATACCAAGTTTAGCTCAGTTCTGGGCATCTTTGAAATACCTATACAAACTTGTTCCTACATAGTAACTTGCATCTTTGAATGAGAATCTGCTTGCTTACAGCAACGTGCTATATGTTCTGAATGCCCGAATTGGGAATCTGTGTCAAAACTTTGTTAGGAATTATGTGATCCTTACTAGCTGGAGGTAAGGCAGATGGGGCATGAAGTTATTTCTAGGAGTTGGACACATACCAAGTTTAGCTCAGTTCTGGGCATCTTTGAAATACCTATACAAACTTGTTCCTACATAGTAACTTGCAACTTTGAATGAAAATGTGCTTGCTTACAGCAACGTGCTATATGTTCTGAATGCCCGAATTGGCAATCTGTGTCAAACCTTTGTTAGGAATTATATGATCCTTACTAGCTGGAAGTAAGGAAGATGGGGCATGAAGTTATTTCTAGGAGTTGGACACATACCAAGTTTAGCTCAGTTCTGTGCATCTTTGAAATACCTATACAAACTTGTTCCTACATAGTAACTTGCAAGTTTGAATGAAAATGTGCTTGCTTACAGCAACGTGCTATATGTTCTGAATGCCCGAATTGGGAATCTGTGTCAAAACTTTGTTAGGAATTATGTGATCCTTACTAGCTGGAAGTAAGGGAGATGGGGCATGAAGTTATTTCTTGGAGTTGGAGACATACCAAGTTTAGCTCAGTTCTGGGCATCTTTGAAATACCTATACAAACTTGTTCCTACATAGTAACTTGCATCTTTGAATGAGAATGTTCTTGCTTACAGCAACGTGCTATATGTTCTGATTGCCCGAATTGGGAATCTGTGTCAAAACTTTGTTAGGAATTATGTGATCCTTACTAGCTGGAAGTAAGGGAGATGGGGCATGAAGTTATTTCTAGGAGTTGGACACATACCGAGTTTAGCTCAGTTCTGGGCATCTTTGAAATACCTATACAAACTTGTTCCTACATAGTAACTTGCAACTTTGAATGAGAATGTGCTTGCTTACAGCAACGAGCTATATGTTCTGAATGCCCGAATTGGGAATCTGTGTCAAAACTTTGTTAGGAATTATGTGATCCTTACTAGCTGGAAGTAAGGGAGATGGGGCATGAAGTTATTTCTAGGAGTTGGACACATACCGAGTTTAGCTCAGTTCTGGGCATCTTTGAAATTCCTATACAAACTTGTTCCTACATTGTAACTTGCATCTTTAATGAGAATGTGCTTGCTTACAGCAACGTGCTATATGTTCTGAATGCCCGAATTGGGAATCTGTGTCAAAACTTTGTTAGGAATTATGTGATCCTTACTAGCTGGAAGTAAGGGAGATGGGGCATGAAGTTATTTCTTGGAGTTGGACACATACCGAGTTTAGCTCAGTTCTGGGCATCTTTGAAATACCTATACAAACTTGTTCCTACATAGTAACTTGCATCTTTGAATGAGAATGTGCTTGCTTACAGCAACGTGCTATATGTTCTGAATGCCCGAATTGGCAATCTGTGTCAAAACTTTGTTAGGAATTATGTGATCCTTACTAGCTGGAAGTAAGGGAGATGGGGCATGAAGTTATTTCTAGGAGTTGGACACATACCAAGTTTAGCTCAGTTCTGGGCATCTTTGAAATACCTATACAAACTTGTTCCTACATAGTAACTTGCATCTTTGAATGAGAATCTGCTTGCTTACAGCAACGTGTTATATGTTCTGAATGCCCGAATTGGGAATCTGTGTCAAAACTTTGTTAGGAATTATGTGATCCTTACTAGCTGGAAGTAAGGCAGATGGGGCATGAAGTTATTTCTAGGAGTTGGACACATACCAAGTTTAGCTCAGTTCTGGGCATCTTTGAAATACCTATACAAACTTGTTCCTACATAGTAACTTGCAACTTTGAATGAAAATGTGCTTGCTTACAGCAACGTGCTATATGTTCTGAATGCCCGAATTGGGAATCTGTGTCAAAACTTTGTTAGGAATTATGTGATCCTTACTAGCTGGAAGTAAGGCAGATGGGGCATGAAGTTATTCCTAGGAGTTGGACACATACCAAGTTTAGCTCAGTTCTGGGCATCTTTGAAATACCTATACAAACCTGTTCCTACATAGTAACTTGCATCTTTGAATGAGAATCTGCTTGCTTACAGCAACGTGCTATATGTTCTGAATGCCCGAATTGGGAATCTGTGTCAAAACTTTGTTAGGAATTATGTGATCCTTACTAGCTGGAAGTAAGGGAGATGGGGCATGAAGTTATTCCTAGGAGTTGGACACATACCAAGTTAGCTCAGTTCTGGGCATCTTTGAAATACCTATACAAACTTGTTCCTACATAGTAACTTGCAACTTTGAATGAGAATCTGCTTGCTTACAGCAACGTGCTATATGTTCTGAATGCCCGAATTGGGAATCTGTGTCAAAACTTTGTTAGGAATTATGTGATCCTTACTAGCTGGAAGTAAGGCAGATGGGGCATGAAGTTATTTCTAGGAGTTGGACACATACCGAGTTTAGCTCAGTTCTGGGCATCTTTGAAATACCTATACAAACTTGTTCCTACATAGTAACTTGCAACTTTGAATGAGAATGTGCTTGCTTACAGCAACGTGCTATATGTTCTGAATGCCCGAATTGGGAATCTGTGTCAAAACTTTGTTAGTAATTATGTGATCCTTACTAGCTGGAAGTAAGGGAGATGGGGCATGAAGTTATTTCTAGGAGTTGGACACATACCAAGTTTAGCTCAGTTCTGGGCATCTTTGAAATACCTATACAAACTTGTTCCTACATAGTAACTTGCATCTTTGAATGAGAATGTGCTTGCTTACAGCAACGTGCTATATGTTCTGAATGCCCGAATTGGGAATCTGTCTCAAAACTTTGTTAGGAATTATGTGATCCTTACTAGCTGGAAGTAAGGGAGATGGGGCATGAAGTTATTTCTAGGAGTTGGACACATACCAAGTTTAGCTCAGTTCTGGGCATCTTTGAAATACCTATACAAACTTGTTCCTACATAGTAACCTGCATCTTTGAATGAGAATGTGCTTGCTTACAGCAACGTGCTATATGTTCTGTATGCCCGAATTGGCAATCTGTGTCAAAACTTTGTTAGGAATTATGTGATCCTTAATAGCTGGATGTAAGGGAGATGGGGCATGAAGTTATTTCTAGGAGTTGGACACATACCAAGTTTAGCTCAGTTCTGGGCATCTTTGAAATACCTATACTAACTTGTTCCTACATAGTAACTTGCAACTTTGAATGAGAATGTGCTTGCTTACAGCAACGTGCTATATGTTCTGAATGCCCGAATTGGGAATCTGTGTCAAAACTTTGTTAGGAATTATGTGATCCTTACTAGCTGGAAGTAAGGGAGATGGGGCATGAAGTTATTTCTATGAGTTGGACACATACCAAGTTTAGCTCAGTTCTGGGCATCTTTGAAATACCTATACAAACTTGTTCCTGCATAGTAACTTGCATCTTTGAATGAGAATCTGCTTGCTTACAGCAACGTGCTATATGTTCTGAATGCCCGAATTGGTAATCTGTGTCAAAACTTTGTTAGGAATTATGTGATCCTTACTAGCTGGAAGTAAGGGAGATGGGGCATGAAGTTATTTCTAGGAGTTGGACACATACCAAGTTTAGCTCAGTTCTGGGCATCTTTGAAATACCTATACAAACTTGTTCCTGCATAGTAACTTGCAACTTTGAATGAGAATGTGCTTGCTTACAGCAACGTGCTATATGTTCTGAATGCCCGAATTGGGAATCTGTGTCAAAACTTTGTTAGGAATTATGTGATCCTTACTAGCTGGAAGTAAGGGAGATGGGGCATGAAGTTATTTCTAGGAGTTGGACACAGACCGAGTTTAGCTCAGTTCTGGGCATCTTTGAAATACCTATACAAACTTGTTCCTACATAGTAACTTGCATCTTTGAATGAGAATCTGCTTGCTTACAGCAACGTGCTATATGTTCTGAATGCCCGAATTGGGAATCTGTGTCAAAACTTTATTAGGAATTATGTGATCCTTACTAGCTGGAAGTAAGGGAGATGGGGCATGAAGTTATTTCTAGGAGTTGGACACATACCGAGTTTAGCTCAGTTCTGGGCATCTTTGAAATACCTATACAAACTTGTTCCTACATAGTAACTTGCATCTTTGAATGAGAATGTGCTTGCTTACAGCAACGTGCTATATGTTCTGAAGGCCCGAATTGAGAATCTGTGTCAAAACTTTGTTAGGAATTATGTGATCCTTACTAGCTGGAAGTAAGGAAGATGGGGCATGAAGTTATTTCTAGGAGTTGGACACATACCGAGTTTAGCTCAGTTCTGGGCATCTTTGAAATACCTATACAAACTTGTTCCTACATAGTAACTTGCAACTTTGAATGAGAATGTGCTTGCTTACAGCAACGTGCTATATGTTCTGAATGCCCGAATTGGGAATCTGTGTCAAAACTTTGTTAGGAATTATGTGATCCTTACTAGCTGGAAGTAAGGGAGATGGGGCATGAAGTTATTTCTAGGAGTTGGACACATACCGAGTTTAGGTCAGTTCTGGGCATCTTTGAAATACCTATACAAACTTGTTCCTTCATAGTAACTTGCAACTTTGAATGAGAATGTGCTTGCTTACAGCAACGTGCTATATGTTCTGAATGCCCGAATTGGGAATCTGTGTCAAAACTTTGTTAGGAATTATGTGATCCTTACTAGCTGGAAGTAAGGGAGATGGGGCATGAAGTTATTTCTAGGAGTTGGACACATACCGAGTTTAGCTCAGTTCTGGGCATCTTTGAAATACCTAGACAAACTTGTTCCTACATAGTAACTTGCAACTTTGAATGAGAATGTGCTTACTTACACCAACGTGCTATATGTTCTGAATGCCCGAATTGGGAATCTGTGTCAAAACTTTGTTAGGAATTATGTGATCCTTACTAGCTGGAAGTAAGGGAGATGGGGCATGAAGTTATTTCTAGGAGTTGGACACATACCAAGTTTAGCTCAGTTCTGGGCATCTTTGAAATACCTATACAAACTTGTTCCTACATAGTAACTTGCATCTTTGAATGAGAATGTGGTTGCTTACAGCAACGTGCTATATGTTCTGAATGCCCGAATTGGCAATCTGTGTCAAAACTTTGTTAGGAATTATGTGATCCTTACTAGCTGGAAGTAAGGGAGATGGGGCATGAAGTTATTTCTAGGAGTTGGACACATACCAAGTTTAGCTCAGTTCTGGGCATCTTTGAAATACCTATACTAACTTGTTCCTACATAGTAACTTGCAACTTTGAATGAGAATGTGCTTGCTTACAGCAACGTGCTATATGTTCTGAATGCCCGAATTGGGAATCTGTGTCAAAACTTGTTAGGAATTATGTGATCCTTACTAGCTGGAAGTAACGGAGATGGGGCATGAAGTTATTTCTAGGAGTTGGACACATACCAAGTTTAGCTCAGTTCTGGGCATCTTTGAAATACCTATACAAACTTGTTCCTACATAGTAACTTGCAACTTTGAATGAGAATGTGCTTGCTTGCAGCAACGTGCTATATGTTCTGAATGCCCGATTTGGGAATCTGTGTCAAAACTTTGTTAGGAATTATGTGATCCTTACTAGCTGGAAGTAAGGGAGATGGGGCATGAAGTTATTTCTAGGAGTTGGACACATACCGACTTTAGCTCAGTTCTGGGCATCTTTGAAATACCTATACAAACTTGTTCCTACATAGTAACTTGCATCTTTGAATGAGAATCTGCTTGCTTACAGCAACGTGCTATATGTTCTGAATGCCCGAATTGGGAATCTGTGTCAATACTTTGTTAGGAATTATGTGATCCTTACTAGCTGGAAGTAAGGGAGATGGGGCATGAAGTTATTTCTAGGAGTTGGACACATACCGAGTTTAGGTCAGTTCTGGGCATCTTTGAAATACCTATACAAACTTGTTCCTACATAGTAACTTGCAACTTTGAATGAGAAAGTGCTTGCTTACAGCAACGTGCTATATGTTCTGAATGCCCGAATTGGGAATCTGTGTCAAAACTTTGTTAGGAAATATGTGATCCTTACTAGCTGGAAGTAAGGGAGATGGGGCATGAAGTTATTTCTAGGAGTTGGACACATACCGAGTTTAGCTCAGTTCTGGGCATCTTTGAAATACCTATACAAACTTGTTCCTACATAGTAACTTGCAACTTTGAATGAGAATGTGCTTGCTTACAGCAACGTGCTATATGTTCTGAATGCCCGAATTGGGAATCTGTGTCAAAACTTTGTTAGGAATTATGTGATCCTTACTAGCTGGAAGTAAGGGAGATGGGGCATGAAGTTATTTCTAGGAGTTGGACACATACCAAGTTTAGCTCAGTTCTGGGCATCTTTGAAATACCTATACAAACTTGTTCCTACATAGTAACTTGCATCTTTGAAAGAGAATGTGCTTGCTTACAGCAACGTGCTATATGTTCTGAATGCCCGAATTGGGAATCTGTGTCAAAACTTTGTTAGGAATTATGTGATCCTTACTAGCTGGAAGTAAGGGAGATGGGGCATCAAGTTATTTCTAGGAGTTGGACACATACCAAGTTTAGCTCAGTTCTGGGCATCTTTGAAATACCTATACAAACTTGTTCCTACATAGTAACTTGCAACTTTGAATGAGAATGTGCTTGCTTACAGCAACGTGCTATATGTTCTGAATGCCCGAATTGGGAATCTGTGTCAAAACTTTGTTAGGAATTATGTGATCCTTACTAGCTGGAAGTAAGGGAGATGGGGCATGAAGTTATTTCTAGGAGTTGGACACATACCAAGTTTAGCTCAGTTCTGGGCATCTTTGAAATACCTATACAAACTTGTTCCTACATAGTAACTTGCAACATTGAATGAGAATGTGCTTGCTTACAGCAACGTGCTATATGTTCTGAATGCCCGAATTGGGAATCTGTGTCAAAACTTTGTTAGGAATTATGTGATCCTTACTAGCTGGAAGTAAGGGAGATGGGGCATGAAGTTATTTCTAGGAGTTGGACACATACCGAGTTTAGCTCAGTTCTGGGCATCTTTGAAATACCTATACAAACTTGTTCCTACATAGTAACTTGCATCTTTGAATGAGAATGTGCTTGCTTACAGCAACGTGCTATATGTTCTGAATGCCCGAATTGGGAATCTGTGTCAAAACTTTGTTAGGAATTATGTGATCCTTACTAGCTGGAAGTAAGGGAGATGGGGCATGAAGTTATTTCTAGGAGTTGGACACATACCGAGTTTAGCTCAGTTCTGGACATCTTTGAAATACCTATACAAACTTGTTCCTACATAGTAACTTGCAACTTTGAATGAGAATGTGATTGCCTACAGCAACGTGCTATATGTTCTGAATGCCCGAATTGGGAATCTGTGTCAAATCTTTGTTAGGAATTATGTGATCCTTACTAGCTGGAAGTAAGGGAGATGGGGCATGAAGTTATTTCTAGGAGTTGGACACATACCGAGTTTAGCTCAGTTCTGGGCATCTTTGAAATACCTATACAAACTTGTTCCTACATAGTAACTTGCAACTTTGAATGAGAATGTGCTTGCTTGCAGCAACGTGCTATATGTTCTGAATGCCCGAATTGGGAATCTGTGTCAAAACTTTGTTAGGAATTATGTGATCCTTACTAGCTGGAAGTAAGGGAGATGGGGCATGAAGTTATTTCTAGGAGTTGGACACATACCGACTTTAGCTCAGTTCTGGGCATCTTTGAAATACCTATGCAAACTTGTTCCTACATAGTAACTTGCATCTTTGAATGAGAATGTGCTTGCTTACAGCAACGTGCTATATGTTCTGAATGCCCGAATTGGGAATCTGTGTCAAAACTTTGTTAGGAATTATGTGATCCTTACTAGCTGGAAGTAAGGGAGATGGGGCATGAAGTTATTTCTAGGAGTTGGACACATACCAAGTTTAGCTCAGTTCTGGGCATCTTTGAAATACCTATACAAACTTGTTCCTACATAGTAACTTGCAACATTGAATGAGAATGTGCTTGCTTACAGCAACGTGCTATATGTTCTGAATGCCCGAATTGGGAATCTCTGTCAAAACTTTGTTAGGAATTATGTGATCCTTACTAGCTGGAAGTAAGGGAGATGGGGCATGAAGTTATTTCTACGAGTTGGACACATACCAAGTTTAGCTCAGTTCTGGGCATCTTTGAAATACCTATACAAACTTGTTCCTACATAGTAACTTGCATCTTTGAATGAGAATGTGCTTGCTTGCAGCAAAGTGCTATATGTTCTGAATGCCCGAATTGGGAATCTGTGTCAAAACTTTGTTAGGAATTATGTGATCCTTACTAGCTGGAAGTAAGGGAGATGGGGCATGAAGTTATTTCTAGGAGTTGGACACATACCAAGTTTAGCTCAGTTCTGGGCATCTTTGAAATACCTATACAAACTTGTTCCTACATAGTAACTTGCATCTTTGAATGAGAATGTGTTTGCTTACAGCAACGTGCTATATGTTCTGAATGCCCGAATTGGCAATCTGTGTCAAAACTTTGTTAGGAATTATGTGATCCTTACTAGCTGGAAGTAAGGGAGATGGGGCATGAAGTTATTTCTAGGAGTTGGACATATACGAAGTTTAGCTCAGTTCTGGGCATCTTTGAAATACCTATACAAACTTGTTCCTACATAGTAACTTGCATCTTTAATGAGAATCTGCTTGCTTACAGCAACGTGCTATATGTTCTGAATGCCCGATTTGGGAATCTGTGTCAAAACTTTGTTAGGAATTATGTGATCCGTACTAGCTGGAAGTAAGGGAGATGGTGCATGAAGTTATTTCTAGGAGTTGGACACATACCAAGTTTAGCTCAGTTCTGTTCATCTTTCAAATACTTATACAAACTTGTTCCTACATAGTAACTTGCAACTTTGAATGAGAATGTGCTTGCTTGCAGCAACGTGCTATATGTTCTGAATGCCCGATTTGGGAATCTGTGTCAAAACTTTGTTAGGAATTATGTGATCCTTACTAGCTGGAAGTAAGGGAGATGGAGCATGAAGTTATTTCTAGGAGTTGGACACATACCAAGTTTAGCTCAGTTCTGCGCATCTTTGAAATACCTATACAAACTTGTTCCTACATAGTAACTTGCATCTTTGAATGAGAATGTGCTTGCTTACAGTAACGTGCTATATGATCTGAATGCCCGAATTGGGAATCGGTGTCAAAACTTTGTTAGGAATTATGTGATCCTTACTAGCTGGAAGTAAGGGAGATGGGGCATGAAGTTATTTCTAGGAGTTGGACACATACCAAGTTTAGCTCAGTTCTGGGCATCTTTGAAATACCTATACAAACTTGTTCCTACATAGTAACTTGCATCTTTGAATGAGAATGTGCTTGCTTACAGCAACGTGCTATGTGTTCTGAATGCCCGAATTGGGAATCTGTGTCAAAACTTTGTTAGGAATTATGTGATCCTTACTAGCTGGAAGTAAGGGAGATGGGGCATGAAGTTATTTCTAGGAATTGGACACTTACCAAGTTTAGCTCAGTTCTGGGCATCTTTGAAATACCTATACAAACTTGTTCCTACATAGTAACTTGCATCTTTAATGAGAATGTGCTTGCTTACAGCAACGTGCTATATGTTCTGAATGCCCGAATTGGGAATCTGTGTCAAAACTTTGTTAGGAATTATGTGATCCTTACTAGCTGGAAGTAAGGGAGATGGGGCATGAAGTTATTTCTTGGAGTTGGACACATACCAAGTTTAGCTCAGTTCTGGGCATCTTTGAAATACCTATACAAACTTGTTCCTACATAGTAACTTGCATCTTTAATGAGAATGTGCTTGCTTACAGCAACGTGCTATATGTTCTGAATGCCCGAATTGGGAATCTGTGTCAAAACTTTGTTAGGAATTATGTGATCCTTACTAGCTGGAAGTAAGGGAGATGGGGCATGAAGTTATTTCTTGGAGTTGGACACATACCAAGTTTAGCTCAGTTCTGGGCATCTTTGAAATACCTATACAAACTTGTTCCTACATAGTAACTTGCATCTTTGAATGAGAATGTGCTTGCTTACAGCAACGTGCTATATGTTCTGAATGCCCGAATTGGGAATCTGTGTCAAAACTTTGTTAGGAATTATGTGATCCGTACTAGCTGGAAGTAAGGGAGATGGGGCGTGAAGTTATTTCTAGGAGTTGGACACATACCAAGTTTAGCTCAGTTCTGGGCATCTTTGAAATACCTATACAAACTTGTTCCTACATAGTAACTTGCATCTTTGAATGAGAATGTGCTTGCTTACAGCAACGTGCTATATGTTCTGAATGCCCGAATTGGGAATCTGTGTCAAAACTTTGTTAGGAATTATGTGATCCTTACTAGCTGGAAGTAAGGGAGATGGGGCGTGAAGTTATTTCTAGGAGTTGGACACATACCAAGTTTAGCTCAGTTCTGGGCATCTTTGAAATACCTAGACAAACTTGTTGCTACATAGTAACTTGCAACTTTGAATGAGAATGTGATTGCCTACAGCAACGTGCTATATGTTCTGAATGCCCGAATTGGGAATCTGTGTCAAAACTTTGTTAGGAATTATGTGATCCTTACTAGCTGGAAGTAAGGGAGATGGGGCATGAAGTTATTTCTAGGAGTTGGACACATACCAAGTTTAGCTCAGTTCTGGGCATCTTTGAAATACCTATACAAACTTGTTGCTACATAGTAACTTGCATCTTTGAATGAGAATCTGCTTGCTTACAGCAACGTGCTATATGTTCTGAATGCCCGAATTGGGAATCTGTGTCAAAACTTTGTTAGGAATTATGTGATCCTTACTAGCTGGAAGTAAGGGAGATGGGGCATGAAGTTATTTCTAGGAGTTGGACACATACCAAGTTTAGCTCAGTTCTGGGCATCTTTGAAATACCTATACAAACTTGTTCCTACATAGTAACTTGCATCTTTAATGAGAATCTGCTTGCTTACAGCAACGTGCTATATGTTCTGAATGCCCGATTTGGGAATCTGTGTCAAAACTTTGTTAGGAATTATGTGATCCGTACTAGCTGGAAGTAAGGGAGATGGTGCATGAAGTTATTTCTAGGAGTTGGACACATACCAAGTTTAGCTCAGTTCTGTTCATCTTTCAAATACCTATACAAACTTGTTCCTACATAGTAACTTGCAACTTTGAATGAGAATGTGCTTGCTTACAGCAACGTGCTATATGTTCTGAATGCCCGAATTGGGAATCTGTGTCAAAACTTTGTTAGGAATTATGTGATCCTTTCTAGCTGGAAGTAAGGGAGATGGGGCATGAAGTTATTTCTAGGAGTTGGACACATACCAAGTTTAGCTCAGTTCTGGGCATCTTTCAAATACCTATACAAACTTGTTCCTACATAGTAACTTGCAACTTTGAATGAGAATGTGCTTGCTTACAGCAACGTGCTATATGTTCTGAATGCCCGAATTGGGAATCTGTGTCAAAACTTTGTTAGGAATTATGTGATCCTTACTAGCTGGAAGTAAGGGAGATGGGGCATGAAGTTATTTCTAGGAGTTGGACACATACCAAGTTTAGCTCAGTTCTGGGCATCTTTGAAATACCTATACAAACTTGTTCCTCCATAGTAACTTGCAACTTTGAATGAGAATGTGCTTGCTTACAGCAACGTGCTATATGTTCTGAATGCCCGAATTGGGAATCTGTGTCAAAACTTTGTTAGGAATTATGTGATCCTTACTAGCTGGAAGTAAGGGAGATGCGGCATCAAGTTATTTCTAGGAGTTGGACACATACCAAGTTTAGCTCAGTTCTGGGCATCTTTGAAATACCTATACAAACTTGTTCCTACATAGTAACTTGCAACTTTGAATGAGAATGTGCTTGCTTACAGCAACGTGCTATATGTTCTGAATGCCCGAATTGGGAATCTGTGTCAAAACTTTGTTAGGAATTATGTGATCCTTACTAGCTGGAAGTAAGGGAGATGGGGCATGAAGTTATTTCTAGGAGTTGGACACATACCAAGTTTAGCTCAGTTCTGGGCATCTTTGAAATACCTATACAAACTTGTTCCTACATAGTAACTTGCAACATTGAATGAGAATGTGCTTGCTTACAGCAACGTGCTATATGTTCTGAATGCCCGAATTGGGAATCTGTGTCAAAACTTTGTTAGGAATTATGTGATCCTTACTAGCTGGAAGTAAGGGAGATGGGGCATGAAGTTATTTCTAGGAGTTGGACACATACCGAGTTTAGCTCAGTTCTGGGCATCTTTGAAATACCTATACAAACTTGTTCCTACATAGTAACTTGCATCTTTGAATGAGAATGTGCTTGCTTACAGCAACGTGCTATATGTTCTGAATGCCCGAATTGGGAATCTGTGTCAAAACTTTGTTAGGAATTATGTGATCCTTACTAGCTGGAAGTAAGGGAGATGGGGCATGAAGTTATTTCTAGGAGTTGGACACATACCGAGTTTAGCTCAGTTCTGGACATCTTTGAAATACCTATACAAACATGTTCCTACATAGTAACTTGCAACTTTGAATGAGAATGTGATTGCCTACAGCAACGTGCTATAAGTTCTGAATGCCCGAATTGGGAATCTGTGTCAAATCTTTGTTAGGAATTATGTGATCCTTACTAGCTGGAAGTAAGGGAGATGGGGCATGAAGTTATTTCTAGGAGTTGGACACATACCGAGTTTAGCTCAGTTCTGGGCATCTTTGAAATACCTATACAAACTTGTTCCTACATAGTAACTTGCAACTTTGAATGAGAATGTGCTTGCTTGCAGCAACGTGCTATATGTTCTGAATGCCCGAATTGGGAATCTGTGTCAAAACTTTGTTAGGAATTATGTGATCCTTACTAGCTGGAAGTAAGGGAGATGGGGCATGAAGTTATTTCTAGGAGTTGGACACATACCGACTTTAGCTCAGTTCTGGGCATCTTTGAAATACCTATACAAACTTGTTCCTACATAGTAACTTGCATCTTTGAATGAGAATGTGCTTGCTTACAGCAACGTGCTATATGTTCTGAATGCCCGAATTGGCAATCTGTGTCAAAACTTTGTTAGGAATTATGTGATCCTTACTAGCTGGAAGTAAGGGAGATGGGGCATGAAGTTATTTCTAGGAGTTGGACACATACCAAGTTTAGCTCAGTTCTGGGCATCTTTGAAATACCTATACAAACTTGTTCCTACATAGTAACTTGCATCTTTGAATGAGAATGTGCTTGCTTACAGCAACGTGTTATATGTTCTGAATGCCCGAATTGGGAATCTGTGTCAAAACTTTGTTAGGAATTATGTGATCCTTACTAGCTGGAAGTAAGGCAGATGGGGCATGAAGTTATTTCTAAGAGTTGGACACATACCAAGTTTAGCTCAGTTCTGGGCATCTTTGAAATACCTATACAAACTTGTTCCTACATAGTAACTTGCAACTTTGAATGAAAATGTGCTTGCTTACAGCAACGTGCTATATGTTCTGAATGCCCGAATTGGGAATCTGTGTCAAAACTTTGTTAGGAATTATGTGATCCTTACTAGCTGGAAGTAAGGGAGATGGGGCATGAAGTTATTCCTAGGAGTTGGACACATACCAAGTTTAGCTCAGTTCTGGGCATCTTTGAAATACCTATACAAACCTGTTCCTACATAGTAACTTGCATCTTTGAATGAGAATCTGCTTGCTTACAGCAACGTGCTATATGTTCTGAATGCCCGAATTGGGAATCTGTGTCAAAACTTTGTTAGGAATTATGTGATCCTTACTAGCTGGAAGTAAGGGAGATGGGGCATGAAGTTATTCCTAGGAGTTGGACACATACCAAGTTAGCTCAGTTCTGGGCATCTTTGAAATACCTATACAAACTTGTTCCTACATAGTAACTTGCATCTTTGAATGAGAATGTGCTTGCTTACAGCAACGTGCTATATGTTCTGAATGCCCGAATTGGGAATCTGTGTCAAAACTTTGTTAGGAATTATGTGATCCTTACTAGCTGGAAGTAAGGGAGATGGGGCGTGAAGTTATTTCTAGGAGTTGGACACATACCAAGTTTAGCTCAGTTCTGGGCATCTTTGAAATACCTAGACAAACTTGTTGCTACATAGTAACTTGCAACTTTGAATGAGAATGTGATTGCCTACAGCAACGTGCTATATGTTCTGAATGCCCGAATTGGGAATCTGTGTCAAAACTTTGTTAGGAATTATGTGATCCTTACTAGCTGGAAGTAAGGGAGATGGGGCATGAAGTTATTTCTAGGAGTTGGACACATACCAAGTTTAGCTCAGTTCTGGGCATCTTTGAAATACCTATACAAACTTGTTGCTACATAGTAACTTGCATCTTTGAATGAGAATCTGCTTGCTTACAGCAACGTGCTATATGTTCTGAATGCCCGAATTGGGAATCTGTGTCAAAACTTTGTTAGGAATTATGTGATCCTTACTAGCTGGAAGTAAGGGAGATGGGGCATGAAGTTATTTCTAGGAGTTGGACACATACCAAGTTTAGCTCAGTTCTGGGCATCTTTGAAATACCTATACAAACTTGTTCCTACATAGTAACTTGCATCTTTAATGAGAATCTGCTTGCTTACAGCAACGTGCTATATGTTCTGAATGCCCGATTTGGGAATCTGTGTCAAAACTTTGTTAGGAATTATGTGATCCGTACTAGCTGGAAGTAAGGGAGATGGTGCATGAAGTTATTTCTAGGAGTTGGACACATACCAAGTTTAGCTCAGTTCTGTTCATCTTTCAAATACCTATACAAACTTGTTCCTACATAGTAACTTGCAACTTTGAATGAGAATGTGCTTGCTTACAGCAACGTGCTATATGTTCTGAATGCCCGAATTGGGAATCTGTGTCAAAACTTTGTTAGGAATTATGTGATCCTTTCTAGCTGGAAGTAAGGGAGATGGGGCATGAAGTTATTTCTAGGAGTTGGACACATACCAAGTTTAGCTCAGTTCTGGGCATCTTTCAAATACCTATACAAACTTGTTCCTACATAGTAACTTGCAACTTTGAATGAGAATGTGCTTGCTTACAGCAACGTGCTATATGTTCTGAATGCCCGAATTGGGAATCTGTGTCAAAACTTTGTTAGGAATTATGTGATCCTTACTAGCTGGAAGTAAGGGAGATGGGGCATGAAGTTATTTCTAGGAGTTGGACACATACCAAGTTTAGCTCAGTTCTGGGCATCTTTGAAATACCTATACAAACTTGTTCCTACATAGTAACTTGCAACTTTGAATGAGAATGTGCTTGCTTACAGCAACGTGCTATATGTTCTGAATGCCCGAATTGGGAATCTGTGTCAAAACTTTGTTAGGAATTATGTGATCCTTACTAGCTGGAAGTAAGGGAGATGCGGCATCAAGTTATTTCTAGGAGTTGGACACATACCAAGTTTAGCTCAGTTCTGGGCATCTTTGAAATACCTATACAAACTTGTTCCTACATAGTAACTTGCAACTTTGAATGAGAATGTGCTTGCTTACAGCAACGTGCTATATGTTCTGAATGCCCGAATTGGGAATCTGTGTCAAAACTTTGTTAGGAATTATGTGATCCTTACTAGCTGGAAGTAAGGGAGATGGGGCATGAAGTTATTTCTAGGAGTTGGACACATACCAAGTTTAGCTCAGTTCTGGGCATCTTTGAAATACCTATACAAACTTGTTCCTACATAGTAACTTGCAACATTGAATGAGAATGTGCTTGCTTACAGCAACGTGCTATATGTTCTGAATGCCCGAATTGGGAATCTGTGTCAAAACTTTGTTAGGAATTATGTGATCCTTACTAGCTGGAAGTAAGGGAGATGGGGCATGAAGTTATTTCTAGGAGTTGGACACATACCGAGTTTAGCTCAGTTCTGGGCATCTTTGAAATACCTATACAAACTTGTTCCTACATAGTAACTTGCATCTTTGAATGAGAATGTGCTTGCTTACAGCAACGTGCTATATGTTCTGAATGCCCGAATTGGGAATCTGTGTCAAAACTTTGTTAGGAATTATGTGATCCTTACTAGCTGGAAGTAAGGGAGATGGGGCATGAAGTTATTTCTAGGAGTTGGACACATACCGAGTTTAGCTCAGTTCTGGACATCTTTGAAATACCTATACAAACATGTTCCTACATAGTAACTTGCAACTTTGAATGAGAATGTGATTGCCTACAGCAACGTGCTATAAGTTCTGAATGCCCGAATTGGGAATCTGTGTCAAATCTTTGTTAGGAATTATGTGATCCTTACTAGCTGGAAGTAAGGGAGATGGGGCATGAAGTTATTTCTAGGAGTTGGACACATACCGAGTTTAGCTCAGTTCTGGGCATCTTTGAAATACCTATACAAACTTGTTCCTACATAGTAACTTGCAACTTTGAATGAGAATGTGCTTGCTTGCAGCAACGTGCTATATGTTCTGAATGCCCGAATTGGGAATCTGTGTCAAAACTTTGTTAGGAATTATGTGATCCTTACTAGCTGGAAGTAAGGGAGATGGGGCATGAAGTTATTTCTAGGAGTTGGACACATACCGACTTTAGCTCAGTTCTGGGCATCTTTGAAATACCTATACAAACTTGTTCCTACATAGTAACTTGCATTTTGAATGAGAATGTGCTTGCTTACAGCAACGTGCTATATGTTCTGAATGCCCGAATTGGCAATCTGTGTCAAAACTTTGTTAGGAATTATGTGATCCTTACTAGCTGGAAGTAAGGGAGATGGGGCATGAAGTTATTTCTAGGAGTTGGACACATACCAAGTTTAGCTCAGTTCTGGGCATCTTTGAAATACCTATACAAACTTGTTCCTACATAGTAACTTGCATCTTTGAATGAGAATCTGCTTGCTTACAGCAACGTGTTATATGTTCTGAATGCCCGAATTGGGAATCTGTGTCAAAACTTTGTTAGGAATTATGTGATCCTTACTAGCTGGAAGTAAGGCAGATGGGGCATGAAGTTATTTCTAGGAGTTGGACACATACCAAGTTTAGCTCAGTTCTGGGCATCTTTGAAATACCTATACAAACTTGTTCCTACATAGTAACTTGCAACTTTGAATGAAAATGTGCTTGCTTACAGCAACGTGCTATATGTTCTGAATGCCCGAATTGGGAATCTGTGTCAAAACTTTGTTAGGAATTATGTGATCCTTACTAGCTGGAAGTAAGGGAGAGGGGCATGAAGTTATTCCTAGGAGTTGGACACATACCAAGTTTAGCTCAGTTCTGGGCATCTTTGAAATACCTATACAAACCTGTTCCTACATAGTAACTTGCATCTTTGAATGAGAATCTGCTTGCTTACAGCAACGTGCTATATGTTCTGAATGCCCGAATTGGGAATCTGTGTCAAAACTTTGTTAGGAATTATGTGATCCTTACTAGCTGGAAGTAAGGGAGATGGGGCATGAAGTTATTCCTAGGAGTTGGACACATACCAAGTTAGCTCAGTTCTGGGCATCTTTGAAATACCTATACAAACTTGTTCCTACATAGTAACTTGCAACTTTGAATGAGAATCTGCTTGCTTACAGCAACGTGCTATATGTTCTGAATGCCCGAATTGGGAATCTGTGTCAAAACTTTGTTAGGAATTATGTGATCCTTACTAGCTGGAAGTAAGGGAGATGGGGCATGAAGTTATTTCTAGGAGTTGGACACATACCGAGTTTAGCTCAGTTCTGGGCATCTTTGAAATACCTATACAAACTTGTTCCTACATAGTAACTTGCTACTTTGAATGAGAATGTGCTTGCTTACAGCAACGTGCTATATGTTCTGAATGCCCGAATTGGGAATCTGTGTCAAAACTTTGTTAGTAATTATGTGATCCTTACTAGCTGGAAGTAAGGGAGATGGGGCATGAAGTTATTTCTAGGAGTTGGACACATACCAAGTTTAGCTCAGTTCTGGGCATCTTTGAAATACCTATACAAACTTGTTCCTACATAGTAACTTGCATCTTTGAATGAGAATGTGCTTGCTTACAGCAACGTGCTATATGTTCTGAATGCCCGAATTGGGAATCTGTCTCAAAACTTTGTTAGGAATTATGTGATCCTTACTAGCTGGAAGTAAGGGAGATGGGGCATGAAGTTATTTCTAGGAGCTGGACACATACCAAGTTTAGCTCAGTTCTGGGCATCTTTGAAATACCTATACAAACTTGTTCCTACATAGTAACCTGCATCTTTGAATGAGAATGTGCTTGCTTACAGCAACGTGCTATATGTTCTGTATGCCCGAATTGGCAATCTGTGTCAAAACTTTGTTAGGAATTATGTGATCCTTAATAGCTGGATGTAAGGGAGATGGGGCATGAAGTTATTTCTAGGAGTTGGACACATACCAAGTTTAGCTCAGTTCTGGGCATCTTTGAAATACCTATACTAACTTGTTCCTACATAGTAACTTGCAACTTTGAATGAGAATGTGCTTGCTTACAGCAACGTGCTATATGTTCTGAATGCCCGAATTGGGAATCTGTGTCAAAACTTTGTTAGGAATTATGTGATCCTTACTAGCTGGAAGTAAGGGAGATGGGGCATGAAGTTATTTCTATGAGTTGGACACATACCAAGTTTAGCTCAGTTCTGGGCATCTTTGAAATACCTATACAAACTTGTTCCTGCATAGTAACTTGCATCTTTGAATGAGAATCTGCTTGCTTACAGCAACGTGCTATATGTTCTGAATGCCCGAATTGGTAATCTGTGTCAAAACTTTGTTAGGAATTATGTGATCCTTACTAGCTGGAAGTAAGGGAGATGGGGCATGAAGTTATTTCTAGGAGTTGGACACATACCAAGTTTAGCTCAGTTCTGGGCATCTTTGAAATACCTATACAAACTTGTTCCTGCATAGTAACTTGCAACTTTGAATGAGAATGTGCTTGCTTACAGCAACGTGCTATATGTTCTGAATGCCCGAATTGGGAATCTGTGTCAAAACTTTGTTAGGAATTATGTGATCCTTACTAGCTGGAAGTAAGGGAGATGGGGCATGAAGTTATTTCTAGGAGTTGGACACAGACCGAGTTTAGCTCAGTTCTGGGCATCTTTGAAATACCTATACAAACTTGTTCCTACATAGTAACTTGCATCTTTGAATGAGAATCTGCTTGCTTACAGCAACGTGCTATATGTTCTGAATGCCCGAATTGGGAATCTGTGTCAAAACTTTATTAGGAATTATGTGATCCTTACTAGCTGGAAGTAAGGGAGATGGGGCATGAAGTTATTTCTAGGAGTTGGACACATACCGAGTTTAGCTCAGTTCTGGGCATCTTTCAAAATACCTATACAAACTTGTTCCTACATAGTAACTTGCATCTTTGAATGAGAATGTGCTTGCTTACAGCAACGTGCTATATGTTCTGAAGGCCCGAATTGAGAATCTGTGTCAAAACTTTGTTAGGAATTATGTGATCCTTACTAGCTGGAAGTAAGGAAGATGGGGCATGAAGTTATTTCTAGGAGTTGGACACATACCGAGTTTAGCTCAGTTCTGGGCATCTTTGAAATACCTATACAAACTTGTTCCTACATAGTAACTTGCAACTTTGAATGAGAATGTGCTTGCTTACAGCAACGTGCTATATGTTCTGAATGCCCGAATTGGGAATCTGTGTCAAAACTTTGTTAGGAATTATGTGATCCTTACTAGCTGGAAGTAAGGGAGATGGGGCATGAAGTTATTTCTAGGAGTTGGACACATACCGAGTTTAGGTCAGTTCTGGGCATCTTTGAAATACCTATACAAACTTGTTCCTACATAGTAACTTGCAACTTTGAATGAGAATGTGCTTGCTTACAGCAACGTGCTATATGTTCTGAATGCCCGAATTGGGAATCTGTGTCAAAACTTTGTTAGGAATTATGTGATCCTTACTAGCTGGAAGTAAGGGAGATGGTGCATGAAGTTATTTCTAGGAGTTGGACACATACCGAGTTTAGCTCAGTTCTGGGCATCTTTGAAATACCTAGACAAACTTGTTCCTACATAGTAACTTGCAACTTTGAATTAGAATGTGCTTACTTACACCAACGTGCTATATGTTCTGAATGCCCGAATTGGGAATCTGTGTCAAAACTTTGTTAGGAATTATGTGATCCTTACTAGCTGGAAGTAAGGGAGATGGGGCATGAAGTTATTTCTAGGAGTTGGACACATACCAAGTTTAGCTCAGTTCTGGGCATCTTTGAAATACCTATACAAACTTGTTCCTACATAGTAACTTGCATCTTTGAATGAGAATGTGGTTGCTTACAGCAACGTGCTATATGTTCTGAATGCCCGAATTGGCAATCTGTGTCAAAACTTTGTTAGGAATTATGTGATCCTTACTAGCTGGAAGTAAGGGAGATGGGGCATGAAGTTATTTCTAGGAGTTGGACACATACCAAGTTTAGCTCAGTTCTGGGCATCTTTGTAATACCTATACTAACTTGTTCCTACATAGTAACTTGCAACTTTGAATCAGAATGTGCTTGCTTACAGCAACGTGCTATATGTTCTGAATGCCCGAATTGGGAATCTGTGTCAAAACTTGTTAGGAATTATGTGATCCTTACTAGCTGGAAGTAACGGAGATGGGGCATGAAGTTATTTCTAGGAGTTGGACACATACCAAGTTTAGCTCAGTTCTGGGCATCTTTGAAATACCTATACAAACTTGTTCCTACATAGTAACTTGCAACTTTGAATGAGAATGTGCTTGCTTGCAGCAACGTGCTATATGTTCTGAATGCCCGATTTGGGAATCTGTGTCAAAACTTTGTTAGGAATTATGTGATCCTTACTAGCTGGAAGTAAGGGAGATGGGGCATGAAGTTATTTCTAGGAGTTGGACACATACCGACTTTAGCTCAGTTCTGGGCATCTTTGAAATACCTATACAAACTTGTTCCTACATAGTAACTTGCATCTTTGAATGAGAATCTGCTTGCTTACAGCAACGTGCTATATGTTCTGAATGCCCGAATTGGGAATCTGTGTCAATACTTTGTTAGGAATTATGTGATCCTTACTAGCTGGAAGTAAGGGAGATGGGGCATGAAGTTATTTCTAGGAGTTGGACACATACCGAGTTTAGGTCAGTTCTGGGCATCTTTGAAATACCTATACAAACTTGTTCCTACATAGTAACTTGCAACTTTGAATGAGAATGTGCTTGCTTACAGCAACGTGCTATATGTTCTGAATGCCCGAATTGGGAATCTGTGTCAAAACTTTGTTAGGAATTATGTGATCCTTACTAGCTGGAAGTAAGGGAGATGGGGCATGAAGTTATTTCTAGGAGTTGGACACATACCAAGTTTAGCTCAGTTCTGGGCATCTTTGAAATACCTATACAAACTTGTTCCTACATAGTAACTTGCAACTTTGAATGAGAATGTGCTTGCTTACAGCAACGTGCTATATGTTCTGAATGCCCGAATTGGGAATCTGTGTCAAAACTTTGTTAGGAATTATGTGATCCTTACTAGCTGGAAGTAAGGGAGATGGGGCATGAAGTTATTTCTAGGAGTTGGACACATACCAAGTTTAGCTCAGTTCTGGGCATCTTTGAAATACCTATACAAACTTGTTCCTACATAGTAACTTGCATCTTTGAATGAGAATGTGCTTGCTTACAGCAACGTGCTATATGTTCTGAATGCCCGAATTGGGAATCTGTGTCAAAACTTTGTTAGGAATTATGTGATCCTTACTAGCTGGAAGTAAGGGAGATGGGGCATGAAGTTATTTCTAGGAGTTGGACACATACCGAGTTTAGCTCAGTTCTGGGCATCTTTGAAATACCTATACAAACTTGTTCCTACATAGTAACTTGCATCTTTGAATGAGAATGTGCTTGCTTACAGCAACGTGCTATATGTTCTGAATGCCCGAATTGGGAATCTGTGTCAAAACTTTGTTAGGAATTATGTGATCCTTACTAGCTGGAAGTAAGGGAGATGGGGCATGAAGTTATTTCTAGGAGTTGGACACATACCGAGTTTAGCTCAGTTCTGGACATCTTTGAAATACCTATACAAACTTGTTCCTACATAGTAACTTGCAACTTTGAATGAGAATGTGATTGCCTACAGCAACGTGCTATATGTTCTGAATGCCCGAATTGGGAATCTGTGTCAAATCTTTGTTAGGAATTATGTGATCCTTACTAGCTGGAAGTAAGGGAGATGGGGCATGAAGTTATTTCTAGGAGTTGGACACATACCGAGTTTAGCTCAGTTCTGGGCATCTTTGAAATACCTATACAAACTTGTTCCTACATAGTAACTTGCAACTTTGAATGAGAATGTGCTTGCTTGCAGCAACGTGCTATATGTTCTGAATGCCCGAATTGGGAATCTGTGTCAAAACTTTGTTAAGAATTATGTGATCCTTACTAGCTGGAAGTAAGGGAGATGGGGCATGAAGTTATTTCTAGGAGTTGGACACATACCGACTTTAGCTCAGTTCTGGGCATCTTTGAAATACCTATACAAACTTGTTCCTACATAGTAACTTGCATCTTTGAATGAGAATGTGCTTGCTTACAGCAACGTGCTATATGTTCTGAATGCCCGAATTGGGAATCTGTGTCAAAACTTTGTTAGGAATTATGTGATCCTTACTAGCTGGAAGTAAGGGAGATGGGGCATGAAGTTATTTCTAGGAGTTGGACACATACCAAGTTTAGCTCAGTTCTGGGCATCTTTGAAATACCTATACAAACTTGTTCCTACATAGTAACTTGCAACATTGAATGAGAATGTGCTTGCTTACAGCAACGTGCTATATGTTCTGAATGCCCGAATTGGGAATCTCTGTCAAAACTTTGTTAGGAATTATGTGATCCTTACTAGCTGGAAGTAAGGGAGATGGGGCATGAAGTTATTTCTACGAGTTGGACACATACCAAGTTTAGCTCAGTTCTGGGCATCTTTGAAATACCTATACAAACTTGTTCCTACATAGTAACTTGCATCTTTGAATGAGAATGTGCTTGCTTGCAGCAAAGTGCTATATGTTCTGAATGCCCGAATTGGGAATCTGTTTCAAAACTTTGTTAGGAATTATGTGATCCTTACTAGCTGGAAGTAAGGGAGATGGGGCATGAAGTTATTTCTAGGAGTTGGACACATACCAAGTTTAGCTCAGTTCTGGGCATCTTTGAAATACCTATACAAACTTGTTCCTACATAGTAACTTGCATCTTTGAATGAGAATGTGTTTGCTTACAGCAACGTGCTATATGTTCTGAATGCCCGAATTGGCAATCTGTGTCAAAACTTTGTTAGGAATTATGTGATCCTTACTAGCTGGAAGTAAGGGAGATGGAGCATGAAGTTATTTCTAGGAGTTGGACACATACCAAGTTTAGCTCAGTTCTGGGCATCTTTGAAATACCTATACAAACTTGTTCCTACATAGTAACTTGCATCTTTGAATGAGAATGTGCTTGCTTACAGTAACGTGCTATATGATCTGAATGCCCGAATTGGGAATCGGTGTCAAAACTTTGTTAGGAATTATGTGATCCTTACTAGCTGGAAGTAAGGGAGATGGGGCATGAAGTTATTTCTAGGAGTTGGACACATACCAAGTTTAGCTCAGTTCTGGGCATCTTTGAAATACCTATACAAACTTGTTCCTACATAGTAACTTGCAACTTTGAATGAGAATGTGCTTGCTTACAGCAACGTGCTATATGTTCTGAATGCCCGAATTGGGAATCTGTGTCAAAACTTTGTTAGGAATTATGTGATCCTTACTAGCTGGAAGTAAGGGAGATGGGGCATGAAGTTATTTCTAGGAGTTGGACACATACCAAGTTTAGCTCAGTTCTGGGCATCTTTGAAATACCTAGACAAACTTGTTGCTACATAGTAACTTGCATCTTTGAATGAGAATGTGCTTGCTTACAGCAACGTGCTATATGTTCTGAATGCCCGAATTGGGAATCTGTGTCAAAACTTTGTTAGGAATTATGTGATCCTTACTAGCTGGAAGTAAGGGAGATGGGGCATGAAGTTATTTCTAGGAGTTGGACACATACCAAGTTTAGCTCAGTTCTGGGCATCTTTGAAATACCTAGACAAACTTGTTGCTACATAGTAACTTGCATCTCTGAATCAGAATGTGCTTGCTTACAGCAACGTGCTATATGTTCTGAATGCCCGAATTGGGAATCTGTGTCAAAACTTTGTTAGGAATTATGTGATCCTTACTAGCTGGAAGTAAGGGAGATGGGGCATGAAGTTATTTCTAGGAGTTGGACACATACCAAGTTTAGCTCAGTTCTGGGCATCTTTGAAATACCTATACAAACTTGTTCCTACATAGTAACTTGCATCTTTGAATGAGAATCTGCTTGCTTACAGCAACGTGCTATATGTTCTGAATGCCCGAATTGGGAATCTGTGTCAAAACTTTGTTAGGAATTATGTGATCCTTACTAGCTGGAAGTAAGGGAGATGGGGCATGAAGTTATTTCTAGGAGTTGGACACATACCAAGTTTAGCTCAGTTCTGGGCATCATTGAAATACCTATACAAACTTGTTCCTACATAGTAACTTGCATCTTTAATGAGAATCTGCTTGCTTACAGCAACGTGCTATATGTTCTGAATGCCCGATTTGGGAATCTGTGTCAAAACTTTGTTAGGAATTATGTGATCCGTACTAGCTGGAAGTAAGGGAGATGGTGCATGAAGTTATTTCTAGGAGTTGGACACATACCAAGTTTAGCTCAGTTCTGTTCATCTTTCAAATACCTATACAAACTTGTTCCTACATAGTAACTTGCAACTTTGAATGAGAATGTGCTTGCTTGCAGCAACGTGCTATATGTTCTGAATGCCCGATTTGGGAATCTGTGTCAAAACTTTGTTAGGAATTATGTGATCCTTACTAGCTGGAAGTAAGGGAGATGGAGCATGAAGTTATTTCTAGGAGTTGGACACATACCAAGTTTAGCTCAGTTCTGGGCATCTTTGAAATACCTATACAAACTTGTTCCTACATAGTAACTTGCATCTTTGAATGAGAATGTGCTTGCTTACAGCAACGTGCTATATGATCTGAAGGCCCGAATTGGGAATCTGTGTCAAAACTTTGTTAGGAATTATGTGATCCTTACTAGCTGGAAGTAAGGGAGATGGGGCATGAAGTTATTTCTAGGAGTTGGACACATACCAAGTTTAGCTCAGTTCTGGGCATCTTTGAAATACCTATACAAACTTGTTCCTACATAGTAACTTGCATCTTTGAATGAGAATGTGCTTGCTTACAGCAACGTGCTATGTGTTCTGAATGCCCGAATTGGGAATCTGTGTCAAAACTTTGTTAGGAATTATGTGATCCTTACTAGCTGGAAGTAAGGGAGATGGGGCATGAAGTTATTTCTAGGAATTGGACACTTACCAAGTTTAGCTCAGTTCTGGGCATCTTTGAAATACCTAGACACACTTGTTCCTACATAGCAACTTGCATCTTTGAATGAGAATGTGCTTGCCTACAGCAACGTGCTATATGTTGTGAATGCCCGAATTGGGAATCTGTGTCAAAACTTTGTTAGGAATTATGTGATCCTTACTAGCTGGAAGTAAGGGAGATGGGGCATGAAGTTATTTCTAGGAGTTGGACACATACCAAGTTTAGCTCAGTTCTGGGCATCTTTGAAATACCTATACAAACTTGTTCCTACATAGTAACTTGCAACTTTGAATGAGAATGTGCTTGCTTACAGCAACGTGCTATATGTTCTGAATGCCCGAATTGGGAATCTGTGTCAAAACTTTGTTAGGAATTATGTGATCCTTACTAGCTGGAGGTAAGGGAGAGGGGCATGAAGTTATTTCTAGGAGTTGGACACATACCAAGTTTAGCTCAATTCTGGGCATCTTTGAAATACCTATACAAACTTGTTCCTACATAGTAACTTGCAACTTTGAATGAGAATGTGCTTGCTTACAGCAACGTGCTATATGTTCTGAATGCCCGAATTGGGAATCTTTGTCAAAACTTTGTTAGGAATTATGTGATCCTTACTAGCTGGAAGTAATGGAGATGGGGCATGAAGTTATTTCTTGGAGTTGGAGACATACCAAGTTTAGCTCAGTTCTGGGCATCTTTGAAATACCTATACAAACTTGTTCCTACATAGTAACTTGCAACTTTGAATGAGAATGTGCTTGCTTGCAGCAACGTGCTATATGTTCTGAATGCCCGATTTAGGAATCTGTGTCAAAACTTTGTTAGGAATTATGTGATCCTTACTAGCTGGAAGTAAGGGAGATGGGGCATGAAGTTATTTCTAGGAGTTCGACACATACCAAGTTTAGCTCAGTTCTGGGCATCTTTGAAATACCTATACAAACTTGTTCCTACATAGTAACTTGCATCTTTGAATGAGAATGTGCTTGCTAACAGCAACGTGCTATATGTTCTGAATGCCCGAATTGGGAATCTGTGTCAAAACTTTGTTAGGAATTATGTGATCCTTACTAGCTGGAAGTAAGGGAGATGGGGCATGAAGTTATTTCTAGGAGTTGGACACATACCAAGTTTAGCTCAGTTCTGGGCATCTTTGAAATACCTATACAAACTTGTTCCTACATAGTAACTTGCATCTTTGAATGAGAATCTGCTTGCTTACAGCAACGTGCTATATGTTCTGAATGCCCGAATTGGGAATCTGTGTCAAAACTTTGTTAGGAATTATGTGATCCTTACTAGCTGGAAGTAAGGGAGATGGGGCATGAAGTTATTTCTAGGAGTTGGACTCATACCAAGTTTAGCTCAGTTCTGGGCATCTTTGAAATACCTATACAAACTTGTTCCTACATAGTAACTTGCAACTTTGAATGAGAATGTGATTGCCTACAGCAACGTGCTATATGTTCTGAATGCCCGAATTGGGAATCTGTGTCAAAACTTTGTTAGGAATTATGTGATCCTTACTAGCTGGAAGTAAGGGAGATGGGGCATGAAGTTATTTCTAGGAGTTGGACACATACCAAGTTTAGCTCAGTTCTGGGCATCTTTGAAATACCTATACAAACTTGTTCCTACATAGTAACTTGCAACTTTGAATGAGAATGTGCTTGCTTACAGCAACGTGCTATATGTTCTGAATGCCCGAATTGGGAATCTGTGTCAAAACTTTGTTAGGAATTATGTGATCCTTACTAGCTGGAAGTAAGGGAGATGGGGCATGAAGTTATTTCTAGGAGTTGGACACATACCAAGTTTAGCTCAGTTCTTGGCATCTTTGAAATACCTATACAAACTTGTTCCTACATAGTAACTTGCAACTTTGAATGAGAATGTGCTTGCTTGCAGCAACGTGCTATATGTTCTGAATGCCCGATTTGGGAATCTGTGTCAAAACTTTGTTAGGAATTATGTGATCCTTACTAGCTGGAAGTAAGGAAGATGGAGCATGAAGTTATTTCTAGGAGTTCTACACATACCAAGTTTAGCTCAGTTCTGGGCATCTTTGAAATACCTATACAAACTTGTTCCTACATAGTAACTTGCATCTTTGAATGAGAATGTGCTTGCCTACAGCAACGTGCTATATGTTCTGAATGCCCGAATTGGGAATCTGTGTCAAAACTTTGTTAGGAATTATGTGATCCTTACTAGCTGGAAGTAAGGGAGATGGGGCATGAAGTTATTTCTAGGAGTTGGACACCTACCAAGTTTAGCTCAGTTCTGGGCATCTTTGAAATACCTATACAAACTTGTTCCTACATAGTAACTTGCATCTTTGAATGAGAATGTGCTTGCTTACAGCAACGTGCTATATGTTCTGAATGCCCGAATTGGGAATCTGTGTCAAAACTTTGTTAGGAATTATGTGATCCTTACTAGCTGGAAGTAAGGGAGATGGGGCATGAAGTTATTTCTAGGAGTTGGACACATACCAAGTTTAGCTCAGTTCTGGGCATCTTTGAAATACCTATACAAACTTGTTCCTACATAGTAACTTGCAACTTTGAATGAGAATGTGCTTGCTTACAGCAACGTGCTATATGTTCTGAATGCCCGAATTGGGAATCTGTGTCAAAACTTTGTTAGGAATTATGTGATCCTTACTAGCTGGAAGTAAGGGAGATGGGGCATGAAGTTATTTCTAGGAGTTGGACACATACCAAGTTTAGCTCAGTTCTTGGCATCTTTGAAATACCTATACAAACTTGTTCCTACATAGTAACTTGCAACTTTGAATGAGAATGTGCTTGCTTGCAGCAACGTGCTATATGTTCTGAATGCCCGATTTGGGAATCTGTGTCAAAACTTTGTTAGGAATTATGTGATCCTTACTAGCTGGAAGTAAGGAAGATGGAGCATGAAGTTATTTCTAGGAGTTCTACACATACCAAGTTTAGCTCAGTTCTGGGCATCTTTGAAATACCTATACAAACTTGTTCCTACATAGTAACTTGCATCTTTGAATGAGAATGTGCTTGCCTACAGCAACGTGCTATATGTTCTGAATGCCCGAATTGGGAATCTGTGTCAAAACTTTGTTAGGAATTATGTGATCCTTACTAGCTGGAAGTAAGGGAGATGGGGCATGAAGTTATTTCTAGGAGTTGGACACCTACCAAGTTTAGCTCAGTTCTGGGCATCTTTGAAATACCTATACAAACTTGTTCCTACATAGTAACTTGCATCTTTGAATGAGAATGTGCTTGCTTACAGCAACGTGCTATATGTTCTGAATGACCGAATTGGGAATCTGTGTCAAAACTTTGTTAGGAATTATGTGATCCTTACTAGCTGGAAGTAAGGGAGATGGGGCATGAAGTTATTTCTAGGAGTTGGACACATACCAAGTTTAGCTCAGTTCTGGGCATCTTTGAAATACCTATACAAACTTGTTCCTACATAGTAACTTGCATCTTTGAATGAGAATGTGCTTGCTTACAGCAACGTGCTATATGTTCTGAATGCCCGAATTGGGAATCTGTGTCAAAACTTTGTTAGGAATTATGTGATCCTTACTAGCTGGAAGTAAGGGAGATGGGGCATGAAGTTATTTCTAGGAGTTGGACACATACCAAGTTTAGCTCAGTTCTGGGCATCTTTGAAATACCTATACAAACTTGTTCCTACATAGTAACTTGCAACTTTGAATGAGAATCTGCTTGCTTACAGCAACGTGCTATATGTTCTGAATGCCCGAATTGGGAATCTGTGTCAAAACTTTGTTCGGAATTATATGATCCTTACTAGCTGGAAGTAAGGGAGATGGGGCATGAAGTTATTTCTAGGAGTTGGACACATACCAAGTTTAGCTCAGTTCTGGGCATCTTTGAAATACCTATACAAACTTGTTCCTACATAGTAACTTGCAACATTGAATGAGAATGTGCTTGCTTACAGCAACGTGCTATATGTTCTGAATGCCCGAATTGGGAATCTGTGTCAAAACTTTGTTAGGAATTATGTGATCCTTACTAGCTGGAAGTAAGGGAGATGGGGCATGAAGTTATTTCTAGGAGTTGGACACATACCAAGTTTAGCTCAGTTCTGGGCATCTTTGAAATACCTATACAAACTTGTTCCTACATAGTAACTTGCAACTTTGAATGAGAATGTGCTTGCTTACAGCAACGTGCTATATGTTCTGAATGCCCGAATTGGGAATCTGTGTCAAAACTTTGTTAGGAATTATGTGATCCGTACTAGCTGGAAGTAAGGGAGATGGGGCGTGAAGTTATTTCTAGGAGTTGGACACATACCAAGTTTAGCTCAGTTCTGGGCATCTTTGAAATACCTATACAAACTTGTTCCTACATAGTAACTTGCATCTTTGAATGAGAATGTGCTTGCTTACAGCAACGTGCTATATGTTCTGAATGCCCGAATTGGGAATCTGTGTCAAAACTTTGTTAGGAATTATGTGATCCTTACTAGCTGGAAGTAAGGGAGATGGGGCATGAAGTTATTTCTAGGAGTTGGACACATACCAAGTTTAGCTCAGTTCTGGGCATCTTTGAAATACCTAGACAAACTTGTTCCTACATAGTAACTTGCAACTTTGAATGAGAATGTGCTTGCTTACAGCAACGTGCTATATGTTCTGAATGCCCGAATTGGGAATCTGTGTCAAAACTTTGTTAGGAATTATGTGATCCTTACTAGCTGGAAGTAAGGGAGATGGGGCATGAAGTTATTTCTAGGAGTTGGACACATACCAAGTTTAGCTCAGTTCTGGGCATCTTTGAAATACCTATACAAACTTGTTCCTGCATAGTAACTTGCAACTTTGAATGAGAATGTGCTTGCTTACAGCAACGTGCTATATGTTCTGAATGCCCGAATTGGGAATCTGTGTCAAAACTTTGTTAGGAATTATGTGATCCTTACTAGCTGGAAGTAAGGGAGATGGGGCATGAAGTTATTTCTAGGAGTTGGACACAGACCGAGTTTAGCTCAGTTCTGGGCATCTTTGAAATACCTATACAAACTTGTTCCTACATAGTAACTTGCATCTTTGAATGAGAATCTGCTTGCTTACAGCAACGTGCTATATGTTCTGAATGCCCGAATTGGGAATCTGTGTCAAAACTTTATTAGGAATTATGTGATCCTTACTAGCTGGAAGTAAGGGAGATGGGGCATGAAGTTATTTCTAGGAGTTGGACACATACCGAGTTTAGCTCAGTTCTGGGCATCTTTCAAAATACCTATACAAACTTGTTCCTACATAGTAACTTGCATCTTTGAATGAGAATGTGCTTGCTTACAGCAACGTGCTATATGTTCTGAAGGCCCGAATTGAGAATCTGTGTCAAAACTTTGTTAGGAATTATGTGATCCTTACTAGCTGGAAGTAAGGAAGATGGGGCATGAAGTTATTTCTAGGAGTTGGACACATACCGAGTTTAGCTCAGTTCTGGGCATCTTTGAAATACCTATACAAACTTGTTCCTACATAGTAACTTGCAACTTTGAATGAGAATGTGCTTGCTTACAGCAACGTGCTATATGTTCTGAATGCCCGAATTGGGAATCTGTGTCAAAACTTTGTTAGGAATTATGTGATCCTTACTAGCTGGAAGTAAGGGAGATGGGGCATGAAGTTATTTCTAGGAGTTGGACACATACCGAGTTTAGGTCAGTTCTGGGCATCTTTGAAATACCTATACAAACTTGTTCCTACATAGTAACTTGCAACTTTGAATGAGAATGTGCTTGCTTACAGCAACGTGCTATATGTTCTGAATGCCCGAATTGGGAATCTGTGTCAAAACTTTGTTAGGAATTATGTGATCCTTACTAGCTGGAAGTAAGGGAGATGGGGCATGAAGTTATTTCTAGGAGTTGGACACAGACCGAGTTTAGCTCAGTTCTGGGCATCTTTGAAATACCTATACAAACTTGTTCCTACATAGTAACTTGCATCTTTGAATGAGAATCTGCTTGCTTACAGCAACGTGCTATATGTTCTGAATGCCCGAATTGGGAATCTGTGTCAAAACTTTATTAGGAATTATGTGATCCTTACTAGCTGGAAGTAAGGGAGATGGGGCATGAAGTTATTTCTAGGAGTTGGACACATACCGAGTTTAGCTCAGTTCTGGGCATCTTTCAAAATACCTATACAAACTTGTTCCTACATAGTAACTTGCATCTTTGAATGAGAATGTGCTTGCTTACAGCAACGTGCTATATGTTCTGAAGGCCCGAATTGAGAATCTGTGTCAAAACTTTGTTAGGAATTATGTGATCCTTACTAGCTGGAAGTAAGGAAGATGGGGCATGAAGTTATTTCTAGGAGTTGGACACATACCGAGTTTAGCTCAGTTCTGGGCATCTTTGAAATACCTATACAAACTTGTTCCTACATAGTAACTTGCAACTTTGAATGAGAATGTGCTTGCTTACAGCAACGTGCTATATGTTCTGAATGCCCGAATTGGGAATCTGTGTCAAAACTTTGTTAGGAATTATGTGATCCTTACTAGCTGGAAGTAAGGGAGATGGGGCATGAAGTTATTTCTAGGAGTTGGACACATACCGAGTTTAGGTCAGTTCTGGGCATCTTTGAAATACCTATACAAACTTGTTCCTACATAGTAACTTGCAACTTTGAATGAGAATGTGCTTGCTTACAGCAACGTGCTATATGTTCTGAATGCCCGAATTGGGAATCTGTGTCAAAACTTTGTTAGGAATTATGTGATCCTTACTAGCTGGAAGTAAGGGAGATGGTGCATGAAGTTATTTCTAGGAGTTGGACACATACCGAGTTTAGCTCAGTTCTGGGCATCTTTGAAATACCTAGACAAACTTGTTCCTACATAGTAACTTGCAACTTTGAATTAGAATGTGCTTACTTACACCAACGTGCTATATGTTCTGAATGCCCGAATTGGGAATCTGTGTCAAAACTTTGTTAGGAATTATGTGATCCTTACTAGCTGGAAGTAAGGGAGATGGGGCATGAAGTTATTTCTAGGAGTTGGACACATACCAAGTTTAGCTCAGTTCTGGGCATCTTTGAAATACCTATACAAACTTGTTCCTACATAGTAACTTGCATCTTTGAATGAGAATGTGGTTGCTTACAGCAACGTGCTATATGTTCTGAATGCCCGAATTGGCAATCTGTGTCAAAACTTTGTTAGGAATTATGTGATCCTTACTAGCTGGAAGTAAGGGAGATGGGGCATGAAGTTATTTCTAGGAGTTGGACACATACCAAGTTTAGCTCAGTTCTGGGCATCTTTGAAATACCTATACTAACTTGTTCCTACATAGTAACTTGCAACTTTGAATCAGAATGTGCTTGCTTACAGCAACGTGCTATATGTTCTGAATGCCCGAATTGGGAATCTGTGTCAAAACTTGTTAGGAATTATGTGATCCTTACTAGCTGGAAGTAACGGAGATGGGGCATGAAGTTATTTCTAGGAGTTGGACACATACCAAGTTTAGCTCAGTTCTGGGCATCTTTGAAATACCTATACAAACTTGTTCCTACATAGTAACTTGCAACTTTGAATGAGAATGTGCTTGCTTGCAGCAACGTGCTATATGTTCTGAATGCCCGATTTGGGAATCTGTGTCAAAACTTTGTTAGGAATTATGTGATCCTTACTAGCTGGAAGTAAGGGAGATGGGGCATGAAGTTATTTCTAGGAGTTGGACACATACCGACTTTAGCTCAGTTCTGGGCATCTTTGAAATACCTATACAAACTTGTTCCTACATAGTAACTTGCATCTTTGAATGAGAATCTGCTTGCTTACAGCAACGTGCTATATGTTCTGAATGCCCGAATTGGGAATCTGTGTCAATACTTTGTTAGGAATTATGTGATCCTTACTAGCTGGAAGTAAGGGAGATGGGGCATGAAGTTATTTCTAGGAGTTGGACACATACCGAGTTTAGGTCAGTTCTGGGCATCTTTGAAATACCTATACAAACTTGTTCCTACATAGTAACTTGCAACTTTGAATGAGAATGTGCTTGCTTACAGCAACGTGCTATATGTTCTGAATGCCCGAATTGGGAATCTGTGTCAAAACTTTGTTAGGAATTATGTGATCCTTACTAGCTGGAAGTAAGGGAGATGGGGCATGAAGTTATTTCTAGGAGTTGGACACATACCAAGTTTAGCTCAGTTCTGGGCATCTTTGAAATACCTATACAAACTTGTTCCTACATAGTAACTTGCAACTTTGAATGAGAATGTGCTTGCTTACAGCAACGTGCTATATGTTCTGAATGCCCGAATTGGGAATCTGTGTCAAAACTTTGTTAGGAATTATGTGATCCTTACTAGCTGGAAGTAAGGGAGATGGGGCATGAAGTTATTTCTAGGAGTTGGACACATACCAAGTTTAGCTCAGTTCTGGGCATCTTTGAAATACCTATACAAACTTGTTCCTACATAGTAACTTGCATCTTTGAATGAGAATGTGCTTGCTTACAGCAACGTGCTATATGTTCTGAATGCCCGAATTGGGAATCTGTGTCAAAACTTTGTTAGGAATTATGTGATCCTTACTAGCTGGAAGTAAGGGAGATGGGGCATGAAGTTATTTCTAGGAGTTGGACACATACCGAGTTTAGCTCAGTTCTGGGCATCTTTGAAATACCTATACAAACTTGTTCCTACATAGTAACTTGCATCTTTGAATGAGAATGTGCTTGCTTACAGCAACGTGCTATATGTTCTGAATGCCCGAATTGGGAATCTGTGTCAAAACTTTGTTAGGAATTATGTGATCCTTACTAGCTGGAAGTAAGGGAGATGGGGCATGAAGTTATTTCTAGGAGTTGGACACATACCGAGTTTAGCTCAGTTCTGGACATCTTTGAAATACCTATACAAACTTGTTCCTACATAGTAACTTGCAACTTTGAATGAGAATGTGATTGCCTACAGCAACGTGCTATATGTTCTGAATGCCCGAATTGGGAATCTGTGTCAAATCTTTGTTAGGAATTATGTGATCCTTACTAGCTGGAAGTAAGGGAGATGGGGCATGAAGTTATTTCTAGGAGTTGGACACATACCGAGTTTAGCTCAGTTCTGGGCATCTTTGAAATACCTATACAAACTTGTTCCTACATAGTAACTTGCAACTTTGAATGAGAATGTGCTTGCTTGCAGCAACGTGCTATATGTTCTGAATGCCCGAATTGGGAATCTGTGTCAAAACTTTGTTAAGAATTATGTGATCCTTACTAGCTGGAAGTAAGGGAGATGGGGCATGAAGTTATTTCTAGGAGTTGGACACATACCGACTTTAGCTCAGTTCTGGGCATCTTTGAAATACCTATACAAACTTGTTCCTACATAGTAACTTGCATCTTTGAATGAGAATGTGCTTGCTTACAGCAACGTGCTATATGTTCTGAATGCCCGAATTGGGAATCTGTGTCAAAACTTTGTTAGGAATTATGTGATCCTTACTAGCTGGAAGTAAGGGAGATGGGGCATGAAGTTATTTCTAGGAGTTGGACACATACCAAGTTTAGCTCAGTTCTGGGCATCTTTGAAATACCTATACAAACTTGTTCCTACATAGTAACTTGCAACATTGAATGAGAATGTGCTTGCTTACAGCAACGTGCTATATGTTCTGAATGCCCGAATTGGGAATCTCTGTCAAAACTTTGTTAGGAATTATGTGATCCTTACTAGCTGGAAGTAAGGGAGATGGGGCATGAAGTTATTTCTACGAGTTGGACACATACCAAGTTTAGCTCAGTTCTGGGCATCTTTGAAATACCTATACAAACTTGTTCCTACATAGTAACTTGCATCTTTGAATGAGAATGTGCTTGCTTGCAGCAAAGTGCTATATGTTCTGAATGCCCGAATTGGGAATCTGTTTCAAAACTTTGTTAGGAATTATGTGATCCTTACTAGCTGGAAGTAAGGGAGATGGGGCATGAAGTTATTTCTAGGAGTTGGACACATACCAAGTTTAGCTCAGTTCTGGGCATCTTTGAAATACCTATACAAACTTGTTCCTACATAGTAACTTGCATCTTTGAATGAGAATGTGTTTGCTTACAGCAACGTGCTATATGTTCTGAATGCCCGAATTGGCAATCTGTGTCAAAACTTTGTTAGGAATTATGTGATCCTTACTAGCTGGAAGTAAGGGAGATGGAGCATGAAGTTATTTCTAGGAGTTGGACACATACCAAGTTTAGCTCAGTTCTGGGCATCTTTGAAATACCTATACAAACTTGTTCCTACATAGTAACTTGCATCTTTGAATGAGAATGTGCTTGCTTACAGTAACGTGCTATATGATCTGAATGCCCGAATTGGGAATCGGTGTCAAAACTTTGTTAGGAATTATGTGATCCTTACTAGCTGGAAGTAAGGGAGATGGGGCATGAAGTTATTTCTAGGAGTTGGACACATACCAAGTTTAGCTCAGTTCTGGGCATCTTTGAAATACCTATACAAACTTGTTCCTACATAGTAACTTGCAACTTTGAATGAGAATGTGCTTGCTTACAGCAACGTGCTATATGTTCTGAATGCCCGAATTGGGAATCTGTGTCAAAACTTTGTTAGGAATTATGTGATCCTTACTAGCTGGAAGTAAGGGAGATGGGGCATGAAGTTATTTCTAGGAGTTGGACACATACCAAGTTTAGCTCAGTTCTGGGCATCTTTGAAATACCTAGACAAACTTGTTGCTACATAGTAACTTGCATCTTTGAATGAGAATGTGCTTGCTTACAGCAACGTGCTATATGTTCTGAATGCCCGAATTGGGAATCTGTGTCAAAACTTTGTTAGGAATTATGTGATCCTTACTAGCTGGAAGTAAGGGAGATGGGGCATGAAGTTATTTCTAGGAGTTGGACACATACCAAGTTTAGCTCAGTTCTGGGCATCTTTGAAATACCTAGACAAACTTGTTGCTACATAGTAACTTGCATCTCTGAATCAGAATGTGCTTGCTTACAGCAACGTGCTATATGTTCTGAATGCCCGAATTGGGAATCTGTGTCAAAACTTTGTTAGGAATTATGTGATCCTTACTAGCTGGAAGTAAGGGAGATGGGGCATGAAGTTATTTCTAGGAGTTGGACACATACCAAGTTTAGCTCAGTTCTGGGCATCTTTGAAATACCTATACAAACTTGTTCCTACATAGTAACTTGCATCTTTGAATGAGAATCTGCTTGCTTACAGCAACGTGCTATATGTTCTGAATGCCCGAATTGGGAATCTGTGTCAAAACTTTGTTAGGAATTATGTGATCCTTACTAGCTGGAAGTAAGGGAGATGGGGCATGAAGTTATTTCTAGGAGTTGGACACATACCAAGTTTAGCTCAGTTCTGGGCATCATTGAAATACCTATACAAACTTGTTCCTACATAGTAACTTGCATCTTTAATGAGAATCTGCTTGCTTACAGCAACGTGCTATATGTTCTGAATGCCCGATTTGGGAATCTGTGTCAAAACTTTGTTAGGAATTATGTGATCCGTACTAGCTGGAAGTAAGGGAGATGGTGCATGAAGTTATTTCTAGGAGTTGGACACATACCAAGTTTAGCTCAGTTCTGTTCATCTTTCAAATACCTATACAAACTTGTTCCTACATAGTAACTTGCAACTTTGAATGAGAATGTGCTTGCTTGCAGCAACGTGCTATATGTTCTGAATGCCCGATTTGGGAATCTGTGTCAAAACTTTGTTAGGAATTATGTGATCCTTACTAGCTGGAAGTAAGGGAGATGGAGCATGAAGTTATTTCTAGGAGTTGGACACATACCAAGTTTAGCTCAGTTCTGGGCATCTTTGAAATACCTATACAAACTTGTTCCTACATAGTAACTTGCATCTTTGAATGAGAATGTGCTTGCTTACAGCAACGTGCTATATGATCTGAAGGCCCGAATTGGGAATCTGTGTCAAAACTTTGTTAGGAATTATGTGATCCTTACTAGCTGGAAGTAAGGGAGATGGGGCATGAAGTTATTTCTAGGAGTTGGACACATACCAAGTTTAGCTCAGTTCTGGGCATCTTTGAAATACCTATACAAACTTGTTCCTACATAGTAACTTGCATCTTTGAATGAGAATGTGCTTGCTTACAGCAACGTGCTATGTGTTCTGAATGCCCGAATTGGGAATCTGTGTCAAAACTTTGTTAGGAATTATGTGATCCTTACTAGCTGGAAGTAAGGGAGATGGGGCATGAAGTTATTTCTAGGAATTGGACACTTACCAAGTTTAGCTCAGTTCTGGGCATCTTTGAAATACCTAGACACACTTGTTCCTACATAGCAACTTGCATCTTTGAATGAGAATGTGCTTGCCTACAGCAACGTGCTATATGTTGTGAATGCCCGAATTGGGAATCTGTGTCAAAACTTTGTTAGGAATTATGTGATCCTTACTAGCTGGAAGTAAGGGAGATGGGGCATGAAGTTATTTCTAGGAGTTGGACACATACCAAGTTTAGCTCAGTTCTGGGCATCTTTGAAATACCTATACAAACTTGTTCCTACATAGTAACTTGCAACTTTGAATGAGAATGTGCTTGCTTACAGCAACGTGCTATATGTTCTGAATGCCCGAATTGGGAATCTGTGTCAAAACTTTGTTAGGAATTATGTGATCCTTACTAGCTGGAGGTAAGGGAGAGGGGCATGAAGTTATTTCTAGGAGTTGGACACATACCAAGTTTAGCTCAGTTCTGGGCATCTTTGAAATACCTATACAAACTTGTTCCTACATAGTAACTTGCAACTTTGAATGAGAATGTGCTTGCTTACAGCAACGTGCTATATGTTCTGAATGCCCGAATTGGGAATCTTTGTCAAAACTTTGTTAGGAATTATGTGATCCTTACTAGCTGGAAGTAATGGAGATGGGGCATGAAGTTATTTCTTGGAGTTGGAGACATACCAAGTTTAGCTCAGTTCTGGGCATCTTTGAAATACCTATACAAACTTGTTCCTACATAGTAACTTGCAACTTTGAATGAGAATGTGCTTGCTTGCAGCAACGTGCTATATGTTCTGAATGCCCGATTTAGGAATCTGTGTCAAAACTTTGTTAGGAATTATGTGATCCTTACTAGCTGGAAGTAAGGGAGATGGGGCATGAAGTTATTTCTAGGAGTTCGACACATACCAAGTTTAGCTCAGTTCTGGGCATCTTTGAAATACCTATACAAACTTGTTCCTACATAGTAACTTGCATCTTTGAATGAGAATGTGCTTGCTAACAGCAACGTGCTATATGTTCTGAATGCCCGAATTGGGAATCTGTGTCAAAACTTTGTTAGGAATTATGTGATCCTTACTAGCTGGAAGTAAGGGAGATGGGGCATGAAGTTATTTCTAGGAGTTGGACACATACCAAGTTTAGCTCAGTTCTGGGCATCTTTGAAATACCTATACAAACTTGTTCCTACATAGTAACTTGCATCTTTGAATGAGAATCTGCTTGCTTACAGCAACGTGCTATATGTTCTGAATGCCCGAATTGGGAATCTGTGTCAAAACTTTGTTAGGAATTATGTGATCCTTACTAGCTGGAAGTAAGGGAGATGGGGCATGAAGTTATTTCTAGGAGTTGGACTCATACCAAGTTTAGCTCAGTTCTGGGCATCTTTGAAATACCTATACAAACTTGTTCCTACATAGTAACTTGCAACTTTGAATGAGAATGTGATTGCCTACAGCAACGTGCTATATGTTCTGAATGCCCGAATTGGGAATCTGTGTCAAAACTTTGTTAGGAATTATGTGATCCTTACTAGCTGGAAGTAAGGGAGATGGGGCATGAAGTTATTTCTAGGAGTTGGACACATACCAAGTTTAGCTCAGTTCTGGGCATCTTTGAAATACCTATACAAACTTGTTCCTACATAGTAACTTGCAACTTTGAATGAGAATGTGCTTGCTTACAGCAACGTGCTATATGTTCTGAATGCCCGAATTGGGAATCTGTGTCAAAACTTTGTTAGGAATTATGTGATCCTTACTAGCTGGAAGTAAGGGAGATGGGGCATGAAGTTATTTCTAGGAGTTGGACACATACCAAGTTTAGCTCAGTTCTTGGCATCTTTGAAATACCTATACAAACTTGTTCCTACATAGTAACTTGCAACTTTGAATGAGAATGTGCTTGCTTGCAGCAACGTGCTATATGTTCTGAATGCCCGATTTGGGAATCTGTGTCAAAACTTTGTTAGGAATTATGTGATCCTTACTAGCTGGAAGTAAGGAAGATGGAGCATGAAGTTATTTCTAGGAGTTCTACACATACCAAGTTTAGCTCAGTTCTGGGCATCTTTGAAATACCTATACAAACTTGTTCCTACATAGTAACTTGCATCTTTGAATGAGAATGTGCTTGCCTACAGCAACGTGCTATATGTTCTGAATGCCCGAATTGGGAATCTGTGTCAAAACTTTGTTAGGAATTATGTGATCCTTACTAGCTGGAAGTAAGGGAGATGGGGCATGAAGTTATTTCTAGGAGTTGGACACCTACCAAGTTTAGCTCAGTTCTGGGCATCTTTGAAATACCTATACAAACTTGTTCCTACATAGTAACTTGCATCTTTGAATGAGAATGTGCTTGCTTACAGCAACGTGCTATATGTTCTGAATGCCCGAATTGGGAATCTGTGTCAAAACTTTGTTAGGAATTATGTGATCCTTACTAGCTGGAAGTAAGGGAGATGGGGCATGAAGTTATTTCTAGGAGTTGGACACATACCAAGTTTAGCTCAGTTCTGGGCATCTTTGAAATACCTATACAAACTTGTTCCTACATAGTAACTTGCAACTTTGAATGAGAATGTGCTTGCTTACAGCAACGTGCTATATGTTCTGAATGCCCGAATTGGGAATCTGTGTCAAAACTTTGTTAGGAATTATGTGATCCTTACTAGCTGGAAGTAAGGGAGATGGGGCATGAAGTTATTTCTAGGAGTTGGACACATACCAAGTTTAGCTCAGTTCTTGGCATCTTTGAAATACCTATACAAACTTGTTCCTACATAGTAACTTGCAACTTTGAATGAGAATGTGCTTGCTTGCAGCAACGTGCTATATGTTCTGAATGCCCGATTTGGGAATCTGTGTCAAAACTTTGTTAGGAATTATGTGATCCTTACTAGCTGGAAGTAAGGAAGATGGAGCATGAAGTTATTTCTAGGAGTTCTACACATACCAAGTTTAGCTCAGTTCTGGGCATCTTTGAAATACCTATACAAACTTGTTCCTACATAGTAACTTGCATCTTTGAATGAGAATGTGCTTGCCTACAGCAACGTGCTATATGTTCTGAATGCCCGAATTGGGAATCTGTGTCAAAACTTTGTTAGGAATTATGTGATCCTTACTAGCTGGAAGTAAGGGAGATGGGGCATGAAGTTATTTCTAGGAGTTGGACACCTACCAAGTTTAGCTCAGTTCTGGGCATCTTTGAAATACCTATACAAACTTGTTCCTACATAGTAACTTGCATCTTTGAATGAGAATGTGCTTGCTTACAGCAACGTGCTATATGTTCTGAATGACCGAATTGGGAATCTGTGTCAAAACTTTGTTAGGAATTATGTGATCCTTACTAGCTGGAAGTAAGGGAGATGGGGCATGAAGTTATTTCTAGGAGTTGGACACATACCAAGTTTAGCTCAGTTCTGGGCATCTTTGAAATACCTATACAAACTTGTTCCTACATAGTAACTTGCATCTTTGAATGAGAATGTGCTTGCTTACAGCAACGTGCTATATGTTCTGAATGCCCGAATTGGGAATCTGTGTCAAAACTTTGTTAGGAATTATGTGATCCTTACTAGCTGGAAGTAAGGGAGATGGGGCATGAAGTTATTTCTAGGAGTTGGACACATACCAAGTTTAGCTCAGTTCTGGGCATCTTTGAAATACCTATACAAACTTGTTCCTACATAGTAACTTGCAACTTTGAATGAGAATCTGCTTGCTTACAGCAACGTGCTATATGTTCTGAATGCCCGAATTGGGAATCTGTGTCAAAACTTTGTTCGGAATTATATGATCCTTACTAGCTGGAAGTAAGGGAGATGGGGCATGAAGTTATTTCTAGGAGTTGGACACATACCAAGTTTAGCTCAGTTCTGGGCATCTTTGAAATACCTATACAAACTTGTTCCTACATAGTAACTTGCAACATTGAATGAGAATGTGCTTGCTTACAGCAACGTGCTATATGTTCTGAATGCCCGAATTGGGAATCTGTGTCAAAACTTTGTTAGGAATTATGTGATCCTTACTAGCTGGAAGTAAGGGAGATGGGGCATGAAGTTATTTCTAGGAGTTGGACACATACCAAGTTTAGCTCAGTTCTGGGCATCTTTGAAATACCTATACAAACTTGTTCCTACATAGTAACTTGCAACTTTGAATGAGAATGTGCTTGCTTACAGCAACGTGCTATATGTTCTGAATGCCCGAATTGGGAATCTGTGTCAAAACTTTGTTAGGAATTATGTGATCCGTACTAGCTGGAAGTAAGGGAGATGGGGCGTGAAGTTATTTCTAGGAGTTGGACACATACCAAGTTTAGCTCAGTTCTGGGCATCTTTGAAATACCTATACAAACTTGTTCCTACATAGTAACTTGCATCTTTGAATGAGAATGTGCTTGCTTACAGCAACGTGCTATATGTTCTGAATGCCCGAATTGGGAATCTGTGTCAAAACTTTGTTAGGAATTATGTGATCCTTACTAGCTGGAAGTAAGGGAGATGGGGCATGAAGTTATTTCTAGGAGTTGGACACATACCAAGTTTAGCTCAGTTCTGGGCATCTTTGAAATACCTAGACAAACTTGTTCCTACATAGTAACTTGCAACTTTGAATGAGAATGTGCTTGCTTACAGCAACGTGCTATATGTTCTGAATGCCCGAATTGGGAATCTGTGTCAAAACTTTGTTAGGAATTATGTGATCCTTACTAGCTGGAAGTAAGGGAGATGGGGCATGAAGTTATTTCTAGGAGTTGGACACATACCAAGTTTAGCTCAGTTCTGGGCATCTTTGAAATTCCTAGACAAACTTGTTGCTACATAGTAACTTGCATCTTTGAATGAGAATGTGCTTGCTTACAGCAACGTGCTATATGTTCTGAATGCCCGAATTGGGAATCTGTGTCAAAACTTTGTTAGGAATTATGTGATCCTTACTAGCTGGAAGTAAGGGAGATGGGGCATGAAGTTATTTTTAGGAGTTGGACACATACCAAGTTTAGCTCAGTTCTGGGCATCTTTGAATTACCTATACAAACTTGTTGCTACATAGTAACTTGCATCTTTGAATGAGAATGTGCTTGCTTACAGCAACGTGCTATATGTTCTGAATGCCCGAATTGGGAATCTGTGTCAAAACTTTGTTAGGAATTATGTGATCCTTACTAGCTGGAAGTAAGGGAGATGGGGCATGAAGATATTTCTAGGAGTTGGACACATACCGAGTTTAGCTCAGTTCTGGGCATCTTTGAAATACCTATACAAACTTGTTCCTACATTGTAACTTGCATCTTTAATGAGAATGTGCTTGCTTACAGCAACGTGCTATATGTTCTGAATGCCCGAATTGGGAATCTGTGTCAAAACCTTGTTAGGAATTATGTGATCCTTACTAGCTGGAAGTAAGGGAGATGGGGCATGAAGTTATTTCTTGGAGTTGGACACATACCAAGTTTAGCTCAGTTCTGGGCATCTTTGAAATACCTATACAAACTTGTTCCTACATAGTAACTTGCATCTTTGAATGAGAATCTGCTTGCTTACAGCAACGTGCTATATGTTCTGAATGCCCGAATTGGGAATCTGTGTCAAAACTTTGTTAGGAATTATGTGATCCTTACTAGCTGGAGGTAAGGCAGATGGGGCATGAAGTTATTTCTAGGAGTTGGACACATACCAAGTTTAGCTCAGTTCTGGGCATCTTTGAAATACCTATACAAACCTGTTCCTACATAGTAACTTGCATCTTTGAATGAGAATCTGCTTGCTTACAGCAACGTGCTATATGTTTTGAATGCCCGAATTGGGAATCTGTGTCAAAACTTTGTTAGGAATTATGTCTTCCTTACTAGCTGGAAGTAAGGGAGATGGGGCATGAAGTTATTTCTAGGAGTTGGACACATACCAAGTTAGCTCAGTTCTGGGCATCTTTGAAATACCTATACAAACTTGTTCCTACATAGTAACTTGCAACTTTGAATGAGAATCTGCTTGCTTACAGCAACGTGCTATATGTTCTGAATGCCCGAATTGGGAATCTGTGTCAAAACTTTGTTAGGAATTATGTGATCCTTACTAGCTGGAAGTAAGGGAGATGGGGCATGAAGTTATTTCTAGGAGTTGGACACATACCAACTTTAGCTCAGTTCTGGGCATCTTTGAAATACCTATACAAACCTGTTCCTACATAGTAACTTGCATCTTTGAATGAGAATCTGCTTGCTTACAGCAACGTGCTATATGTTTTGAATGCCCGAATTGGGAATCTGTGTCAAAACTTTGTTAGGAATTATGTCTTCCTTACTAGCTGGAAGTAAGGGAGATGGGGCATGAAGTTATTTCTAGGAGTTGGACACATACCAAGTTAGCTCAGTTCTGGGCATCTTTGAAATACCTATACAAACTTGTTCCTACATAGTAACTTGCAACTTTGAATGAGAATCTGCTTGCTTACAGCAACGTGCTATATGTTCTGAATGCCCGAATTGGGAATCTGTGTCAAAACTTTGTTAGGAATTATGTGATCCTTACTAGCTGGAAGTAAGGGAGATGGGGCATGAAGTTATTTCTAGGAGTTGGACACATACCAACTTTAGCTCAGTTCTGGGCATCTTTGAAATACCTATACAAACTTGTTCCTACATAGTAACTTGCAACTTTGAATGAGAATGTGCTTGCTTACAGCAACGTGCTATATGTTCTGAATGCCCGAATTGGCAATCTGTGTCAAAACTTTGTTAGGAATTATGTGATCCTTACTAGCTGGAAGTAAGGGAGATGGGGCATGAAGTTATTTCTAGGAGTTGGACACATACCAAGTTTAGCTCAGTTCTGGGCATCTTTGAAATACCTATACAAACTTGTTCCTACATAGTAACTTGCATCTTTGAATGAGAATGTGCTTGCTTACAGCAACGTGCTATATGTTCTGAATGCCCGAATTGGGAATCTGTGTCAAAACTTTGTTAGGAATTATGTGATCCTTACTAGCTGGAAGTAAGGGAGATGGGGCATGAAGTTATTTCTAGGAGTTGGACACATACCAAGTTTAGCTCAGTTCTGGGCATCTTTGAAATACCTATACAAACTTGTTCCTACATAGTAACTTGCATCTTTGAATGAGAATGTGCTTGCTTACAGCAACGTGCTATATGTTCTGAATGCCCGAATTGGGAATCTGTGTCAAAACTTTGTTAGGAATTATGTGATCCTTACTAGCTGGAAGTAAGGGAGATGGGGCATGAAGTTATTTCTAGGAGTTGGACACATACCAAGTTTAGCTCAGTTCTGTGCATCTTTGAAATACCTATACAAACTTGTTCCTACATAGTAACTTGCAAGTTTGAATGAAAATGTGCTTGCTTACAGCAACGTGCTATATGTTCTGAATGCCCGAATTGGGAATCTGTGTCAAAACTTTGTTAGGAATTATGTGATCCTTACTAGCTGGAGGTAAGGCAGATGGGGCATGAAGTTATTTCTAGGAGTTGGACACATACCAAGTTTAGCTCAGTTCTGGGCATCTTTGAAATACCTATACAAACTTGTTCCTACATAGTAACTTGCAACTTTGAATGAAAATGTGCTTGCTTACAGCAACGTGCTATATGTTCTGAATGCCCGAATTGGGAATCTGTGTCAAACCTTTGTTAGGAATTATGTGATCCTTACTAGCTGGAAGTAAGGGAGATGGGGCATGAAGTTATTTCTTGGAGTTGGAGACATACCAAGTTTAGCTCAGTTCTGGGCATCTTTGAAATACCTATACAAACTTGTTCCTACATAGTAACTTGCATCTTTGAATGAGAATGTGCTTGCTTACAGCAACGTGCTATATGTTCTGAATGCCCGAATTGGCAATCTGTGTCAAAATTTTGTTAGGAATTATGTGATCCTTACTAGCTGGAAGTAAGGGAGATGGGGCATGAAGTTATTTCTAGGAGTTGGACACATACCAAGTTTAGCTCAGTTCTGGGCATCTTTGAAATACCTATACAAACTTGTTCCTAATAGTAACTTGCATCTTTGAATGAGAATCTGCTTGCTTACAGCAACGTGTTATATGTTCTGAATGCCCGAATTGGGAATCTGTGTCAAAACTTTGTTAGGAATTATGTGATCCTTACTAGCTGGAAGTAAGGGAGATGGGGCATGAAGTTATTTCTTGGAGTTGGAGACATACCAAGTTTAGCTCAGTTCTGGGCATCTTTGAAATACCTATACAAACTTGTTCCTACATAGTAACTTGCAACTTTGAATGAAAATGTGCTTGCTTACAGCAACGTGCTATATGTTCTGAATGCCCGAATTGGGAATCTGTGTCAAAACTTTGTTAGGAATTATGTGATCCTTACTAGCTGGAAGTAAGGCAGATGGGGCATGAAGTTATTTCTAGGAGTTGGACACATACCAAGTTTAGCTCAGTTCTGGGCATCTTTGAAACACCTATACAAACTTGTTCCTACATAGTAACTTGCAACTTTGAATGAAAATGTGCTTGTTACAGCAACGTGCTATATGTTCTGAATGCCCGAATTGGGAATCTGTGTCAAAACTTTGTTAGGAATTATGTGATCCTTACTAGCTGGAAGTAAGGGAGATGGGGCATGAAGTTATTTCTAGGAGTTGGACACATACCAAGTTTAGCTCAGTTCTGGGCATCTTTGAAATACCTATACAAACTTGTTCCTACATAGTAACTTGCAACTTTGAATGAGAATGTGCTTGCTTACAGCAACGTCCTATATGTTCTGAATGCCCGAATTGGCAATCTGTGTGAAAACTTTGTTAGGAATTATGTGATCCTTACTAGCTGGAAGTAAGGGAGATGGGGCATGAAGTTATTTCTAGGAGTTGGACACATACCAAGTTTAGCTCAGTTCTGGGCATCTTTGAAATACCTATACAAACTTGTTCCTACATCGTAACTTGCATCTTTGAATGAGAATCTGCTTGCTTACAGCAACGTGCTATATGTTCTGAATGCCCGAATTGGGAATCTGTGTCAAAACTTTGTTAGGAATTATGTGATCCTTACTAGCTGGAAGTAAGGGAGATGGGGCATGAAGTTATTTCTAGGAGTTGGACACATACCAAGTTTAGCTCAGTTGTGGGCATCTTTGAAATACCTATACAAACTTGTTCCTACATAGTAACTTGCATCTTTGAATGAGAATGTGCTTGCTTACAGCAACGTGCTATATGTTCTGAATGCCCGAATTGGGAATCTGTGTCAAAACTTTGTTAGGAATTATGTGATCCTTACTAGCTGGAAGTAAGGGAGATGGGGCATGAAGTTATTTCTAGGAGTTGGACACATACCAAGTTTAGCTCAGTTCTGGGCATCTTTGAAATACCTATACAAACTTGTTCCTACATAGTAACTTGCAACTTTGAATGAGAATGTGCTTGCTTACAGCAACGTGCTATATGTTCTGAATGCCCGAATTGGGAATCTGTGTCAAAACTTTGTTAAGAATTATGTGATCCTTACTAGCTGGAAGTAAGGGAGATGGGACATGAAGTTATTTCTAGGAGTTGGACACATACCAAGTTTAGCTCAGTTCTGTGCATCTTTGAAATACCTATACAAACTTGTTCCTACATAGTAACTTGCGTCTTTGAATGAGAATCTGCTTGCCTACAGCAACGTGCTATATGTTCTGAATGCCCGAATTGGGAATCTGTGTCAAAACTTTGTTAGGAATTATGTGATCCTTATTAGCTGGAAGTAAGGGAGATGGGGCATGAAGTTATTTCTAGGAGTTGGACACATACCAAGTTTAGCTCAGTTCTGGGCATCTTTGAAATACCTATACAAACTTGTTCCTACATAGTAACTTGCAACTTTGAATGAGAATGTGCTTGCTTACAGCAACGTGCTATATGTTCTGAATGCCCGAATTGGGAATCTGTGTCAAAACTTTGTTAGGAATTATGTGATCCTTACTAGCTGGAAGTAAGGGAGTTGGGGCATGAAGATATTTCTAGGAGTTGGACACATACCGAGTTTAGCTCAGTTCTGGGCATCTTTGAAATACCTATACAAACTTGTTCCTACATTGTAACTTGCATCTTTAATGAGAATGTGCTTGCTTACAGCAACGTGCTATATGTTCTGAATGCCCGAATTGGGAATCTGTGTCAAAACTTTGTTAAGAATTATGTGATCCTTACTAGCTGGAAGTAAGGCAGATGGGGCATGAAGTTATTTCTAGGAGTTGGACACATACCAAGTTTAGCTCAGTTCTGGGCATCTTTGAAATACCTATACAAACTTGTTCCTACATTGTAACTTGCATCTTTGAATGAGAATCTGCTTGCTTACAGCAACGTGCTATATGTTCTGAATGCACGAATTGGGAATCTGTGTCAAAACTTTGTTAGGAATTATGTGATCCTTACTAGCTGGAAGTAAGGCAGATGGGGCATGAAGTTATTTCTAGGAGTTGGACACATACCAAGTTTAGCTCAGTTCTGGGCATCTTTGAAATACCTATACAAACTTGTTCCTACATAGTAACTTGCATCTTTGAATGAGAATCTGCTTGCTTACAGCAAAGTGCTATATGTTCTGAATGCCCGAATTGGGAATCTGTGTCAAAACTTTGTTAGGAATTATGTGATCCTTACTAGCTGGAGGTAAGGCAGATGGGGCATGAAGTTTTTTCTAGGAGTTGGACACATACCAAGTTTAGCTCAGTTCTGGGCATCTTTGAAATACCTATACAAACTTGTTCCTACATAGTAACTTGCAACTTTGAATGAAAATGTGCTTGCTTACAGCAACGTGCTATATGTTCTGAATGCCCGAATTGGGAATCTGTGTCAAACCTTTGTTAGGAATTATATGATCCTTACTAGCTGGAAGTAAGGAAGATGGGGCATGAAGTTATTTCTAGGAGTTGGACACATACCAAGTTTAGCTCAGTTCTGTGCATCTTTGAAATACCTATACAAACTTGTTCCTACATAGTAACTTGCAAGTTTGAATGAAAATGTGCTTGCTTACAGCAACGTGCTATATGTTCTGAATGCCCGAATTGGGAATCTGTGTCAAAACTTTGTTAGGAATTATGTGATCCTTACTAGCTGGAAGTAAGGGAGATGGGGCATGAAGTTATTTCTTGGAGTTGGAGACATACCAAGTTTAGCTCAGTTCTGGGCATCTTTGAAATACCTATACAAACTTGTTCCTACATAGTAACTTGCATCTTTGAATGAGAATGTGCTTGCTTACAGCAACGTGCTATATGTTCTGAATGCCCGAATTGGCAATCTGTGTCAAAACTTTGTTAGGAATTATGTGATCCTTACTAGCTGGAAGTAAGGGAGATGGGGCATGAAGTTATTTCTAGGAGTTGGACACATACCAAGTTTAGCTCAGTTCTGGGCATCTTTGAAATACCTATACAAACTTGTTCCTAATAGTAACTTGCATCTTTGAATGAGAATCTGCTTGCTTACAGCAACGTGTTATATGTTCTGAATGCCCGAATTGGGAATCTGTGTCAAAACTTTGTTAGGAATTATGTGATCCTTACTAGCTGGAAGTAAGGCAGATGGGGCATGAAGTTATTTCTAGGAGTTGGACACATACCAAGTTTAGCTCAGTTCTGGGCATCTTTGAAACACCTATACAAACTTGTTCCTACATAGTAACTTGCAACTTTGAATGAAAATGTGCTTGTTACAGCAACGTGCTATATGTTCTGAATGCCCGAATTGGGAATCTGTGTCAAAACTTTGTTAGGAATTATGTGATCCTTACTAGCTGGAAGTAAGGGAGATGGGGCATGAAGTTATTTCTAGGAGTTGGACACATACCAAGTTTAGCTCAGTTCTGGGCATCTTTGAAATACCTATACAAACTTGTTCCTACATAGTAACTTGCAACTTTGAATGAGAATGTGCTTGCTTACAGCAACGTCCTATATGTTCTGAATGCCCGAATTGGCAATCTGTGTCAAAACTTTGTCAGGAATTATGTGATCCTTACTAGCTGGAAGTAAGGGAGATGGGGCATGAAGTTATTTCTAGGAGTTGGACACATACCAAGTTTAGCTCAGTTCTGGGCATCTTTGAAATACCTATACAAACTTGTTCCTACATCGTAACTTGCATCTTTGAATGAGAATCTGCTTGCTTACAGCAACGTGCTATATGTTCTGAATGCCCGAATTGGGAATCTGTGTCAAAACTTTGTTAGGAATTATGTGATCCTTACTAGCTGGAAGTAAGGGAGATGGGGCATGAAGTTATTTCTAGGAGTTGGACACATACCAAGTTTAGCTCAGTTCTGGGCATCTTTGAAATACCTATACAAACTTGTTCCTACATAGTAACTTGCATCTTTGAATGAGAATGTGCTTGCTTACAGCAACGTGCTATATGTTCTGAATGCCCGAATTGGGAATCTGTGTCAAAACTTTGTTAGGAATTATGTGATCCTTACTAGCTGGAAGTAAGGGAGATGGGGCATGAAGTTATTTCTAGGAGTTGGACACATACCAAGTTTAGCTCAGTTCTGGGCATCTTTGAAATACCTATACAAACTTGTTCCTACATAGTAACTTGCAACTTTGAATGAGAATGTGCTTGCTTACAGCAACGTGCTATATGTTCTGAATGCCCGAATTGGGAATCTGTGTCAAAACTTTGTTAGGAATTATGTGATCCTTACTAGCTGGAAGTAAGGCAGATGGGGCATGAAGTTATTTCTAGGAGTTGGACACATACCAAGTTTAGCTCAGTTCTGGGCATCTTTGAAACACCTATACAAACTTGTTCCTTCATAGTAACTTGCAACTTTGAATGAAAATGTGCTTGTTACAGCAACGTGCTATATGTTCTGAATGCCCGAATTGGGAATCTGTGTCAAAACTTTGTTAGGAATTATGTCATCCTTACTAGCTGGAAGTAAGGGAGATGGGGCATGAAGTTATTTCTAGGAGTTGGACACATACCAAGTTTAGCTCAGTTCTGGGCATCTTTGAAATACCTATACAAACTTGTTCCTACATAGTAACTTGCAACTTTGAATGAGAATCTGCTTGCTTACAGCAACGTGCTATATGTTCTGAATGCCCGAATTGGGAATCTGTGTCAAAACTTTGTTAGGAATTATGTCATCCTTACTAGCTGGAAGTAAGGGAGATGGGGCATGAAGTTATTTCTAGGAGTTGGACACATACCAAGTTTAGCTCAGTTCTGGGCATCTTTGAAATACCTATACAAACTTGTTCCTACATAGTAACTTGCAACTTTGAATGAGAATGTGCTTGCTTACAGCAACGTGCTATATGTTCTGAATGCCCGAATTGGGAATCTGTGTCTAACCTTTGTTAGGAATTATATGATCCTTACTAGCTGGAAGTAAGGAAGATGGGGCATGAAGTTATTTCTAGGAGTTGGACACATACCAAGTTTAGCTCAGTTCTGTGCATCTTTGAAATACCTATACAAACTTGTTCCTACATAGTAACTTGCAAGTTTGAATGAAAATGTGCTTGCTTACAGCAACGTGCTATATGTTCTGAATGCCCGAATTGGGAATCTGTGTCAAAACTTTGTTAGGAATTATGTGATCCTTACTAGCTGGAAGTAAGGGAGATGGGGCATGATGTTATTTCTTGGAGTTGGAGACATACCAAGTTTAGCTCAGTTCTGGGCATCTTTGAAATACCTATACAAACTTGTTCCTACATAGTAACTTGCATCTTTGAATGAGAATGTGCTTGCTTACAGCAACGTGCTATATGTTCTGAATGCCCGAATTGGCAATCTGTGTCAAAACTTTGTTAGGAATTATGTGATCCTTACTAGCTGGAAGTAAGGGAGATGGGGCATGAAGTTATTTCTAGGAGTTGGACACATACCAAGTTTAGCTCAGTTCTGGGCATCTTTGAAATACCTATACAAACTTGTTCCTAATAGTAACTTGCATCTTTGAATGAGAATCTGCTTGCTTACAGCAACGTGTTATATGTTCTGAATGCCCGAATTGGGAATCTGTGTCAAAACTTTGTTAGGAATTATGTGATCCTTACTAGCTGGAAGTAAGGCAGATGGGGCATGAAGTTATTTCTAGGAGTTGGACACATACCAAGTTTAGCTCAGTTCTGGGCATCTTTGAAACACCTATACAAACTTGTTCCTACATAGTAACTTGCAACTTTGAATGAAAATGTGCTTGTTACAGCAACGTGCTATATGTTCTGAATGCCCGAATTGGGAATCTGTGTCAAAACTTTGTTAGGAATTATGTGATCCTTACTAGCTGGAAGTAAGGGAGATGGGGCATGAAGTTATTTCTAGGAGTTGGACACATACCAAGTTTAGCTCAGTTCTGGGCATCTTTGAAATACCTATACAAACTTGTTCCTACATAGTAACTTGCAACTTTGAATGAGAATGTGCTTGCTTACAGCAACGTCCTATATGTTCTGAATGCCCGAATTGGCAATCTGTGTCAAAACTTTGTTAGGAATTATGTGATCCTTACTAGCTGGAAGTAAGGGAGATGGGGCATGAAGTTATTTCTAGGAGTTGGACACATACCAAGTTTAGCTCAGTTCTGGGCATCTTTGAAATACCTATACAAACTTGTTCCTACATCGTAACTTGCATCTTTGAATGAGAATCTGCTTGCTTACAGCAACGTGCTATATGTTCTGAATGCCCGAATTGGGAATCTGTGTCAAAACTTTGTTAGGAATTATGTGATCCTTACTAGCTGGAAGTAAGGGAGATGGGGCATGAAGTTATTTCTAGGAGTTGGACACATACCAAGTTTAGCTCAGTTCTGGGCATCTTTGAAATACCTATACAAACTTGTTCCTACATAGTAACTTGCATCTTTGAATGAGAATGTGCTTGCTTACAGCAACGTGCTATATGTTCTGAATGCCCGAATTGGGAATCTGTGTCAAAACTTTGTTAGGAATTATGTGATCCTTACTAGCTGGAAGTAAGGGAGATGGGGCATGAAGTTATTTCTAGGAGTTGGAGACATACCAAGTTTAGCTCAGTTCTGGGCATCTTTGAAATACCTATACAAACTTGTTCCTACATAGTAACTTGCAACTTTGAATGAGAATGTGCTTGCTTACAGCAACGTGCTATATGTTCTGAATGCCCGAATTGGGAATCTGTGTAAAAACTTTGTTAAGAATTATGTGATCCTTACTAGCTGGAAGTAAGGGAGATGGGGCATGAAGTTATTTCTAGGAGTTGGACACATACCAAGTTTAGCTCAGTTCTGTGCATCTTTGAAATACCTATACAAACTTGTTCCTACATAGTAACTTGCATCTTTGAATGAGAATCTGCTTGCTTACAGCAACGTGCTATATGTTCTGAATGCCCGAATTGGGAATCTGTGTCAAAACTTTGTTAGGAATTATGTGATCCTTACTAGCTGGAAGTAAGGCAGATGGGGCATGAAGTTATTTCTAGGAGTTGGACACATACCAAGTTTAGCTCAGTTCTGGGCATCTTTGAAACACCTATACAAACTTGTTCCTTCATAGTAACTTGCAACTTTGAATGAAAATGTGCTTGTTACAGCAACGTGCTATATGTTCTGAATGCCCGAATTGGGAATCTGTGTCAAAACTTTGTTAGGAATTATGTCATCCTTACTAGCTGGAAGTAAGGGAGATGGGGAATGAAGTTATTCCTAGGAGTTGGACACATACCAAGTTTAGCTCAGTTCTGGGCATCTTTGAAATACCTATACAAACCTGTTCCTACATAGTAACTTGCATCTTTGAATGAGAATCTGCTTGCTTACAGCAACGTGCTATATGTTCTGAATGCCCGAATTGGGAATCTGTGTCAAAACTTTGTTAGGAATTATGTCATCCTTACTAGCTGGAAGTAAGGGAGATGGGGCATGAAGTTATTTCTAGGAGTTGGACACATACCAAGTTTAGCTCAGTTCTGGGCATCTTTGAAATACCTATACAAACTTGTTCCTACATAGTAACTTGCAACTTTGAATGAGAATCTGCTTGCTTACAGCAACGTGCTATATGTTCTGAATGCCCGAATTGGGAATCTGTGTCAAAACTTTGTTAGGAATTATGTCATCCTTACTAGCTGGAAGTAAGGGAGATGGGGCATGAAGTTATTTCTAGGAGTTGGACACATACCAAGTTTAGCTCAGTTCTGGGCATCTTTGAAATACCTATACAAACTTGTTCCTACATAGTAACTTGCAACTTTGAATGAGAATGTGCTTGCTTACAGCAACGTGCTATATGTTCTGAATGCCCGAATTGGGAATCTGTGTCTAACCTTTGTTAGGAATTATATGATCCTTACTAGCTGGAAGTAAGGAAGATGGGGCATGAAGTTATTTCTAGGAGTTGGACACATACCAAGTTTAGCTCAGTTCTGTGCATCTTTGAAATACCTATACAAACTTGTTCCTACATAGTAACTTGCAAGTTTGAATGAAAATGTGCTTGCTTACAGCAACGTGCTATATGTTCTGAATGCCCGAATTGGGAATCTGTGTCAAAACTTTGTTAGGAATTATGTGATCCTTACTAGCTGGAAGTAAGGGAGATGGGGCATGATGTTATTTCTTGGAGTTGGAGACATACCAAGTTTAGCTCAGTTCTGGGCATCTTTGAAATACCTATACAAACTTGTTCCTACATAGTAACTTGCATCTTTGAATGAGAATGTGCTTGCTTACAGCAACGTGCTATATGTTCTGAATGCCCGAATTGGCAATCTGTGTCAAAACTTTGTTAGGAATTATGTGATCCTTACTAGCTGGAAGTAAGGGAGATGGGGCATGAAGTTATTTCTAGGAGTTGGACACATACCAAGTTTAGCTCAGTTCTGGGCATCTTTGAAATACCTATACAAACTTGTTCCTAATAGTAACTTGCATCTTTGAATGAGAATCTGCTTGCTTACAGCAACGTGTTATATGTTCTGAATGCCCGAATTGGGAATCTGTGTCAAAACTTTGTTAGGAATTATGTGATCCTTACTAGCTGGAAGTAAGGCAGATGGGGCATGAAGTTATTTCTAGGAGTTGGACACATACCAAGTTTAGCTCAGTTCTGGGCATCTTTGAAACACCTATACAAACTTGTTCCTACATAGTAACTTGCAACTTTGAATGAAAATGTGCTTGTTACAGCAACGTGCTATATGTTCTGAATGCCCGAATTGGGAATCTGTGTCAAAACTTTGTTAGGAATTATGTCATCCTTACTAGCTGGAAGTAAGGGAGATGGGGAATGAAGTTATTCCTAGGAGTTGGACACATACCAAGTTTAGCTCAGTTCTGGGCATCTTTGAAATACCTATACAAACCTGTTCCTACATAGTAACTTGCATCTTTGAATGAGAATCTGCTTGCTTACAGCAACGTGCTATATGTTCTGAATGCCCGAATTGGGAATCTGTGTCAAAACTTTGTTAGGAATTATGTCATCCTTACTAGCTGGAAGTAAGGGAGATGGGGCATGAAGTTATTTCTAGGAGTTGGACACATACCAAGTTTAGCTCAGTTCTGGGCATCTTTGAAATACCTATACAAACTTGTTCCTACATAGTAACTTGCAACTTTGAATGAGAATCTGCTTGCTTACAGCAACGTGCTATATGTTCTGAATGCCCGAATTGGGAATCTGTGTCAAAACTTTGTTAGGAATTATGTCATCCTTACTAGCTGGAAGTAAGGGAGATGGGGCATGAAGTTATTTCTAGGAGTTGGACACATACCAAGTTTAGCTCAGTTCTGGGCATCTTTGAAATACCTATACAAACTTGTTCCTACATAGTAACTTGCAACTTTGAATGAGAATGTGCTTGCTTACAGCAACGTGCTATATGTTCTGAATGCCCGAATTGGGAATCTGTGTCAAAACTTTGTTAGGAATTATGTGATCCTTACTAGCTGGAAGTAAGGGAGATGGGGCATGAAGTTATTTCTAGGAGTTGGACACATACCAAGTTTAGCTCAGTTCTGGGCATCTTTGAAATACCTATACAAACTTGTTCCTACATAGTAACTTGCATCTTTGAATGAGAATCTGCTTGCTTACAGCAACGTGCTATATGTTCTGAATGCCCGAATTGGGAATCTGTGTCAAAACTTTGTTAGGAATTATGTGATCCTTACTAGCTGGAAGTAAGGGAGATGGGGCATGAAGTTATTTCTAGGAGTTGGACACATACCAAGTTTAGCTCAGTTCTGGGCATCTTTGAAATACCTATACAAACTTGTTCCTACATGGTAACTTGCATCTTTGAATGAGAATGTGCTTGCTTACAGCAACGTGCTATATGTTCTGAATGCCCGAATTGGGAATCTGTGTCAAAACTTTGTTAGGAATTATGTGATCCTTACTAGCTGGAAGTAAGGGAGATGGGGCATGAAGTTATTTCTAGGAGTTGGACACATACCAAGTTTAGCTCAGTTCTGGGCATCTTTGAAATACCTATACAAACTTGTTCCTACATAGTAACTTGCAACTTTGAATTAGAATGTGCTTGCTTACAGCAACGTGCTATATGTTCTGAATGCCCGAATTGGGAATCTGTGTCAAAACTTTGTTAGGAATTATGTGATCCTTACTAGCTGGAAGTAAGGGAGATGGGGCATGAAGTTATTTCTAGGAGTTGGACACATACCAAGTTTAGCTCAGTTCTGGGCATCTTTGAAATACCTATACAAACTTGTTCCTACATAGTAACTTGCATCTTTGAATGAGAAAGTGCTTGCTTACAGCAACGTGCTATATGTTCTGAATGCCCGAATTGGGAATCTGTGTCAAAACTTTGTTAGGTATTATGTGATCCTTACTAGCTGGAAGTAAGGGAGATGGGGCATGAAGTTATTTCTAGGAGTTGGACACATACCAAGTTTAGCTCAGTTCTGGGCATCTTTGAAATACCTATACAAACTTGTTCCTACATAGTAACTTGCATCTTTAATGAGAATGTGCTTGCTTACAGCAACGTGCTATATGTTCTGAAAGCCCGAATTGGGAATCTGTGTCAAAACTTTGTTAGGAATTATGTCATCCTTACTAGCTGGAAGTAAGGGAGATGGGGCATGAAGTTATTTCTAGGAGTTGGACACATACCAAGTTTAGCTCAGTTCTGGGCATCTTTGAAATACCTATACAAACTTGTTGCTACATAGTAACTTGCATCATTAATGAGAATGTGCTTGCTTACAGCAACGTGGTATATGTTCTGAATGCCCGAATTGGGAATCTGTGTCAAAACTTTGTTAGGAATTATGTGATCCTTACTAGCTGGAAGTAAGGGAGATGGGGCATGAAGTTATTTCTAGGAGTTGGACACATACCAAGTTTAGCTCAGTTCTGGGCATCTTTGAAATACCTATACAAACTTGTTCCTACATAGTAACTTGCAACTTTGAATGAGAATGTGCTTGCTTACAGCAACGTCCTATATGTTCTGAATGCCCGAATTGGCAATCTGTGTCAAAACTTTGTTAGGAATTATGTGATCCTTACTAGCTGGAAGTAAGGGAGATGGGGCATGAAGTTATTTCTAGGAGTTGGACACATACCAAGTTTAGCTCAGTTCTGGGCATCTTTGAAATACCTATACAAACTTGTTCCTACATAGTAACTTGCATCTTTGAATGAGAATCTGCTTGCTTACAGCAACGTGCTATATGTTCTGAATGCCCGAATTGGGAATCTGTGTCAAAACTTTGTTAGGAATTATGTGATCCTTACTAGCTGGAAGTAAGGGAGATGGGGCATGAAGTTATTTCTAGGAGTTGGACACATACCAAGTTTAGCTCAGTTCTGGGCATCTTTGAAATACCTATACAAACTTGTTCCTACATAGTAACTTGCAACTTTGAATGAGAATGTGCTTGCTTACAGCAACGTGCTATATGTTCTGAATGCCCGAATTGGGAATCTGTGTCAAAACTTTGTTAGGAATTATGTGATCCTTACTAGCTGGAAGTAAGGGAGATGGGGCATGAAGTTATTTCTAGGAGTTGGACACATACCAAGTTAACTCAGTTCTGGGCATCTTTGAAATACGTATACAAAGTTGTTCCTACATAGTAACTTGCATCTTTGAATGAGAATGTGCTTGCTTACAGCAACGTGCTATATGTTCTGAATGCCCGAATTGGCAATCTGTGTCAAAACTTTGTTAGGAATTATGTGATCCTTACTAGCTGGAAGTAAGGGAGATGGGACATGAAGTTATTTCTAGGAGTTGGACACATACCAAGTTTAGCTCAGTTCTGGGCATCTTTGAAATACCTATACAAACTTGTTCCTACATAGTAACTTGCATCTTTGAATGAGAATGTGCTTGCTTACAGCAACGTGCTATATGTTCTGTATGCCCGAATTGGCAATCTGTGTCAAAACTTTGTTAGGAATTATGTGATCCTTAATAGCTGGAAGTAAGGGAGATGGGGCATGAAGTTATTTCTAGGAGTTGGACACATACCAAGTTTAGCTCAGTTCTGGGCATCTTTGAAATACCTAGACAAACTTGTTCCTACATAGTAACTTGCATCTTTAATGAGAATGTGCTTGCTTACAGCAACGTGCTATATGTTCTGAATGCCCGAATTGGGAATCTGTGTCAAAACTTTGTTAGGAATTATGTGATCCTTACTAGCTGGAAGTAAGGGAGATGGGGCATGAAGTTATTTCTAGGAGTTGGACACATACCAAGTTTAGCTCAGTTCTGGGCATCTTTGAAATACCTATACAAACTTGTTCCTACATAGTAACTTGCAACTTTGAATGAGAATGTGCTTGCTTACAGCAACGTGCTATATGTTCTGAATGCCCGAATTGGGAATCTGTGTCAAAACTTTGTTAGGAATTATGTGATCCTTACTAGCTGGAAGTAAGGGAGATGGGGCATGAAGTTATTTCTAGGAGTTGGACACATACCAAGTTTAGCTCAGTTCTGGGCATCTTTGAAATACCTATACAAACTTGTTCCTAAATAGTAACTTGCAACTTTGAATGAGAATGTGCTTGCTTACAGCAACGTCCTATATGTTCTGAATGCCCGAATTGGCAATCTGTGTCAAAACTTCGTTAGGAATTACGTGATCCTTACTAGCTGGAAGTAAGGGAGATGGGGCATGAAGTTATTTCTAGGAGTTGGACACATACCAAGTTTAGCTCAGTTCTGGGCATCTTTGAAATACCTATACAAACTTGTTCCTACATAGTAACTTGCATCTTTGAATGAGAATCTGCTTGCTTACAGCAACGTGCTATATGTTCTGAATGCCCGAATTGGGAATCTGTGTCAAAACTTTGTTAGGAATTATGTGATCCTTACTAGCTGGAAGTAAGGGAGATGGGGCACGAAGTTATTTCTAGAAGTTGGACACATACCAAGTTTAGCTCAGTTCTGGGCATCTTTGAAATACCTATACAAACTTGTTCCTACATCGTAACTTGCATCTTTGAATGAGAATCTGCTTGCTTACAGCAACGTGCTATATGTTCTGAATGCCCGAATTGGGAATCTGTGTCAAAACTTTGTTAGGAATTATGTGATCCTTACTAGCTGGAAGTAAGGGAGATGGGGCACGAAGTTATTTCTAGGAGTTGGACACATACCAAGTTTAGCTCAGTTCTGGGCATCTTTGAAATACCTATACAAACTTGTTCCTACATAGTAACTTGCATCTTTGAATGAGAATGTGCTTGCTTACAGCAACGTGCTATATGTTCTGAATGCCCGAATTGGGAATCTGTGTCAAAACTTTGTTAGGAATTATGTGATCCTTACTAGCTGGAAGTAAGGGAGATGGGGCATGAAGTTATTTCTAGGAGTTGGACACATACCAAGTTTAGCTCAGTTCTGGGCATCTTTGAAATACCTATACAAACTTGTTCCTACATAGTAACTTGCATCTTTGAATGAGAATCTGCTTGCTTACAGCAACGTGCTATATGTTCTGAATGCCCGAATTGGGAATCTGTGTCAAAACTTTGTTAAGAATTATGTGATCCTTACTAGCTGGAAGTAAGGGAGATGGGGCATGAAGTTATTTCTAGGAGTTGGACACATACCAAGTTTAGCTCAGTTCTGGGCATCTTTGAAATACCTATACAAACTTGTTCCTACATAGTAACTTGCATCTTTGAATGAGAATCTGCTTGCTTACAGCAACGTGCTATATGTTCTGAATGCCCGAATTGGGAATCTGTGTCAAAACTTTGTTAGGAATTATGTGATCCTTACTAGCTGGAAGTAAGGGAGATGGGGCATGAAGTTATTTCTAGGAGTTGGACACATACCAAGTTTAGCTCAGTTCTGGGCATCTTTGAAATACCTATACAAACTTGTTCCTACATAGTAACTTGCAACTTTGAATGAGAATGTGCTTGCTTACAGCAACGTGCTATATGTTCTGAATGCCCGAATTGGGAATCTGTGTCAAAACTTTGTTAGGAATTATGTGATCCTTACTAGCTGGAAGTAAGGGAGATGGGGCATGAAGTTATTTCTAGGAGTTGGACACATACCAAGTTTAGCTCAGTTCTGGGCATCTTTGAAATACCTATACAAACTTGTTCCTACATCGTAACTTGCATCTTTGAATGAGAATCTGCTTGCTTACAGCAACGTGCTATATGTTCTGAATGCCCGAATTGGGAATGTGTGTCAAAACTTTGTTAGGAATTATGTGATCCTTACTAGCTGGAAGTAAGGGAGATGGGGCATGAAGTTATTTCTGGAGTTGGAGTCATACCAAGTTTAGCTCAGTTCGGGGCATCTTTGAAATACCTATACAAACTTGTTCCTACATAGTAACTTGCAACTTTGAATGAGAATGTGATTGCCTACAGCAACGTGCTATATGTTCTGAATGCCCGAATTGGGAATGTGTGTCAAAACTTTGTTAGGAATTATGTGATCCTTACTAGCTGGAAGTAAGGGAGATGGGGCATGAAGTTATTTCTAGGAGTTGGACACATACCAAGTTTAGCTCAGTTCGGGGCATCTTTGAAATACCTATACAAACTTGTTCCTACATAGTAACTTGCAACTTTGAATGAGAATGTGATTGCTTACAGCAACGTGCTATATGTTCTGAATGCCCGAATTGGGAATCTGTGTCAAAACTTTGTTAGGAATTATGTGATCCTTACTAGCTGGAAGTAAGGGAGATGGGGCATGAAGTTATTTCTAGGAGTTGGACACATACCAAGTTTAGCTCAGTTCTGGGCATCTTTGAAATACCTATACAAACTTGTTCCTACATAGTAACTTGCAACTTTGAATGAGAATGTGATTGCCTACAGCAACGTACTATATGTTCTGAATGCCCGAATTGGGAATCTGTGTCAAAACTTTGTTAGGAATTATGTGATCCTTACTAGCTGGAAGTAAGGGAGATGGGGCATGAAGTTATTTCTAGGAGTTGGACACATACCAAGTTTAGCTCAGTTCTGGGCATCTTTGAAATACCTATACAAACTTGTTCCTACATAGTAACTTGCATCTTTGAATGAGAATGTGCTTGCTTACAGCAACGTGCTATATGTTCTGAATGCCCGAATTGGCAATCTGTGTCAAAACTTTGTTAGGAATTATGTGATCCTTACTAGCTGGAAGTAAGGGAGATGGGGCATGAAGTTATTTCTAGGAGTTGGACACATACCAAGTTTAGCTCAGTTCTGGGCATCTTTGAAATACCTATACAAACTTGTTCCTACATAGTAACTGGCATCTTTGAATGAGAATCTGCTTGCTTACAGCAACGTGCTATATGTTCTGAATGCCCGAATTGGGAATCTGTGTCAAAACTTTGTTAGGAATTATGTGATCCTTACTAGCTGGAAGTAAGGGAGATGGGGCATGAAGTTATTTCTAGGAGTTGGACACATACCAAGTTTAGCTCAGTTCTGGGCATCTTTGAAATACCTATACAAACTTGTTCCTACATAGTAACGTGCAACTTTGAATGAAAATGTGCTTGCTTACAGCAACGTGCTATATGTTCTGAATGCCCGAAATGGGAATCTGTGTCAAAACTTTGTTAGGAATTATGTGATCCTTACTAGCTGGAAGTAAGGGAGATGGGGCATGAAGTTCTTTCTAGGAGTTGGACACATACCAAGTTTAGCTCAGTTCTGGGCATCTTTGAAATACCTATACAAACTTGTTCCTACATAGTAACTTGCTACTTTGAATGAAAATGTGCTTGCTTACAGCAACGTGCTATATGTTCTGAATGCCAGAATTGGGAATCTGTGTCAAAACTTTGTTAGGAATTATGTGATCCTTACTAGCTGGAAGTAAGGGAGATGGGGCATGAAGTTATTTCTAGGAGTTGGACACATACCAAGTTAACTCAGTTCTGGGCATCTTTGAAATACGTATACAAAGTTGTTCCTACATAGTAACTTGCATCTTTGAATGAGAATGTGCTTGCTTACAGCAACGTGCTATATGTTCTGAATGCCCGAATTGGCAATCTGTGTCAAAACTTTGTTAGGAATTATGTGATCCTTACTAGCTGGAAGTAAGGGAGATGGGACATGAAGTTATTTCTAGGAGTTGGACACATACCAAGTTTAGCTCAGTTCTGGGCATCTTTGAAATACCTATACAAACTTGTTCCTACATAGTAACTTGCATCTTTGAATGAGAATGTGCTTGCTTACAGCAACGTGCTATATGTTCTGTATGCCCGAATTGGCAATCTGTGTCAAAACTTTGTTAGGAATTATGTGATCCTTAATAGCTGGAAGTAAGGGAGATGGGGCATGAAGTTATTTCTAGGAGTTGGACACATACCAAGTTTAGCTCAGTTCTGGGCATCTTTGAAATACCTAGACAAACTTGTTCCTACATAGTAACTTGCATCTTTAATGAGAATGTGCTTGCTTACAGCAACGTGCTATATGTTCTGAATGCCCGAATTGGGAATCTGTGTCAAAACTTTGTTAGGAATTATGTGATCCTTACTAGCTGGAAGTAAGGGAGATGGGGCATGAAGTTATTTCTAGGAGTTGGACACATACCAAGTTTAGCTCAGTTCTGGGCATCTTTGAAATACCTATACAAACTTGTTCCTACATAGTAACTTGCAACTTTGAATGAGAATGTGCTTGCTTACAGCAACGTGCTATATGTTCTGAATGCCCGAATTGGGAATCTGTGTCAAAACTTTGTTAGGAATTATGTGATCCTTACTAGCTGGAAGTAAGGGAGATGGGGCATGAAGTTATTTCTAGGAGTTGGACACATACCAAGTTTAGCTCAGTTCTGGGCATCTTTGAAATACCTATACAAACTTGTTCCTAAATAGTAACTTGCAACTTTGAATGAGAATGTGCTTGCTTACAGCAACGTCCTATATGTTCTGAATGCCCGAATTGGCAATCTGTGTCAAAACTTTGTTAGGAATTATGTGATCCTTACTAGCTGGAAGTAAGGGAGATGGGGCATGAAGTTATTTCTAGGAGTTGGACACATACCAAGTTTAGCTCAGTTCTGGGCATCTTTGAAATACCTATACAAACTTGTTCCTACATAGTAACTTGCATCTTTGAATGAGAATCTGCTTGCTTACAGCAACGTGCTATATGTTCTGAATGCCCGAATTGGGAATCTGTGTCAAAACTTTGTTAGGAATTATGTGATCCTTACTAGCTGGAAGTAAGGGAGATGGGGCATGAAGTTATTTCTAGAAGTTGAACACATACCAAGTTTAGCTCAGTTCTGGGCATCTTTGAAATACCTATACAAACTTGTTCCTACATCGTAACTTGCATCTTTGAATGAGAATCTGCTTGCTTACAGCAACGTGCTATATGTTCTGAATGCCCGAATTGGGAATCTGTGTCAAAACTTTGTTAGGAATTATGTGATCCTTACTAGCTGGAAGTAAGGGAGATGGGGCACGAAGTTATTTCTAGGAGTTGGACACATACCAAGTTTAGCTCAGTTCTGGGCATCTTTGAAATACCTATACAAACTTGTTCCTACATAGTAACTTGCATCTTTGAATGAGAATGTGCTTGCTTACAGCAACGTGCTATATGTTCTGAATGCCCGAATTGGGAATCTGTGTCAAAACTTTGTTAGGAATTATGTGATCCTTACTAGCTGGAAGTAAGGGAGATGGGGCATGAAGTTATTTCTAGGAGTTGGACACATACCAAGTTTAGCTCAGTTCTGGGCATCTTTGAAATACCTATACAAACTTGTTCCTACATAGTAACTTGCATCTTTGAATGAGAATGTGCTTGCTTACAGCAACGTGCTATATGTTCTGAATGCCCGAATTGGGAATCTGTGTCAAAACTTTGTTAAGAATTATGTGATCCTTACTAGCTGGAAGTAAGGGAGATGGGGCATGAAGTTATTTCTAGGAGTTGGACACATACCAAGTTTAGCTCAGTTCTGGGCATCTTTGAAATACCTATACAAACTTGTTCCTACATAGTAACTTGCATCTTTGAATGAGAATCTGCTTGCTTACAGCAACGTGCTATATGTTCTGAATGCCCGAATTGGGAATCTGTGTCAAAACTTTGTTAGGAATTATGTGATCCTTACTAGCTGGAAGTAAGGGAGATGGGGCATGAAGTTATTTCTAGGAGTTGGACACATACCAAGTTTAGCTCAGTTCTGGGCATCTTTGAAATACCTATACAAACTTGTTCCTACATAGTAACTTGCAACTTTGAATGAGAATGTGCTTGCTTACAGCAACGTGCTATATGTTCTGAATGCCCGAATTGGGAATCTGTGTCAAAACTTTGTTAGGAATTATGTGATCCTTACTAGCTGGAAGTAAGGGAGATGGGGCATGAAGTTATTTCTAGGAGTTGGACACATACCAAGTTTAGCTCAGTTCTGGGCATCTTTGAAATACCTATACAAACTTGTTCCTACATCGTAACTTGCATCTTTGAATGAGAATCTGCTTGCTTACAGCAACGTGCTATATGTTCTGAATGCCCGAATTGGGAATCTGTGTCAAAACTTTGTTAGGAATTATGTGATCCTTACTAGCTGGAAGTAAGGGAGATGGGGCATGAAGTTATTTCTGGAGTTGGAGTCATACCAAGTTTAGCTCAGTTCTGGGCATCTTTGAAATACCTATACAAACTTGTTCCTACATAGTAACTTGCAACTTTGAATGAGAATGTGATTGCCTACAGCAACGTGCTATATGTTCTGAATGCCCGAATTGGGAATGTGTGTCAAAACTTTGTTAGGAATTATGTGATCCTTACTAGCTGGAAGTAAGGGAGATGGGGCATGAAGTTATTTCAAGGAGTTGGAAACATACCAAGTTTAGCTCAGTTCGGGGCATCTTTGAAATACCTATACAAACTTGTTCCTACATAGTAACTTGCAACTTTGAATGAGAATGTGCTTGCTTACAGCAACGTGCTATATGTTCTGAATGCCCGAATTGGGAATCTGTGTCAAAACTTTGTTAGGAATTATGTGATCCTTACTAGCTGGAAGCAAGGGAGATGGGGCATGAAGTTATTTCTAGGAGTTGGACACATACCAAGTTTAGCTCAGTTCTGGGCATCTTTGAAATACCTATACAAACTTGTTCCTACATAGTAACTTGCAACTTTGAATGAGAATGTGATTGCCTACAGCAACGTACTATATGTTCTGAATGCCCGAATTGGGAATCTGTGTCAAAACTTTGTTAGGAATTATGTGATCCTTACTAGCTGGAAGTAAGGGAGATGGGGCATGAAGTTATTTCTAGGAGTTGGACACATACCAAGTTTAGCTCAGTTCTGGGCATCTTTGAAATACCTATACAAACTTGTTCCTACATAGTAACTTGCATCTTTGAATGAGAATGTGCTTGCTTACAGCAACGTGCTATATGTTCTGAATGCCCGAATTGGCAATCTGTGTCAAAACTTTGTTAGGAATTATGTGATCCTTACTAGCTGGAAGTAAGGGAGATGGGGCATGAAGTTATTTCTAGGAGTTGGACACATACCAAGTTTAGCTCAGTTCTGGGCATCTTTGAAATACCTATACAAACTTGTTCCTACATAGTAACTGGCATCTTTGAATGAGAATCTGCTTGCTTACAGCAACGTGCTATATGTTCTGAATGCCCGAATTGGGAATCTGTGTCAAAACTTTGTTAGGAATTATGTGATCCTTACTAGCTGGAAGTAAGGGAGATGGGGCATGAAGTTATTTCTAGGAGTTGGACACATACCAAGTTTAGCTCAGTTCTGGGCATCTTTGAAATACCTATACAAACTTGTTCCTACATAGTAACGTGCAACTTTGAATGAAAATGTGCTTGCTTACAGCAACGTGCTATATGTTCTGAATGCCCGAAATGGGAATCTGTGTCAAAACTTTGTTAGGAATTATGTGATCCTTACTAGCTGGAAGTAAGGGAGATGGGGCATGAAGTTCTTTCTAGGAGTTGGACACATACCAAGTTTAGCTCAGTTCTGGGCATCTTTGAAATACCTATACAAACTTGTTCCTACATAGTAACTTGCTACTTTGAATGAAAATGTGCTTGCTTACAGCAACGTGCTATATGTTCTGAATGCCAGAATTGGGAATCTGTGTCAAAACTTTGTTAGGAATTATGTGATCCTTACTAGCTGGAAGTAAGGGAGATGGGGCATGAAGTTATTTCTAGGAGTTGGACACATACCAAGTTTAGCTCAGTTCTGGGCATCTTTGAAATACCTATACAAACTTATTCCTACATAGTATCTTGCAACTTTGAATGAGAATGTGCTTGCTTACAGCAACGTGCTATATGTTCTGAATACCCGAATTGGGAATCTGTGTCAAAACTTTGTTAGGAATTATGTGATCCGTACTAGCTGGAAGTGAGGGAGATGGGGCATGAAGTTATTTCTAGGAGTTGGACACATACCAAGTTTAGCTCAGTTCTGGGCATCTTTGAAATACCTATACAAACTTGTTCCTACATAGTAACTTGCATCTTTGAATGAGAATGTGCTTGCTTACAGCAACGTGCTATATGTTCTGAATGCCCGAATTGGCAATCTGTGTCAAAACTTTGTTAGGAATTATGTGATCCGTACTAGCTGGAAGTAAGGGAGATGGGGCATGAAGTTATTTCTAGGAGTTGGACACATACCAAGTTTAGCTCAGTTCTGGGCATCTTTGAAATACCTATACAAACTTGTTCCTACATAGTAACTTGCATCTTTGAATGAGAATGTGCTTGCTTACAGCAACGTGCTATATGTTCTGAATGCCCGAATTGGCAATCTGTGTCAAAACTTTGTTAGGAATTATGTGATCCTTACTAGCTGGAAGTAAGGGAGATGGGGCATGAAGTTATTTCTAGGAGTTGGACACATCCCAAGTTTAGCTCAGTTCTGGGCATCTTTGAAATACCTATACAAACTTGTTCCTACATAGTAACTTGCATCTTTGAATGAGAATCTGCTTGCTTACAGCAACGTGCTATATGTTCTGAATGCCCGAATTGGGAATCTGTGTCAAAACTTTGTTAGGAATTATGTGATCCTTACTAGCTGGAAGTAAGGGAGATGGGGCATGAAGTTATTTCTAGGAGTTGGACACATACCAAGTTTAGCTCAGTTCTGGGCATCTTTGAAATACCTAGACAAACTTGTTCCTACATAGTAACTTGCAACTTTGAATGAGAATGTGCTTGCTTACAGCAACGTGCTATATGTTCTGAATGCCCGAATTGGCAATCTGTGTCAAAACTTTGTTAGGAATTATGTGATCCTTACTAGCTGGAAGTAAGGGAGATGGGGCATGAAGTTATTTCTAGGAGTTGGACACATACCAAGTTTAGCTCAGTTCTGGGCATCTTTGAAATACCTATACAAACCTGTTCCTACATAGTAACTTGCATCTTTGAATGAGAATCTCCTTGCTTACAGCAACGTGCTATATGTTCTGAATGCCCGAATTGGGAATCTGTGTCAAAACTTTCTTAGGAATTATGTGATCCTTACTAGCTGGAAGTAAGGGAGATGGGGCATGAAGTTATTTCTAGGAGTTGGACACATACCAAGTTTAGCTCAGTTCTGGGCATCTTTGAAATACCTATACAAACTTGTTCCTACATAGTAACTTGCAACTTTGAATGAGAATGTGCTTGCTTACAGCAACGTGCTATATGTTCTGAATGCCCGAATTGGGAATCTGTGTCAAAACTTTGTTAGGAATTATGTGATCCTTACTAGCTGGAAGTAAGGGAGATGGGGCATGAAGTTATTTCTAGGAGTTGGACACATACCAAGTTTAGCTCAGTTCTGGGCATCTTTGAAATACCTAGACAAACTTGTTCCTACATAGTAACTTGCAACTTTGAATGAGAATGTGCTTGCTTACAGCAACGTGCTATATGTTCTGAATGCCCGAATTGGGAATCTGTGTCAAAACTTTGTTAGGAATTATGTGATCCTTACTAGCTGGAAGTAAGGGAGATGGGGCATGAAGTTATTTCTAGGAGTTGGACACATACCAAGTTTAGCTCAGTTCTCGGCATCTTTGAAATACCTATACAAACTTGTTCCTACATAGTAACTTGCAACTTTGAATGAGAATGTGCTTGCTTACAGCAACGTGCTATATGTTCTGAATGCCCGAATTGGCAATCTGTGTCAAAACTTTGTTAGGAATTATGTGATCCTTACTAGCTGGAAGTAAGGGAGATGGGGCATGAAGTTATTTCTAGGAGTTGGACACATACCAAGTTTAGCTCAGTTCTGGGCATCTTTGAAATACCTATACAAACTTGTTCCTACATCGTAACTTGCAACTTTGAATGAGAATGTGCTTGCTTACAGCAATGTGCTATATGTTCTGAATGCCCGAATTGGGAATCTGTGTCAAAACTTTGTTAGGAATTATGTGATCCTTACTAGTTGGAAGTAAGGGAGATGGGGCATGAAGTTATTTCTTGGAGTTGGAGACATACCAAGTTTAGCTCAGTTCTGGGCATCTTTGAAATACCTATACAAACTTGTTCCTACATAGTAACTTGCAACTATGAATGAGAATGTGCCTGCTTGCAGCAACGTGCTGTATGTTCTGAATGCCCGATTTGGGAATCTGTGTCAAAACTTTGTTAGGAATTATGTGATCCTTACTAGCTGGAAGTAAGGGAGATGGAGCATGAAGTTATTTCTAGGAGTTCGACACATACCAAGTTTAGCTCAGTTCTGGGCATCTTTGAAATACCTATACAAACTTGTTCCTACATAGTAACTTGCATCTTTGAATGAGAATGTGCTTACTTACAGCAACGTGCTATATGTTCTGAATGCCCGAATTGGGAATCTGTGTCAAAACTTTGTTAGGAATTATGTGATCCTTACTAGCTGGAAGTAAGGGAGATGGGGCATGAAGTTATTTCTAGGAGTTGGACACATACCAAGTTTAGCTCAGTTCTGGGCATCTTTGAAATACCTATACAAACTTGTTCCTACATAGTAACTTGCATCTTTGAATGAGAATCTGCTTGCTTACAGCAACGTGCTATATGTTCTGAATGCCCGAATTGGGAATCTGTGTCAAAACTTTGTTAGGAATTATGTGATCCTTACTAGCTGGAAGTAAGGGAGATGGGGCATGAAGTTATTTCTAGGAGTTGGACACATACCAAGTTTAGCTCAGTTCTGGGCATCTTTGAAATACCTATACAAACTTGTTCCTACATAGTAACTTGCAACTTTGAATGAGAATCTGCTTGCCTACAGCAACGTGCTATATGTTCTGAATGCCCGAATTGGGAATCTGTGTCAAAACTTTGTTAGGAATTATGTGATCCTTACTAGCTGGAAGTAAGGGAGATGGGGCATGAAGTTATTTCTAGGAGTTGGACACATACCAAGTTTAGCTCAGTTCTGGGCATCTTTGAAATACCTATACAAACTTGTTCCTACATAGTAACTTGCAACTTTGAATGAGAATGTGCTTGCCTAGAGCAACGTGCTATATGTTCTGAATGCCCGAATTCGGAATCTGTGTCAAAACTTTGTTAGGAATTATGTGATCCTTACTAGCTGGAAGTAAGGGAGATGGGGCATGAAGTTATTTCTAGGAGTTGGACACATACCAAGTTTAGCTCAGTTCTGGGCATCTTTGAAATACCTATACAAACTTGTTCCTACATAGTAACTTGCAACTTTGAATGAGAATGTGCTTGCTTACAGCAACGTGCTATATGTTCTGAATGCCCGAATTGGGAATCTGTGTCAAAACTTTGTTAGGAATTATGTGATCCTTACTAGCTGGAAGTAAGGGAGATGGGGCCTGAAGTTATTTCTTGGAGTTCGAGACATACCAAGTTTAGCTCAGTTCTGGGCATCTTTGAAATACCTATACAAACTTGTTCCTACATAGTAACTTGCATCTTTGAATGAGAATGTGCTTGCTTACAGCAACGTGCTATATGTTCTGAATGCCCGAATTGTGAATCTGTTTCAAAACTTTGTTAGGAATTATGTGATCCTTACTAGCTGGAAGTAAGGGAGATGGGGCATGAAGTTATTTCTAGGAGTTGGACACATACCAAGTTTAGCTCAGTTCTGGGCATCTTTGAAATACCTATACAAACTTGTTCCTACATAGTAACTTGCATCTTTGAATGAGAATGTGCTTGCTTACAGCAACGTGCTATATGTTCTGAATGCCCGAATTCGGAATCTGTGTCAAAACATTGTTAGGAATTATGTGATCCTTACTAGCTGGAAGTAAGGCAGATGGGGCATGAAGTTATTTCTAGGAGTTGGACACATACCAAGTTTAGCTCAGTTCTGGGCATCTTTGAAATACCTATACAAACTTGTTCCTACATAGTAACTTGCATCTTTGAATGAGAATCTGCTTGCCTACAGCAACGTGCTATATGTTCTGAATGCCCGAATTGGGAATCTGTGTCAAAACTTTGTTAGGAATTATGTGATCCTTACTAGCTGGAAGTAAGGGAGATGGGGCATGAAGTTATTTCTAGGAGTTGGACACATACCAAGTTTAGCTCAGTTCTGGGCATCTTTGAAATACCTATACAAACTTGTTCCTACATAGTAACTTGCATCTTTGAATGAGAATGTGCTTGCTAACAGCAACGTGCTATATGTTCTGAATGCCCGAATTGGTAATCTGTGTCAAAACTTTGTTAGGAATTATGTGATCCTTACTAGCTGGAAGTAAGGGAGATGGGGCATGAAGATATTTCTAGGAGTTGGACACATACCAAGTTTAGCTCAGTTCTGGGCATCTTTGAAATACCTATACAAACTTGTTCCTACATAGTAACTTGCATCTTTGAATGAGAATGTGCTTGCTTACAGCAACGTGCTATATGTTCTGAATGCCCGATTTGGGAATCTGTGTCAAAACTTTGTTAGGAATTATGTGATCCTTACTAGCTGGAAGTAAGGGAGATGGGGAATGAAGTTATTTCTGGAGTTGGACACATACCAAGTTTAGCTCAGTTCTGGGCATCTTTGAAATACCTATACAAACTTGTTCCTACATAGTAACTTGCAACTTTGAATGAGAATGTGCTTGCTTACAGCAACGTGCTATATGTTCTGAATGCCCGAATTGGGAATCTGTGTCAAAATTTTGTTAGGAATTATGTGATCCTTACTAGCTGGAAGTAAGGGAGATGGGGCATGAAGTTATTTCTAGGAGTTGGACACATACCAGGTTTAGCTCAGTTCTTGGCATCTTTGAAATACCTAGACAAACTTGTTCCTACATAGTAACTTGCAACTTTGAATGAGAATGTGCTTGCTTACAGCAACGTGCTATATGTTCTGAATGCCCGAATTGGGAATCTGTGTCAAAACTTTGTTAGGAATTATGTGATCCTTACTAGCTGGAAGTAAGGGAGATGGGGCATGAAGTTATTTCTAGGAGTTGGACACATACCAGGTTTAGCTCAGTTCGGGGCATCTTTGAAATACCTAGACAAACTTGTTCCTACATAGTAACTTGCAACTTTGAATGAGAATGTGCTTGCTTACAGCAACGTGCTATATGTTCTGAATGCCCGAATTGGGAATCTGTGTCAAAACTTTGTTAGGAATTATGTGATCCTTACTAGCTGGAAGTAAGGGAGATGGGGCATGAAGTTATTTCTAGGAGTTGGACACATACCAAGTTTAGCTCAGTTCTGGGCATCTTTGAAATACCTAGACAAACTTGTTCCTACATAGTAACTTGCAACTTTGAATGAGAATGTGCTTGCTTACAGCAACGTGCTATATGTTCTGAATGCCCGAATTGGGAATCTGTGTCAAAACTTTGTTAGGAATTATGTGATCCTTACTAGCTGGAAGTAAGGGAGATGGGGCATGAAGTTATTTCTAGGAGTTGGACACATACCAAGTTTAGCTCAGTTCTGGGCATCTTTGAAATACCTATACAAACTTGTTCCTACATAGTAACTTGCATCTTTGAATGAGAATCTCCTTGCTTACAGCAACGTGCTATATGTTCTGAATGCCCGAATTGGGAATCTGTGTCAAAACTTTGTTAGGAATTATGTGATCCTTACTAGCTGGAAGTAAGGGAGATGGGGCATGAAGTTATTTCTAGGAGTTGGACACATACCAAGTTTAGCTCAGTTCTGGGCATCTTTGAAATACCTATACAAACTTGTTCCTACATAGTAACTTGCATCTTTGAATGAGAATCTGCTTGCTTACAGCAACGTGCTATATGTTCTGAATGCCCGAATTGGGAATCTGTGTCAAAACTTTGTTAGGAATTATGTGATCCTTACTAGCTGGAAGTAAGGGAGATGGGGCATGAAGTTATTTCTAGGAGTTGGACACATACCAAGTTTAGCTCAGTTCTGGGCATCTTTGAAATACCTATACAAACTTGTTCCTACATAGTAACTTGCAACTTTGAATGAGAATCTGCTTGCCTACAGCAACGTGCTATATGCTCTGAATGCCCGAATTGGGAATCTGTGTCAAAACTTTGTTAGGAATTATGTGATCCTTACTAGCTGGAAGTAAGGGAGATGGGGCATGAAGTTATTTCTAGGAGTTGGACACATACCAAGTTTAGCTCAGTTCTGGGCATCTTTGAAATACCTATACAAACTTGTTCCTACATAGTAACTTGCAACTTTGAATGAGAATGTGCTTGCCTAGAGCAACGTGCTATATGTTCTGAAAGCCCGAATTCGGAATCTGTGTCAAAACTTTGTTAGGAATTATGTGATCCTTACTAGCTGGAAGTAAGGGAGATGGGGCATGAAGTTATTTCTAGGAGTTGGACACATACCAAGTTTAGCTCAGTTCTGGGCATCTTTGAAATACCTATACAAACTTGTTCCTACATAGTAACTTGCAACTTTGAATGAGAATGTGCTTGCTTACAGCAACGTGCTATATGTTCTGAATGCCCGAATTGGGAATCTGTGTCAAAACTTTGTTAGGAATTATGTGATCCTTACTAGCTGGAAGTAAGGGAGATGGGGCCTGAAGTTATTTCTTGGAGTTCGAGACATACCAAGTTTAGCTCAGTTCTGGGCATCTTTGAAATACCTATACAAACTTGTTCCTACATAGTAACTTGCATCTTTGAATGAGAATGTGCTTGCTTACAGCAACGTGCTATATGTTCTGAATGCCCGAATTGTGAATCTGTTTCAAAACTTTGTTAGGAATTATGTGATCCTTACTAGCTGGAAGTAAGGGAGATGGGGCATGAAGTTATTTCTAGGAGTTGGACACATACCAAGTTTAGCTCAGTTCTGGGCATCTTTGAAATACCTATACAAACTTGTTCCTACATAGTAACTTGCATCTTTGAATGAGAATGTGCTTGCTTACAGCAACGTGCTATATGTTCTGAATGCCCGAATTCGGAATCTGTGTCAAAACATTGTTAGGAATTATGTGATCCTTACTAGCTGGAAGTAAGGCAGATGGGGCATGAAGTTATTTCTAGGAGTTGGACACATACCAAGTTTAGCTCAGTTCTGGGCATCTTTGAAATACCTATACAAACTTGTTCCTACATAGTAACTTGCATCTTTGAATGAGAATCTGCTTGCGTACAGCAACGTGCTATATGTTCTGAATGCCCGAATTGGGAATCTGTGTCAAAACTTTGTTAGGAATTATGTGATCCTTACTAGCTGGAAGTAAGGGAGATGGGGCATGAAGTTATTTCTAGGAGTTGGACACATACCAAGTTTAGCTCAGTTCTGGGCATCTTTGAAATACCTATACAAACTTGTTCCTACATAGTAACTTGCATCTTTGAATGAGAATGTGCTTGCTAACAGCAACGTGCTATATGTTCTGAATGCCCGAATTGGTAATCTGTGTCAAAACTTTGTTAGGAATTATGTGATCCTTACTAGCTGGAAGTAAGGGAGATGGGGCATGAAGATATTTCTAGGAGTTGGACACATACCAAGTTTAGCTCAGTTCTGGGCATCTTTGAAATACCTATACAAACTTGTTCCTACATAGTAACTTGCATCTTTGAATGAGAATGTGCTTGCTTACAGCAACGTGCTATATGTTCTGAATGCCCGATTTGGGAATCTGTGTCAAAACTTTGTTAGGAATTATGTGATCCTTACTAGCTGGAAGTAAGGGAGATGGGGCATGAAGTTATTTCTGGAGTTGGACACATACCAAGTTTAGCTCAGTTTTGGGCATCTTTGAAATACCTATACAAACTTGTTCCTACATAGTAACTTGCAACTTTGAATGAGAATGTGCTTGCTTACAGCAACGTGCTATATGTTCTGAATGCCCGAATTGGGAATCTGTGTCAAAACTTTGTTAGGAATTATGTGATCCTTACTAGCTGGAAGTAAGGGAGATGGGGCATGAAGTTATTTCTAGGAGTTGGACACATACCAGGTTTAGCTCAGTTCTTGGCATCTTTGAAATACCTAGACAAATTTGTTCCTACATAGTAACTTGCAACTTTGAATGAGAATGTGCTTGCTTACAGCAACGTGCTATATGTTCTGAATGCCCGAATTGGGAATCTGTGTCAAAACTTTGTTAGGAATTATGTGATCCTTACTAGCTGGAAGTAAGGGAGATGGGGCATGAAGTTATTTCTAGGAGTTGGACACATACCAGGTTTAGCTCAGTTCGGGGCATCTTTGAAATACCTAGACAAACTTGTTCCTACATAGTAACTTGCAACTTTGAATGAGAATGTGCTTGCTTACAGCAACGTGCTATATGTTCTGAATGCCCGAATTCGGAATCTGTGTCAAAACTTTGTTAGGAATTATGTGATCCTTACTAGCTGGAAGTAAGGGAGATGGGGCATGAAGTTATTTCTAGGAGTTGGACACATACCAAGTTTAGCTCAGTTCTGGGCATCTTTGAAATACCTAGAGAAACTTGTTCCTACATAGTAACTTGCAACTTTGAATGAGAATGTGCTTGCTTACAGCAACGTGCTATATGTTCTGAATGCCCGAATTGGGAATCTGTGTCAAAACTTTGTTAGGAATTATGTGATCCTTACTAGTTGGAAGTAAGGGAGATGGGGCATGAAGTTATTTCTTGGAGTTGGAGACATACCAAGTTTAGCTCAGTTCTGGGCATCTTTGAAATACCTATACAAACTTGTTCCTACATAGTAACTTGCAACTATGAATGAGAATGTGCCTGCTTGCAGCAACGTGCTGTATGTTCTGAATGCCCGATTTGGGAATCTGTGTCAAAACTTTGTTAGGAATTATGTGATCCTTACTAGCTGGAAGTAAGGGAGATGGAGCATGAAGTTATTTCTAGGAGTTCGACACATACCAAGTTTAGCTCAGTTCTGGGCATCTTTGAAATACCTATACAAACTTGTTCCTACATAGTAACTTGCATCTTTGAATGAGAATGTGCTTACTTACAGCAACGTGCTATATGTTCTGAATGCCCGAATTGGGAATCTGTGTCAAAACTTTGTTAGGAATTATGTGATCCTTACTAGCTGGAAGTAAGGGAGATGGGGCATGAAGTTATTTCTAGGAGTTGGACACATACCAAGTTTAGCTCAGTTCTGGGCATCTTTGAAATACCTATACAAACTTGTTCCTACATAGTAACTTGCATCTTTGAATGAGAATCTGCTTGCTTACAGCAACGTGCTATATGTTCTGAATGCCCGAATTGGGAATCTGTGTCAAAACTTTGTTAGGAATTATGTGATCCTTACTAGCTGGAAGTAAGGGAGATGGGGCATGAAGTTATTTCTAGGAGTTGGACACATACCAAGTTTAGCTCAGTTCTGGGCATCTTTGAAATACCTATACAAACTTGTTCCTACATAGTAACTTGCAACTTTGAATGAGAATCTGCTTGCCTACAGCAACGTGCTATATGTTCTGAATGCCCGAATTGGGAATCTGTGTCAAAACTTTGTTAGGAATTATGTGATCCTTACTAGCTGGAAGTAAGGGAGATGGGGCATGAAGTTATTTCTAGGAGTTGGACACATACCAAGTTTAGCTCAGTTCTGGGCATCTTTGAAATACCTATACAAACTTGTTCCTACATAGTAACTTGCAACTTTGAATGAGAATGTGCTTGCCTAGAGCAACGTGCTATATGTTCTGAATGCCCGAATTCGGAATCTGTGTCAAAACTTTGTTAGGAATTATGTGATCCTTACTAGCTGGAAGTAAGGGAGATGGGGCATGAAGTTATTTCTAGGAGTTGGACACATACCAAGTTTAGCTCAGTTCTGGGCATCTTTGAAATACCTATACAAACTTGTTCCTACATAGTAACTTGCAACTTTGAATGAGAATGTGCTTGCTTACAGCAACGTGCTATATGTTCTGAATGCCCGAATTGGGAATCTGTGTCAAAACTTTGTTAGGAATTATGTGATCCTTACTAGCTGGAAGTAAGGGAGATGGGGCCTGAAGTTATTTCTTGGAGTTCGAGACATACCAAGTTTAGCTCAGTTCTGGGCATCTTTGAAATACCTATACAAACTTGTTCCTACATAGTAACTTGCATCTTTGAATGAGAATGTGCTTGCTTACAGCAACGTGCTATATGTTCTGAATGCCCGAATTGTGAATCTGTTTCAAAACTTTGTTAGGAATTATGTGATCCTTACTAGCTGGAAGTAAGGGAGATGGGGCATGAAGTTATTTCTAGGAGTTGGACACATACCAAGTTTAGCTCAGTTCTGGGCATCTTTGAAATACCTATACAAACTTGTTCCTACATAGTAACTTGCATCTTTGAATGAGAATGTGCTTGCTTACAGCAACGTGCTATATGTTCTGAATGCCCGAATTCGGAATCTGTGTCAAAACATTGTTAGGAATTATGTGATCCTTACTAGCTGGAAGTAAGGCAGATGGGGCATGAAGTTATTTCTAGGAGTTGGACACATACCAAGTTTAGCTCAGTTCTGGGCATCTTTGAAATACCTATACAAACTTGTTCCTACATAGTAACTTGCATCTTTGAATGAGAATCTGCTTGCCTACAGCAACGTGCTATATGTTCTGAATGCCCGAATTGGGAATCTGTGTCAAAACTTTGTTAGGAATTATGTGATCCTTACTAGCTGGAAGTAAGGGAGATGGGGCATGAAGTTATTTCTAGGAGTTGGACACATACCAAGTTTAGCTCAGTTCTGGGCATCTTTGAAATACCTATACAAACTTGTTCCTACATAGTAACTTGCATCTTTGAATGAGAATGTGCTTGCTAACAGCAACGTGCTATATGTTCTGAATGCCCGAATTGGTAATCTGTGTCAAAACTTTGTTAGGAATTATGTGATCCTTACTAGCTGGAAGTAAGGGAGATGGGGCATGAAGATATTTCTAGGAGTTGGACACATACCAAGTTTAGCTCAGTTCTGGGCATCTTTGAAATACCTATACAAACTTGTTCCTACATAGTAACTTGCATCTTTGAATGAGAATGTGCTTGCTTACAGCAACGTGCTATATGTTCTGAATGCCCGATTTGGGAATCTGTGTCAAAACTTTGTTAGGAATTATGTGATCCTTACTAGCTGGAAGTAAGGGAGATGGGGAATGAAGTTATTTCTGGAGTTGGACACATACCAAGTTTAGCTCAGTTCTGGGCATCTTTGAAATACCTATACAAACTTGTTCCTACATAGTAACTTGCAACTTTGAATGAGAATGTGCTTGCTTACAGCAACGTGCTATATGTTCTGAATGCCCGAATTGGGAATCTGTGTCAAAATTTTGTTAGGAATTATGTGATCCTTACTAGCTGGAAGTAAGGGAGATGGGGCATGAAGTTATTTCTAGGAGTTGGACACATACCAGGTTTAGCTCAGTTCTTGGCATCTTTGAAATACCTAGACAAACTTGTTCCTACATAGTAACTTGCAACTTTGAATGAGAATGTGCTTGCTTACAGCAACGTGCTATATGTTCTGAATGCCCGAATTGGGAATCTGTGTCAAAACTTTGTTAGGAATTATGTGATCCTTACTAGCTGGAAGTAAGGGAGATGGGGCATGAAGTTATTTCTAGGAGTTGGACACATACCAGGTTTAGCTCAGTTCGGGGCATCTTTGAAATACCTAGACAAACTTGTTCCTACATAGTAACTTGCAACTTTGAATGAGAATGTGCTTGCTTACAGCAACGTGCTATATGTTCTGAATGCCCGAATTGGGAATCTGTGTCAAAACTTTGTTAGGAATTATGTGATCCTTACTAGCTGGAAGTAAGGGAGATGGGGCATGAAGTTATTTCTAGGAGTTGGACACATACCAAGTTTAGCTCAGTTCTGGGCATCTTTGAAATACCTAGACAAACTTGTTCCTACATAGTAACTTGCAACTTTGAATGAGAATGTGCTTGCTTACAGCAACGTGCTATATGTTCTGAATGCCCGAATTGGGAATCTGTGTCAAAACTTTGTTAGGAATTATGTGATCCTTACTAGCTGGAAGTAAGGGAGATGGGGCATGAAGTTATTTCTAGGAGTTGGACACATACCAAGTTTAGCTCAGTTCTGGGCATCTTTGAAATACCTATACAAACTTGTTCCTACATAGTAACTTGCATCTTTGAATGAGAATCTCCTTGCTTACAGCAACGTGCTATATGTTCTGAATGCCCGAATTGGGAATCTGTGTCAAAACTTTGTTAGGAATTATGTGATCCTTACTAGCTGGAAGTAAGGGAGATGGGGCATGAAGTTATTTCTAGGAGTTGGACACATACCAAGTTTAGCTCAGTTCTGGGCATCTTTGAAATACCTATACAAACTTGTTCCTACATAGTAACTTGCATCTTTGAATGAGAATCTGCTTGCTTACAGCAACGTGCTATATGTTCTGAATGCCCGAATTGGGAATCTGTGTCAAAACTTTGTTAGGAATTATGTGATCCTTACTAGCTGGAAGTAAGGGAGATGGGGCATGAAGTTATTTCTAGGAGTTGGACACATACCAAGTTTAGCTCAGTTCTGGGCATCTTTGAAATACCTATACAAACTTGTTCCTACATAGTAACTTGCAACTTTGAATGAGAATCTGCTTGCCTACAGCAACGTGCTATATGCTCTGAATGCCCGAATTGGGAATCTGTGTCAAAACTTTGTTAGGAATTATGTGATCCTTACTAGCTGGAAGTAAGGGAGATGGGGCATGAAGTTATTTCTAGGAGTTGGACACATACCAAGTTTAGCTCAGTTCTGGGCATCTTTGAAATACCTATACAAACTTGTTCCTACATAGTAACTTGCAACTTTGAATGAGAATGTGCTTGCCTAGAGCAACGTGCTATATGTTCTGAAAGCCCGAATTCGGAATCTGTGTCAAAACTTTGTTAGGAATTATGTGATCCTTACTAGCTGGAAGTAAGGGAGATGGGGCATGAAGTTATTTCTAGGAGTTGGACACATACCAAGTTTAGCTCAGTTCTGGGCATCTTTGAAATACCTATACAAACTTGTTCCTACATAGTAACTTGCAACTTTGAATGAGAATGTGCTTGCTTACAGCAACGTGCTATATGTTCTGAATGCCCGAATTGGGAATCTGTGTCAAAACTTTGTTAGGAATTATGTGATCCTTACTAGCTGGAAGTAAGGGAGATGGGGCCTGAAGTTATTTCTTGGAGTTCGAGACATACCAAGTTTAGCTCAGTTCTGGGCATCTTTGAAATACCTATACAAACTTGTTCCTACATAGTAACTTGCATCTTTGAATGAGAATGTGCTTGCTTACAGCAACGTGCTATATGTTCTGAATGCCCGAATTGTGAATCTGTTTCAAAACTTTGTTAGGAATTATGTGATCCTTACTAGCTGGAAGTAAGGGAGATGGGGCATGAAGTTATTTCTAGGAGTTGGACACATACCAAGTTTAGCTCAGTTCTGGGCATCTTTGAAATACCTATACAAACTTGTTCCTACATAGTAACTTGCATCTTTGAATGAGAATGTGCTTGCTTACAGCAACGTGCTATATGTTCTGAATGCCCGAATTCGGAATCTGTGTCAAAACATTGTTAGGAATTATGTGATCCTTACTAGCTGGAAGTAAGGCAGATGGGGCATGAAGTTATTTCTAGGAGTTGGACACATACCAAGTTTAGCTCAGTTCTGGGCATCTTTGAAATACCTATACAAACTTGTTCCTACATAGTAACTTGCATCTTTGAATGAGAATCTGCTTGCGTACAGCAACGTGCTATATGTTCTGAATGCCCGAATTGGGAATCTGTGTCAAAACTTTGTTAGGAATTATGTGATCCTTACTAGCTGGAAGTAAGGGAGATGGGGCATGAAGTTATTTCTAGGAGTTGGACACATACCAAGTTTAGCTCAGTTCTGGGCATCTTTGAAATACCTATACAAACTTGTTCCTACATAGTAACTTGCATCTTTGAATGAGAATGTGCTTGCTAACAGCAACGTGCTATATGTTCTGAATGCCCGAATTGGTAATCTGTGTCAAAACTTTGTTAGGAATTATGTGATCCTTACTAGCTGGAAGTAAGGGAGATGGGGCATGAAGATATTTCTAGGAGTTGGACACATACCAAGTTTAGCTCAGTTCTGGGCATCTTTGAAATACCTATACAAACTTGTTCCTACATAGTAACTTGCATCTTTGAATGAGAATGTGCTTGCTTACAGCAACGTGCTATATGTTCTGAATGCCCGATTTGGGAATCTGTGTCAAAACTTTGTTAGGAATTATGTGATCCTTACTAGCTGGAAGTAAGGGAGATGGGGCATGAAGTTATTTCTGGAGTTGGACACATACCAAGTTTAGCTCAGTTTTGGGCATCTTTGAAATACCTATACAAACTTGTTCCTACATAGTAACTTGCAACTTTGAATGAGAATGTGCTTGCTTACAGCAACGTGCTATATGTTCTGAATGCCCGAATTGGGAATCTGTGTCAAAACTTTGTTAGGAATTATGTGATCCTTACTAGCTGGAAGTAAGGGAGATGGGGCATGAAGTTATTTCTAGGAGTTGGACACATACCAGGTTTAGCTCAGTTCTTGGCATCTTTGAAATACCTAGACAAATTTGTTCCTACATAGTAACTTGCAACTTTGAATGAGAATGTGCTTGCTTACAGCAACGTGCTATATGTTCTGAATGCCCGAATTGGGAATCTGTGTCAAAACTTTGTTAGGAATTATGTGATCCTTACTAGCTGGAAGTAAGGGAGATGGGGCATGAAGTTATTTCTAGGAGTTGGACACATACCAGGTTTAGCTCAGTTCGGGGCATCTTTGAAATACCTAGACAAACTTGTTCCTACATAGTAACTTGCAACTTTGAATGAGAATGTGCTTGCTTACAGCAACGTGCTATATGTTCTGAATGCCCGAATTCGGAATCTGTGTCAAAACTTTGTTAGGAATTATGTGATCCTTACTAGCTGGAAGTAAGGGAGATGGGGCATGAAGTTATTTCTAGGAGTTGGACACATACCAAGTTTAGCTCAGTTCTGGGCATCTTTGAAATACCTAGAGAAACTTGTTCCTACATAGTAACTTGCAACTTTGAATGAGAATGTGCTTGCTTACAGCAACGTGCTATATGTTCTGAATGCCCGAATTGGGAATCTGTGTCAAAACTTTGTTAGGAATTATGTGATCCTTACTAGCTGGAAGTAAGGGAGATGGGGCATGAAGTTATTTCTAGGAGTTGGACACATACCAAGTTTAGCTCAGTTCTGGGCATCTTTGAAATACGTATACAAAGTTGTTCCTACATAGTAACTTGCATCTTTAATGAGAATGTGCTTGCTTACAGCAACGTGCTATATGTTCTGAATGCCCGAATTGGCAATCTGTGTCAAAACTTTGTTAGGAATTATGTGATCCTTAGTAGCTGGAAGTAAGGGAGATGGGGCATGAAGTTATTTCTAGGAGTTGGACACATACCAAGTTTAGCTCAGTTCTGGGCATCTTTGAAATACCTATACAAACTTGTTGCTACATAGTAACTTGCATCTTTGAATGAGAATGTGCTTGCTTACAGCAACGTGCTATATGTTCTGAATGCCCGAATTGGGAATCTGTGTCAAAACTTTGTTAGGAATTATGTGATCCTTACTAGCTGGAAGTAAGGGAGATGGGGCATGAAGTTATTTCTAGGAGTTGGACACATACCAAGTTTAGCTCAGTTCTGGGCATCTTTGAAATACCTATACAAACTTGTTGCTACATAGTAACTTGCATCTTTGAATGAGAATGTGCTTGCTTACAGCAACGTGCTATATGTTCTGAATGCCCGAATTGGGAATCTGTGTCAAAACTTTGTTAGGAATTATGTGATCCTTACTAGCTGGAAGTAAGGCAGATGGGGCATGAAGTTATTTCTAGGAGTTGGACACATACCAAGTTTAGCTCAGTTCTGGGCATCTTTGAAATACCTATACAAACTTGTTCCTACATAGTAACTTGCAACTTTGAATGAAAATGTGCTTGCTTGCAGCAACGTGCTATATGTTCTGAATGCCCGAATTGGGAATCTGTGTCAAAACTTTGTTAGGAATTATGTGATCCTTACTAGCTGGAAGTAAGGCAGATGGGGCATGAAGTTATTTCTAGGAGTTGGACACATACCAAGTTTAGCTCAGTTCTGGGCATCTTTGAAATACCTATACAAACTTGTTCCTACATAGTAACTTGCAACTTTGAATGAAAATGTGCTTGCTTACAGCAACGTGCTATATGTTCTGAATGCCCGAATTGGCAATCTGTGTCAAAACTTTGTTAGGAATTATGTGATCCTTACTAGCTGGAAGTAAGGGAGATGGGGCATGAAGTTATTTCTAGGAGTTGGACACATACCAAGTTTAGCTCAGTTCTGGGCATCTTTGAAATACCTATACAAACTTGTTCCTACATAGTAACTTGCATCTTTGAATGAGAATCTGCTTGCTTACAGGAACGTGCTATATGTTCTGAATGCCCGAATTTGGAATCTGTGTCAAAACTTTGTTAGGAATTATGTCATCCTTACTAGCTGGAAGTAAGGGAGATGGGGCATGAAGTTATTTCTAGGAGTTGGACACATACCAAGTTTAGCTCAGTTCTGGGCATCTTTGAAATACCTATACAAACTTGTTCCTACATAGTAACTTGCATCTTTGAATGAGAATGTGCTTGCTTACAGCAACGTGCTATATGTTCTGAATGCCCGAATTGGGAATCTGTGTCAAAACTTTGTTAGGAATTATGTGATCCTTACTAGCTGGAAGTAAGGGAGATGGGGCATGAAGTTATTTCTAGGAGTTGGACACATACCAAGTTTAGCTCAGTTCTGGGCATCTTTGAAATACCTATACAAACTTGTTCCTACATAGTAACTTGCAACTTTGAATGAGAATGTGCTTGCTTGCAGCAACGTGCTATATGTTCTGAATGCCCGAATTGGGAATCTGTGTCAAAACTTTGTTAGGAATTATGTAACCCTTACTAGCTGGAAGTAAGGGAGATGGGGCATGAAGTTATTTCTAGGAGTTGGACACATACCAAGTTTAGCTCAGTTCTGGGCATCTTTGAAATACCTATACAAACTTGTTCCTACATAGTAACTTGCATCTTTGAATGAGAATGTGCTTGCTTACAGCAACGTGCTATATGTTCTGAATGCCCGAATTGGGAATCTGTGTCAAAACTTTGTTAGGAATTATGTGATCCTTACTAGCTGGAAGTAAGGGAGATGGGGCATGAAGTTATTTCTAGGAGTTGGACACATACCAAGTTTAGCTCAGTTCTGGGCATCTTTGAAATACCTATACAAACTTGTTCCTACATAGTAACTTGCAACTTTGAATGAGAATGTGCTTGCTTACAGCAACGTGCTATATGTTCTGAATGCCCGATTTGGGAATCTGTGTCAAAACTTTGTTAGGAATTATGTGATCCTTACTAGCTGGAAGTAAGGGAGATGGGGCATGAAGTTATTTCTACGAGTTGGACACATACCAAGTTTAGCTCAGTTCTGGGCGTCTTTGAAATACCTATACAAACTTGTTCCTACATAGTAACTTGCATCTTTGAATGAGAATGTGCTTGCTTACAGCAACGTGCTATATGTTCTGAATGCCCGAATTGGGAATCTGTGTCAAAACTTTGTTAGGAATTATGTGATCCTTACTAGCTGGAAGTAAGGGAGATGGGGCATGAAGTTATTTCTAGGAGTTGGACACATACCAAGTTTAGCTCAGTTCTGGGCATCTTTGAAATACCTATACAAACTTGTTCCTACATAGTAACTTGCAACTTTGAATGGGAATGTGCTTGCTTACAGCAACGTGCTATATGTTCTGAATGCCCGAATTGGGAATCTGTGTCAAAACTTTGTTAGGAATTATGTGACCCTTACTAGCTGGAAGTAAGGGAGATGGGGCATGAAGTTATTTCTAGGAGTTGGACACATACCAAGTTTAGCTCAGTTCTGGGCATCTTTGAAATACCTATACAAACTTGTTCCTACATAGTAACTTGCATCTTTGAATGAGAATCTGCTTGCTTACAGCAACGTGCTATATGTTCTGAATGCCCGAATTGGGAATCTGTGTCAAAACTTTGTTAGGAATTATGTGATCCTTACTAGCTGGAAGTAAGGGAGATGGGGCATGAAGTTATTTCTGGAGTTGGACTCATACCAAGTTTAGCTCAGTTCTGGGCATCTTTGAAATACCTATACAAACTTGTTCCTACATAGTAACTTGCAACTTTGAATGAGAATGTGATTGCCTACAGCAACGTGCTATATGTTCTGAATGCCCGAATTGGGAATCTGTGTCAAAACTTTGTTAGGAATTATGTGATCCTTACTAGCTGGAAGTAAGGCAGATGGGGCATGAAGTTATTTCTAGGAGTTGGACACATACCAAGTTTAGCTCAGTTCTGGGCATCTTTGAAATACCTATACAAACTTGTTCCTACATAGTAACTTGCAACTTTGAATGAAAATGTGCTTGCTTGCAGCAACGTGCTATATGTTCTGAATGCCCGAATTGGGAATCTGTGTCAAAACTTTGTTAGGAATTATGTGATCCTTACTAGCTGGAAGTAAGGCAGATGGGGCATGAAGTTATTTCTAGGAGTTGGACACATACCAAGTTTAGCTCAGTTCTGGGCATCTTTGAAATACCTATACAAACTTGTTCCTACATAGTAACTTGCAACTTTGAATGAAAATGTGCTTGCTTACAGCAACGTGCTATATGTTCTGAATGCCCGAATTGGCAATCTGTGTCAAAACTTTGTTAGGAATTATGTGATCCTTACTAGCTGGAAGTAAGGGAGATGGGGCATGAAGTTATTTCTAGGAGTTGGACACATACCAAGTTTAGCTCAGTTCTGGGCATCTTTGAAATACCTATACAAACTTGTTCCTACATAGTAACTTGCATCTTTGAATGAGAATCTGCTTGCTTACAGGAACGTGCTATATGTTCTGAATGCCCGAATTTGGAATCTGTGTCAAAACTTTGTTAGGAATTATGTCATCCTTACTAGCTGGAAGTAAGGGAGATGGGGCATGAAGTTATTTCTAGGAGTTGGACACATACCAAGTTTAGCTCAGTTCTGGGCATCTTTGAAATACCTATACAAACTTGTTCCTACATAGTAACTTGCATCTTTGAATGAGAATGTGCTTGCTTACAGCAACGTGCTATATGTTCTGAATGCCCGAATTGGGAATCTGTGTCAAAACTTTGTTAGGAATTATGTGATCCTTACTAGCTGGAAGTAAGGGAGATGGGGCATGAAGTTATTTCTAGGAGTTGGACACATACCAAGTTTAGCTCAGTTCTGGGCATCTTTGAAATACCTATACAAACTTGTTCCTACATAGTAACTTGCAACTTTGAATGAGAATGTGCTTGCTTGCAGCAACGTGCTATATGTTCTGAATGCCCGAATTGGGAATCTGTGTCAAAACTTTGTTAGGAATTATGTAACCCTTACTAGCTGGAAGTAAGGGAGATGGGGCATGAAGTTATTTCTAGGAGTTGGACACATACCAAGTTTAGCTCAGTTCTGGGCATCTTTGAAATACCTATACAAACTTGTTCCTACATAGTAACTTGCATCTTTGAATGAGAATGTGCTTGCTTACAGCAACGTGCTATATGTTCTGAATGCCCGAATTGGCAATCTGTGTCAAAACTTTGTTAGGAATTATGTGATCCTTACTAGCTGGAAGTAAGGGAGATGGGGCATGAAGTTATTTCTAGGAGTTGGACACATACCAAGTTTAGCTCAGTTCTGGGCATCTTTGAAATACCTATACAAACTTGTTCCTACATAGTAACTTGCAACTTTGAATGAGAATGTGCTTGCTTACAGCAACGTGCTATATGTTCTGAATGCCCGATTTGGGAATCTGTGTCAAAACTTTGTTAGGAATTATGTGATCCTTACTAGCTGGAAGTAAGGGAGATGGGGCATGAAGTTATTTCTACGAGTTGGACACATACCAAGTTTAGCTCAGTTCTGGGCGTCTTTGAAATACCTATACAAACTTGTTCCTACATAGTAACTTGCATCTTTGAATGAGAATGTGCTTGCTTACAGCAACGTGCTATATGTTCTGAATGCCCGAATTGGGAATCTGTGTCAAAACTTTGTTAGGAATTATGTGATCCTTACTAGCTGGAAGTAAGGGAGATGGGGCATGAAGTTATTTCTAGGAGTTGGACACATACCAAGTTTAGCTCAGTTCTGGGCATCTTTGAAATACCTATACAAACTTGTTCCTACATAGTAACTTGCAACTTTGAATGGGAATGTGCTTGCTTACAGCAACGTGCTATATGTTCTGAATGCCCGAATTGGGAATCTGTGTCAAAACTTTGTTAGGAATTATGTGACCCTTACTAGCTGGAAGTAAGGGAGATGGGGCATGAAGTTATTTCTAGGAGTTGGACACATACCAAGTTTAGCTCAGTTCTGGGCATCTTTGAAATACCTATACAAACTTGTTCCTACATAGTAACTTGCATCTTTGAATGAGAATCTGCTTGCTTACAGCAACGTGCTATATGTTCTGAATGCCCGAATTGGGAATCTGTGTCAAAACTTTGTTAGGAATTATGTGATCCTTACTAGCTGGAAGTAAGGGAGATGGGGCATGAAGTTATTTCTGGAGTTGGACTCATACCAAGTTTAGCTCAGTTCTGGGCATCTTTGAAATACCTATACAAACTTGTTCCTACATAGTAACTTGCAACTTTGAATGAGAATGTGATTGCCTACAGCAACGTGCTATATGTTCTGAATGCCCGAATTGGGAATGTGTCAAAACTTTGTTAGGAATTATGTGATCCTTACTAGCTGGAAGTAAGGGAGATGGGGCATGAAGTTATTTCTAGGAGTTGGAAACATACCAAGTTTAGCTCAGTTCGGGGCATCTTTGAAATACCTATACAAACTTGTTCCTACATAGTAACTTGCAACTTTGAATGAGAATGTGCTTGCTTACAGCAACGTGCTATATGTTCTGAATGCCCGAATTGGGAATCTGTGTCAAAACTTTGTTAGGAATTATGTGATCCTTACTAGCTGGAAGTAAGGGAGATGGGGCATGAAGTTATTTCTAGGAGTTGGACACATACGAAGTTTAGCTCAGTTCTGGGCATCTTTGAAATACCTATACAAACTTGTTCCTACATAGTAACTTGCAACTTTGAATGAGAATGTGATTGCCTACAGCAACGTACTATATGTTCTGAATGCCCGAATTGGGAATCTGTGTCAAAACTTTGTTAGGAATTATGTGATCCTTACTAGCTGGAAGTAAGGGAGATGGGGCATGAAGTTATTTCTAGGAGTTGGACACATACCAAGTTTAGCTCAGTTCTGGGCATCTTTGAAATACCTATACAAACTTGTTCCTACATAGTAACTTGCATCTTTGAATGAGAATGTGCTTGCTTACAGCAACGTGCTATATGTTCTGAATGCCCGAATTGGCAATCTGTGTCAAAACTTTGTTAGGAATTATGTGATCCTTACTAGCTGGAAGTAAGTGAGATGGGGCATGAAGTTATTTCTAGGAGTTGGACACATACCAAGTTTAGCTCAGTTCTGGGCATCTTTGAAATACCTATACAAACTTGTTCCTACATAGTAACTTGCATCTTTGAATGAGAATCTGCTTGCTTACAGCAACGTGCTATATGTTCTGAATGCCCGAATTGGGAATCTGTGTCAAAACTTTGTTAGGAATTATGTGATCCTTACTAGCTGGAAGTAAGGGAGATGGGGCATGAAGTTATTTCTAGGAGTTGGACACATACCAAGTTTAGCTCAGTTCTGGGCATCTTTGAAATACCTATACAAACTTGTTCCTACATAGTAACTTGCAACTTTGAATGAAAATGTGCTTGCTTACAGCAACGTGCTATATGTTCTGAATGCCCGAAATGGGAATCTGTGTCAAAACTTTGTTAGGAATTATGTGATCCTTACTAGCTGGAAGTAAGGGAGATGGGGCATGAAGTTCTTTCTAGGAGTTGGACACATACCAAGTTTAGCTCAGTTCTGGGCATCTTTGAAATACCTATACAAACTTGTTCCTACATAGTAACTTGCTACGTTGAATGAAAATGTGCTTGCTTACAGCAACGTGCTATATGTTCTGAATGCCAGAATTGGGAATCTGTGTCAAAACTTTGTTAGGAATTATGTGATCCTTACTAGCTGGAAGTAAGGGAGATGGGGCATGAAGTTATTTCTAGGAGTTGGACACATACCAAGTTTAGCTCAGTTCTGGGCATCTTTGAAATACCTATACAAACTTGTTCCTACATAGTAACTTGCATCTTTGAATGAGAATGTGCTTGCTTACAGCAACGTGCTATATGTTCTGAATGCCCGAATTGGCAATCTGTGTCAAAACTTTGTTAGGAATTATGTGATCCTTACTAGCTGGAAGTAAGGGAGATGGGGCATGAAGTTATTTCTAGAGGTTGGACACATACCAAGTTTAGCTCAGTTCTGGGCATCTTTGAAATACCTATACAAACTTGTTCCTACATAGTAACTTGCATCTTTGAATGAGAATCTGCTTGCTTACAGCAACGTGCTATATGTTCTGAATGCCCGAATTGGGAATCTGTGTCAAAACTTTGTTAGGAATTATGTGATCCTTACTAGCTGGAAGTAAGGGAGATGGGGCATGATGTTATTTCTAGGAGTTGGACACATACCAAGTTTAGCTCAGTTCTGGGCATCTTTGAAATACCTATACAAACTTGTTCCTACATAGTAACTTGCAACTTTGAATGAGAATGTGCTTGCTTACAGCAACGTGCTATATGTTCTGAATGCCCGAATTGGGAATCTGTGTCAAAACTTTGTTAGGAATTATGTGATCCTTACTAGCTGGAAGTAAGGGAGATGGGGCATGAAGTTATTTCTAGGAGTTGGACACATACCAAGTTTAGCTCAGTTCTGGGCATCTTTGAAATACCTATACAAACTTGTTCCTACATAGTAACTTGCATCTTTGAATGAGAATCTGCTTGCTTACAGCAACGTGCTATATGTTCTGAATGCCCGAATTGGGAATCTGTGTCAAAACTTTGTTAGGAATTATGTGATCCTTACTAGCTGGAAGTACGGGAGATGGGGCATGAAGTTATTTCTAGGAGTTGGACACATACCAAGTTTAGCTCAGTTCTGGGCATCTTTGAAATACCTATACAAACTTGTTCCTACATAGTAACTTGCATCTTTGAATGAGAATCTGCTTGCTTACAGCAACGTGCTATATGTTCTGAATGCCCGAATTGGGAATCTGTGTCAAAACTTTGTTAGGAATTATGTGATCCTTACTAGCTGGAAGTAAGGGAGATGGGGCATGAAGTTATTTCTAGGAGTTGGACACATACCAAGTTTAGCTCAGTTCTGGGCATCTTTGAAATACCTATACAAATTTGTTCCTACATAGTAACTTGCATCTTTGAATGAGAATCTGCTTGCTTACAGCAACGTGCTATATGTTCTGAATGCCCGAATTGGGAATCTGTGTCAAATCTTTGTTAGGAATTATGTGATCCTTACTAGCTGGAAGTAAGGGAGATGGGGCATGAAGTTATTTCCAGGAGTTGGACACATACCAAGTTTAGCTCAGTTCTGTTCATCTTTGAAATACCTATACAAACTTGTTCCTACATAGTAACTTGCAACTTTGAATGAAAATGTGCTTGCTTACAGCAACGTGCTATATGTTCTGAATGCCCGAATTGGGAATCTGTGTCAAAACTTTGTTAGGAATTATATGATCCAAACTAGCTGGAAGTAAGGGAGATGTGGCATGAAGTTATTTCTGGGAGTTGGACACATACCAAGTTTAGCTCAGTTCTGGGCATCTTTGAAATACCTATACAAACTTGTTCCTACATAGTAACTTGCAACTTTGAATGAAAATGTGCTTGCTTACAGCAACGTCCTATATGTTCTGAATGCCCGAATTGGGAATCTGTGTCAAAACTTTGTTAGGAATTATGTGATCCTTACTAGCTGGAAGTAAGGGAGATGGGGCATGAAGTTATTTCTAGGAGTTGGACACATACCAAGTTTAGCTCAGTTCTGGGCATCTTTGAAATACCTATACAAACTTGTTCCTACATAGTAACTTGCATCTTTGAATGAGAATCTGCTTGCTTACAGCAACGTGCTATATGTTCTGAATGCCCGAATTGGGAATCTGTGTCAAAACTTTGTTAGGAATTATGTGATCCTTACTAGCTGGAAGTAAGGGAGATGGGGCATGAAGTTATTTCTAGGAGTTGGACACATACCAAGTTTAGCTCAGTTCTGGGCATCTTTGAAATACCTATACGAACTTGTTCCTACATAGTAACTTGCAACTTTGAATGAGAATCTGCTTGCCTACAGCAACGTGCTATATGTTCTGAATGCCCGAATTGGGAATCTGTGTCAAAACTTTGTTAGGAATTATGTGATCCTTACTAGCTGGAAGTAAGGGAGATGGGGCATGAAGTTATTTCTAGGAGTTGGACACATACCAAGTTTAGCTCAGTTCTGGGCATCTTTGAAATACCTATACAAACTTGTTCCTACATAGTAACTTGCAACTTTGAATGAGAATGTGCTTGCCTAGAGCAACGTGCTATATGTTCTGAATGCCCGAATTCGGAATCTGTGTCAAAACTTTGTTAGGAATTATGTGATCCTTACTAGCTGGAAGTAAGGGAGATGGGGCATGAAGTTATTTCTAGGAGTTGGACACATACCAAGTTTAGCTCAGTTCTGGGCATCTTTGAAATACCTATACAAACTTGTTCCTACATAGTAACTTGCAACTTTGAATGAGAATGTGCTTGCTTACAGCAACGTGCTATATGTTCTGAATGCCCGAATTGGGAATCTGTGTCAAAACTTTGTTAGGAATTATGTGATCCTTACTAGCTGGAAGTAAGGGAGATGGGGCCTGAAGTTATTTCTTGGAGTTCGAGACATACCAAGTTTAGCTCAGTTCTGGGCATCTTTGAAATACCTATACAAACTTGTTCCTACATAGTAACTTGCATCTTTGAATGAGAATGTGCTTGCTTACAGCAACGTGCTATATGTTCTGAATGCCCGAATTGTGAATCTGTTTCAAAACTTTGTTAGGAATTATGTGATCCTTACTAGCTGGAAGTAAGGGAGATGGGGCATGAAGTTATTTCTAGGAGTTGGACACATACCAAGTTTAGCTCAGTTCTGGGCATCTTTGAAATACCTATACAAACTTGTTCCTACATAGTAACTTGCATCTTTGAATGAGAATGTGCTTGCTTACAGCAACGTGCTATATGTTCTGAATGCCCGAATTCGGAATCTGTGTCAAAACATTGTTAGGAATTATGTGATCCTTACTAGCTGGAAGTAAGGCAGATGGGGCATGAAGTTATTTCTAGGAGTTCGACACATACCAAGTTTAGCTCAGTTCTGGGCATCTTTGAAATACCTATACAAACTTGTTCCTACATAGTAACTTGCATCTTTGAATGAGAATCTGCTTGCCTACAGCAACGTGCTATATGTTCTGAATGCCCGAATTGGGAATCTGTGTCAAAACTTTGTTAGGAATTATGTGATCCTTACTAGCTGGAAGTAAGGGAGATGGGGCATGAAGTTATTTCTAGGAGTTGGACACATACCAAGTTTAGCTCAGTTCTGGGCATCTTTGAAATACCTATACAAACTTGTTCCTACATAGTAACTTGCATCTTTGAATGAGAATGTGCTTGCTAACAGCAACGTGCTATATGTTCTGAATGCCCGAATTGGTAATCTGTGTCAAAACTTTGTTAGGAATTATGTGATCCTTACTAGCTGGAAGTAAGGGAGATGGGGCATGAAGTTATTTCTAGGAGTTGGACACATACCAAGTTTAGCTCAGTTCTGGGCATCTTTGAAATACCTATACAAACTTGTTACTACATAGTAACTTGCATCTTTGAATGAGAATGTGCTTGCTTACAGCAACGTGCTATATGTTCTGAATGCCCGATTTGGGAATCTGTGTCAAAACTTTGTTAGGAATTATGTGATCCTTACTAGCTGGAAGTAAGGGAGATGGGGCATGAAGTTATTTCTGGAGTTGGACACATACCAAGTTTAGCTCAGTTCTGGGCATCTTTGAAATACCTATACAAACTTGTTCCTACATAGTAACTTGCAACTTTGAATGAGAATGTGCTTGCTTACAGCAACGTGCTATATGTTCTGAATGCCCGAATTGGGAATCTGTGTCAAAACTTTGTTAGGAATTATGTGATCCTTACTAGCTGGAAGTAAGGGAGATGGGGCATGAAGTTATTTCTAGGAGTTGGACACATACCAGGTTTAGCTCAGTTCTTGGCATCTTTGAAATACCTAGACAAACTTGTTCCTACATAGTAACTTGCAACTTTGAATGAGAATGTGCTTGCTTACAGCAACGTGCTATATGTTCTGAATGCCCGAATTGGGAATCTGTGTCAAAACTTTGTTAGGAATTATGTGATCCTTACTAGCTGGAAGTAAGGGAGATGGGGCATGAAGTTATTTCTAGGAGTTGGACACATACCAGGTTTAGCTCAGTTCGGGGCATCTTTGAAATACCTAGACAAACTTGTTCCTACATAGTAACTTGCAACTTTGAATGAGAATGTGCTTGCTTACAGCAACGTGCTATATGTTCTGAATGCCCGAATTCGGAATCTGTGTCAAAACTTTGTTAGGAATTATGTGATCCTTACTAGCTGGAAGTAAGGGAGATGGGGCATGAAGTTATTTCTAGGAGTTGGACACATACCAAGTTTAGCTCAGTTCTGGGCATCTTTGAAATACCTAGACAAACTTGTTCCTACATAGTAACTTGCAACTTTGAATGAGAATGTGCTTGCTTACAGCAACGTGCTATATGTTCTGAATGCCCGAATTGGGAATCTGTGTCAAAACTTTGTTAGGAATTATGTGATCCTTACTAGCTGGAAGTAAGGGAGATGGGGCATGAAGTTATTTCTAGGAGTTGGACACATACCAAGTTTAGCTCAGTTCTGGGCATCTTTGAAATACGTATACAAAGTTGTTGCTACATAGTAACTTGCATCTTTAATGAGAATGTGCTTGCTTACAGAAACGTGCTATATGTTCTGAATGCCCGAATTGGCAATCTGTGTCAAAACTTTGTTAGGAATTATGTGATCCTTACTAGCTGGAAGTAAGGGAGATGGGGCATGAAGTTATTTCTAGGAGTTGGACACATACCAAGTTTAGCTCAGTTCTGGGCATCTTTGAAATACCTATACAAACTTGTTGCTACATAGTAACTTGCATCTTTGAATGAGAATGTGCTTGCTTACAGCAACGTGCTATATGTTCTGAATGCCCGAATTGGGAATCTGTGTCAAAACTTTGTTAGGAATTATGTGATCCTTACTAGTTGGAAGTAAGGGAGATGGGGCATGAAGTTATTTCCAGGAGTTGGACACATACCAAGTTTAGCTCAGTTCTGTTCATCTTTGAAATACCTATACAAACTTGTTCCTACATAGTAACTTGCAACTTTGAATGAAAACGTGCTTGCTTACAGCAACGTGCTATATGTTCTGAATGCCCGAATTGGGAATCTGTGTCAAAACTTTGTTAGGAATTATATGATCCAAACTAGCTGGAAGTAAGGGAGATGTGGCATGAAGTTATTTCTGGGAGTTGGACACATACCAAGTTTAGCTCAGTTCTGGGCATCTTTGAAATACCTATACAAACTTGTTCCTACATAGTAACTTGCAACTTTGAATGAAAATGTGCTTGCTTACAGCAACGTCCTATATGTTCTGAATGCCCGAATTGGGAATCTGTGTCAAAACTTTGTTAGGAATTATGTGATCCTTACTAGCTGGAAGTAAGGGAGATGGGGCATGAAGTTATTTCTAGGAGTTGGACACATACCAAGTTTAGCTCAGTTCTGGGCATCTTTGAAATACCTATACAAACTTGTTCCTACATAGTAACTTGCATCTTTGAATGAGAATCTGCTTGCTTACAGCAACGTGCTATATGTTCTGAATGCCCGAATTGGGAATCTGTGTCAAAACTTTGTTAGGAATTATGTGATCCTTACTAGCTGGAAGTAAGGGAGATGGGGCATGAAGTTATTTCTAGGAGTTGGACACATACCAAGTTTAGCTCAGTTCTGGGCATCATTGAAATACCTATACGAACTTGTTCCTACATAGTAACTTGCAACTTTGAATGAGAATCTGCTTGCCTACAGCAACGTGCTATATGTTCTGAATGCCCGAATTGGGAATCTGTGTCAAAACTTTGTTAGGAATTATGTGATCCTTACTAGCTGGAAGTAAGGGAGATGGGGCATGAAGTTATTTCTAGGAGTTGGACACATACCAAGTTTAGCTCAGTTCTGGGCATCTTTGAAATACCTATACAAACTTGTTCCTACATAGTAACTTGCAACTTTGAATGAGAATGTGCTTGCCTAGAGCAACGTGCTATATTTTCTGAATGCCCGAATTCGGAATCTGTGTCAAAACTTTGTTAGGAATTATGTGATCCTTACTAGCTGGAAGTAAGGGAGATGGGGCATGAAGTTATTTCTAGGAGTTGGACACATACCAAGTTTAGCTCAGTTCTGGGCATCTTTGAAATACCTATACAAACTTGTTCCTACATAGTAACTTGCAACTTTGAATGAGAATGTGCTTGCTTACAGCAACGTGCTATATGTTCTGAATGCCCGAATTGGGAATCTGTGTCAAAACTTTGTTAGGAATTATGTGATCCTTACTAGCTGGAAGTAAGGGAGATGGGGCCTGAAGTTATTTCTTGGAGTTCGAGACATACCAAGTTTAGCTCAGTTCTGGGCATCTTTGAAATACCTATACAAACTTGTTCCTACATAGTAACTTGCATCTTTGAATGAGAATGTGCTTGCTTACAGCAACGTGCTATATGTTCTGAATGCCCGAATTGTGAATCTGTTTCAAAACTTTGTTAGGAATTATGTGATCCTTACTAGCTGGAAGTAAGGGAGATGGGGCATGAAGTTATTTCTAGGAGTTGGACACATACCAAGTTTAGCTCAGTTCTGGGCATCTTTGAAATACCTATACAAACTTGTTCCTACATAGTAACTTGCATCTTTGAATGAGAATGTGCTTGCTTACAGCAACGTGCTATATGTTCTGAATGCCCGAATTGGGAATCTGTGTCAAAACATTGTTAGGAATTATGTGATCCTTACTAGCTGGAAGTAAGGGAGATGGGGCATGAAGTTATTTCTAGGAGTTGGACACATACCAGGTTTAGCTCAGTTCTTGGCATCTTTGAAATACCTAGACAAACTTGTTCCTACATAGTAACTTGCAACTTTGAATGAGAATGTGCTTGCTTACAGCAACGTGCTATATGTTCTGAATGCCCGAATTGGGAATCTGTGTCAAAACTTTGTTAGGAATTATGTGATCCTTACTAGCTGGAAGTAAGGGAGATGGGGCATGAAGTTATTTCTAGGAGTTGGACACATACCAGGTTTAGCTCAGTTCGGGGCATCTTTGAAATACCTAGACAAACTTGTTCCTACATAGTAACTTGCAACTTTGAATGAGAATGTGCTTGCTTACAGCAACGTGCTATATGTTCTGAATGCCCGAATTCGGAATCTGTGTCAAAACTTTGTTAGGAATTATGTGATCCTTACTAGCTGGAAGTAAGGGAGATGGGGCATGAAGTTATTTCTAGGAGTTGGACACATACCAAGTTTAGCTCAGTTCTGGGCATCTTTGAAATACCTAGACAAACTTGTTCCTACATAGTAACTTGCAACTTTGAATGAGAATGTGCTTGCTTACAGCAACGTGCTATATGTTCTGAATGCCCGAATTGGGAATCTGTGTCAAAACTTTGTTAGGAATTATGTGATCCTTACTAGCTGGAAGTAAGGGAGATGGGGCATGAAGTTATTTCTAGGAGTTGGACACATACCAAGTTTAGCTCAGTTCTGGGCATCTTTGAAATACGTATACAAAGTTGTTCCTACATAGTAACTTGCATCTTTAATGAGAATGTGCTTGCTTACAGCAACGTGCTATATGTTCTGAATGCCCGAATTGGGAATCTGTGTCAAAACTTTGTTAGGAATTATGTGATCCTTACTAGCTGGAAGTAAGGGAGATGGGGCATGAAGTTATTTCTAGGAGTTGGACACATACCAAGTTTAGCTCAGTTCTGGGCATCTTTGAAATACCTATACAAACTTGTTGCTACATAGTAACTTGCATCTTTGAATGAGAATGTGCTTGCTTACAGCAACGTGCTATATGTTCTGAATGCCCGAATTGGGAATCTGTGTCAAAACTTTGTTAGGAATTATGTGATCCTTACTAGCTGGAAGTAAGGGAGATGGGGCATGAAGTTATTTCTAGGAGTTGGACACATACCAAGTTTAGCTCAGTTCTGGGCATCTTTGAAATACCTATACAAACTTGTTCCTACATAGTCACTTGCATCTTTGAATGAGAATCTGCTTGCTTACAGCAACGTGCTATATGTTCTGAATGCCCGAATTGGGAATCTGTGTCAAAACATTGTTAGGAATTATGTGATCCTTACTAGCTGGAAGTAAGGGAGATGGGGCATGAAGTTATTTCTAGGAGTTGGACACATACCAAGTTTAGCTCAGTTCTGGGCATCTTTGAAATACCTATACAAACTTGTTCCTACATAGTAACTTGCATCTTTGAATGAGAATCTGCTTGCTTACAGCAACGTGCTATATGTTCTGAATGCCCGATTTGGGAATCTGTGTCAAAACTTTGTTAGGAATTATGTGATCCTTACTAGCTGGAAGTAAGGGAGATGGGGCATGAAGTTATTTCTAGGAGTTGGACACATACCATGTTTAGCTCAGTTCTGGGCATCTTTGAAATACCTATACAAACTTGTTCCTACATTGTAACTTGCATCTTTGAATGAGAATCTGCTTGCTTACAGCAACGTGCTATATGTTCTGAATGCACGAATTGGGAATCTGTGTCAAAACTTTGTTAGGAATTATGTGATCCTTACTAGCTGGAAGTAAGGCAGATGGGGCATGAAGTTATTTCTAGGAGTTGGACACATACCAAGTTTAGCTCAGTTCTGGGCATCTTTGAAATACCTATACAAATTTGTTCCTACATAGTAACTTGCATCTTTGAATGAGAATCTGCTTGCTTACAGCAACGTGCTATATGTTCTGAATGCCCGAATTGGGAATCTGTGTCAAATCTTTGTTAGGAATTATGTGATCCTTACTAGCTGGAAGTAAGGGAGATGGGGCATGAAGTTATTTCTAGGAGTTGGACACATACCAAGTTTAGCTCAGTTCTGTTCATCTTTGAAATACCTATACAAACTTGTTCCTACATAGTAACTTGCAACTTTGAATGAAAATGTGCTTGCTTACAGCAACGTGCTATATGTTCTGAATGCCCGAATTGGGAATCTGTGTCAAAACTTTGTTAGGAATTATATGATCCAAACTAGCTGGAAGTAAGGGAGATGTGGCATGAAGTTATTTCTGGGAGTTGGACACATACCAAGTTTAGCTCAGTTCTGGGCATCTTTGAAATACCTATACAAACTTGTTCCTACATAGTAACTTGCAACTTTGAATGAAAATGTGCTTGCTTACAGCAACGTCCTATATGTTCTGAATGCCCGAATTGGGAATCTGTGTCAAAACTTTGTTAGGAATTATGTGATCCTTACTAGCTGGAAGTAAGGGAGATGGGGCATGAAGTTATTTCTAGGAGTTGGACACATACCAAGTTTAGCTCAGTTCTGGGCATCTTTGAAATACCTATACAAACTTCTTCCTACATAGTAACTTGCAACTTTGAATGAAAATGTGCTTGCTTACAGCAACGTGCTATATGTTCTGAATGCCCGAATTGGCAATCTGTGTCAAAACTTTGTTAGGAATTATGTGATCCTTACTAGCTGGAAGTAAGGGAGATGGGGCATGAAGTTATTTCTAGGAGTTGGACACATACCAAGTTTAGCTCAGTTCTGGGCATCTTTGAAATACCTATACAAACTTGTTCCTACATAGTAACTTGCAACTTTGAATGAAAATGTGCTTGCTTGCAGCAACGTGCTATATGTTCTGAATGCCCGAATTGGGAATCTGTGTCAAAACTTTGTTAGGAATTATGTGATCCTTATTAGCTGGAAGTAAGGCAGATGGGGCATGAAGTTATTTCTAGGAGTTGGACACATACCAAGTTTAGCTCAGTTCTGGGCATCTTTGAAATACCTATACAAACTTGTTCCTACATAGTAACTTGCAACTTTGAATGAAAATGTGCTTGCTTACAGCAACGTGCTATATGTTCTGAATGCCCGAATTGGCAATCTGTGTCAAAACTTTGTTAGGAATTATGTGATCCTTACTAGCTGGAAGTAAGGGAGATGGGGCATGAAGTTATTTCTAGGAGTTGGACACATACCAAGTTTAGCTCAGTTCTGGGCATTTTGAAATACCTATACAAACTTGTTCCTACATAGTAACTTGCATCTTTGAATGAGAATCTGCTTGCTTACAGGAACGTGCTATATGTTCTGAATGCCCGAATTTGGAATCTGTGTCAAAACTTTGTTAGGAATTATGTCATCCTTACTAGCTGGAAGTAAGGGAGATGGGGCATGAAGTTATTTCTAGGAGTTGGACACATACCAAGTTTAGCTCAGTTCTGGGCATCTTTGAAATACCTATACAAACTTGTTCCTACATAGTAACTTGCATCTTTGAATGAGAATGTGCTTGCTTACAGCAACGTGCTATATGTTCTGAATGCCCGAATTGGGAATCTGTGTCAAAACTTTGTTAGGAATTATGTGATCCTTACTAGCTGGAAGTAAGGGAGATGGGGCATGAAGTTATTTCTAGGAGTTGGACACATACCAAGTTTAGCTCAGTTCTGGGCATCTTTGAAATACCTATACAAACTTGTTCCTACATAGTAACTTGCAACTTTGAATGAGAATGTGCTTGCTTGCAGCAACGTGCTATATGTTCTGAATGCCCGAATTGGGAATCTGTGTCAAAACTTTGTTAGGAATTATGTGACCCTTACTAGCTGGAAGTAAGGGAGATGGGGCATGAAGTTATTTCTAGGAGTTGGACACATACCAAGTTTAGCTCAGTTCTGGGCATCTTTGAAATACCTATACAAACTTGTTCCTACATAGTAACTTGCATCTTTGAATGAGAATGTGCTTGCTTACAGCAACGTGCTATATGTTCTGAATGCCCGAATTGGCAATCTGTGTCAAAACTTTGTTAGGAATTATGTGATCCTTACTAGCTGGAAGTAAGGGAGATGGGGCATGAAGTTATTTCTAGGAGTTGGACACATACCAAGTTTAGCTCAGTTCTGGGCATCTTTGAAATACCTATACAAACTTGTTCCTACATAGTAACTTGCAACTTTGAATGAGAATGTGCTTGCTTACAGCAACGTGCTATATGTTCTGAATGCCCGATTTGGGAATCTGTGTCAAAACTTTGTTAGGAATTATGTGATCCTTACTAGCTGGAAGTAAGGGAGATGGGGCATGAAGTTATTTCTACGAGTTGGACACATACCAAGTTTAGCTCAGTTCTGGGCATCTTTGAAATACCTATACAAACTTGTTCCTACATAGTAACTTGCATCTTTGAATGAGAATGTGCTTGCTTACAGCAACGTGCTATATGTTCTGAATGCCCGAATTGGGAATCTGTGTCAAAACTTTGTTAGGAATTATGTGATCCTTACTAGCTGGAAGTAAGGGAGATCGGGCATGAAGTTATTTCTAGGAGTTGGACACATACCAAGTTTAGCTCAGTTCTGGGCATCTTTGAAATACCTATACAAACTTGTTCCTACATAGTAACTTGCAACTTTGAATGAGAATGTGCTTGCTTGCAGCAACGTGCTATATGTTCTGAATGCCCGAATTGGGAATCTGTGTCAAAACTTTGTTAGGAATTATGTGACCCTGACTAGCTGGAAGTAAGGGAGATGGGGCATGAAGTTATTTCTAGGAGTTGGACACATACCAAGTTTAGCTCAGTTCTGGGCATCTTTGAAATACCTATACAAACTTGTTCCTACATAGTAACTTGCATCTTTGAATGAGAATGTGCTTGCTTACAGCAACGTGCTATATGTTCTGAATGCCCGAATTTGCAATCTGTGTCAAAACTTTGTTAGGAATTATGTGATCCTTACTAGCTGGAAGTAAGGGAGATGGGGCATGAAGTTATTTCTAGGAGTTGGACACATACCAAGTTTAGCTCAGTTCTGGGCATCTTTGAAATACCTATACAAACATGTTCCTACATAGTAACTTGCAACTTTGAATGAGAATGTGCTTGCTTACAGCAACGTGCTATATGTTCTGAATGCCCGATTTGGGAATCTGTGTCAAAACTTTGTTAGGAATTATGTGATCCTTACTAGCTGGAAGTAAGGGAGATGGGGCATGAAGTTATTTCTACGAGTTGGACACATACCAAGTTTAGCTCAGTTCTGGGCATCTTTGAAATACCTATACAAACTTGTTCCTACATAGTAACTTGCATCTTTGAAGCAGAATGTGCTTGCTTACAGCAACGTGCTATATGTTCTGAATGCCCGAATTGGGAATCTGTGTCAAAACTTTGTTAGGAATTATGTGATCCTTACTAGCTGGAAGTAAGGGAGATGGGGCATGAAGTTATTTCTAGGAGTTGGACACATACCAAGTTTAGCTCAGTTCTGGGCATCTTTGAAATACCTATACAAACTTGTTCCTACATAGTAACTTGCAACTTTGAATGAGAATGTGCTTGCTTACAGCAACGTGCTATATGTTCTGAATGCCCGAATTGGGAATCTGTGTCAAAACTTTGTTAGGAATTATGTGATCCTTACTAGCTGGAAGTAAGGGAGATGGGGCATGAAGTTATTTCTAGGAGTTGGACACATACCAAGTTTAGCTCAGTTCTGGGCATCTTTGAAATACCTATACAAACTTGTTCCTACATAGTAACTTGCATCTTTGAATGAGAATGTGCTTGCTTACAGCAACGTGCTATATGTTCTGAATGCCCGAATTGGGAATCTGTGTCAAAACTTTGTTAGGAATTATGTGATCCTTACTAGCTGGAAGTAAGGGAGATGGGGCATGAAGTTATTTCTGGAGTTGGACTCATACCAAGTTTAGCTCAGTTCTGGGCATCTTTGAAATACCTATACAAACTTGTTCCTACATAGTAACTTGCAACTTTGAATGAGAATGTGATTGCCTACAGCAACGTGCTATATGTTCTGAATGCCCGAATTGGGAATGTGTGTCAAAACTTTGTTAGGAATTATGTGATCCTTACTAGCTGCAAGTAAGGGAGATGGGGCATGAAGTTATTTCTAGGAGTTGGAAACATACCAAGTTTAGCTCAGTTCGGGGCATCTTTGAAATACCTATACAAACTTGTTCCTACATAGTAACTTGCAACTTTGAATGAGAATGTGCTTGCTTACAGCAACGTGCTATATGTTCTGAATGCCCGAATTGGGAATCTGTGTCAAAACTTTGTTAGGAATTATGTGATCCTTACTAGCTGGAAGTAAGGGAGATGGGGCATGAAGTTATTTCTAGGAGTTGGACACATACCAAGTTTAGCTCAGTTCTGGGCATCTTTGAAATACCTATACAAACTTGTTCCTACATAGTAACTTGCAACTTTGAATGAGAATGTGATTGCCTACAGCAACGTACTATATGTTCTGAATGCCCGAATTGGGAATCTGTGTCAAAACTTTGTTAGGAATTATGTGATCCTTACTAGCTGGAAGTAAGGGAGATGGGGCATGAAGTTATTTCTAGGAGTTGGACACATACCAAGTTTAGCTCAGTTCTGGGCATCTTTGAAATACCTATACAAACTTGTTCCTACATAGTAACTTGCATCTTTGAATGAGAATGTGCTTGCTTACAGCAACGTGCTATATGTTCTGAATGCCCGAATTGGCAATCTGTGTCAAAACTTTGTTAGGAATTATGTGATCCTTACTAGCTGGAAGTAAGGGAGATGGGGCATGAAGTTATTTCTAGGAGTTGGACACATACCAAGTTTAGCTCAGTTCTGGGCATCTTTGAAATACCTATACAAACTTGTTCCTACATAGTAACTTGCAACTTTGAATGAAAATGTGCTTGCTTACAGCAACGTGCTATATGTTCTGAATGCCCGAAATGGGAATCTGTGTCAAAACTTTGTTAGGAATTATGTGATCCTTACTAGCTGGAAGTAAGGGAGATGGGGCATGAAGTTCTTTCTAGGAGTTGGACACATACCAAGTTTAGCTCAGTTCTGGGCATCTTTGAAATACCTATACAAACTTGTTCCTACATAGTAACTTGCTACTTTGAATGAAAATGTGCTTGCTTACAGCAACGTGCTATATGTTCTGAATGCCAGAATTGGGAATCTGTGTCAAAACTTTGTTAGGAATTATGTGATCCTTACTAGCTGGAAGTAAGGGAGATGGGGCATGAAGTTATTTCTAGGAGTTGGACACATACCAAGTTTAGCTCAGTTCTGGGCATCTTTGAAATACCTATACAAACTTGTTCCTACATAGTAACTTGCAACTTTGAATGAGAATGTGCTTGCTTACAGCAACGTGCTATATGTTCTGAATGCCCGAATTGGCAATCTGTGTCAAAACTTTGTTAGGAATTATGTGATCCTTACTAGCTGGAAGTAAGGGAGATGGGGCATGAAGTTATTTCTAGAGGTTGGACACATACCAAGTTTAGCTCAGTTCTGGGCATCTTTGAAATACCTATACAAACTTGTTCCTACATAGTAACTTGCATCTTTGAATGAGAATCTGCTTGCTTACAGCAACGTGCTATATGTTCTGAATGCCCGAATTGTTAATCTGTGTCAAAACTTTGTTAGGAATTATGTGATCCTTACTAGCTGGAAGTAAGGGAGATGGGGCATGAAGTTATTTCTAGGAGTTGGACACATACCAAGTTTAGCTCAGTTCTGGGCATCTTTGAAATACCTATACAAACTTGTTCCTACATAGTAACTTGCAACTTTGAATGAGAATGTGCTTGCTTACAGCAACGTGCTATATGTTCTGAATGCCCGAATTCGGAATCTGTGTCAAAACTTTGTTAGGAATTATGTGATCCTTACTAGCTGGAAGTAAGGGAGATGGGGCATGAAGTTATTTCTAGGAGTTGGACACATACCAAGTTTAGCTCAGTTCTGGGCATCTTTGAAATACCTAGACAAACTTGTTCCTACATAGTAACTTGCAACTTTGAATGAGAATGTGCTTGCTTACAGCAACGTGCTATATGTTCTGAATGCCCGAATTGGGAATCTGTGTCAAAACTTTGTTAGGAATTATGTGATCCTTACTAGCTGGAAGTAAGGGAGATGGGGCATGAAGTTATTTCTAGGAGTTGGACACATACCAAGTTTAGCTCAGTTCTGGGCATCTTTGAAATACCTATACAAACGTGTTCCTACATAGTAACTTGCAACTTTGAATAGAATGTGCTTGCTTACAGCAACGTGCTATATGTTCTGAATGCCCGAATTGGGAATCTGTGTCAAAACTTTGTTAGGAATTATGTGATCCTTACTAGCTGGAAGTAAGGGAGATGGGGCATGAAGTTATTTCTAGGAGTTGGACACATACCAAGTTTAGCTCAGTTCTGGGCATCTTTGAAATACCTATACAAACGTGTTCCTACATAGTAACTTGCAACTTTGAATGAGAATGTGCTTGCTTACAGCAACGTGCTATATGTTCTGAATGCCCGAATTGGGAATCTGTGTCAAAACTTTGTTAGGAATTATGTGATCCTTACTAGCTGGAAGTAAGGGAGATGGGGCATGAAGTTATTTCTAGGAGTTGGACACATACCAAGTTTAGCTCAGTTCTGGGCATCTTTGAAATACCTATACAAACGTGTTCCTACATAGTAACTTGCAACTTTGAATAGAATGTGCTTGCTTACAGCAACGTGCTATATGTTCTGAATGCCCGAATTGGGAATCTGTGTCAAAACTTTGTTAGGAATTATGTGATCCTTACTAGCTGGAAGTAAGGGAGATGGGGCATGAAGTTATTTCTAGGAGTTGGACACATACCAAGTTTAGCTCAGTTCTGGGCATCTTTGAAATACGTATACAAAGTTGTTCCTACATAGTAACTTGCATCTTTGAATGAGAATGTGCTTGCTTACAGCAACGTGCTATATGTTCTGAATGCCTGAATTGGCAATCTGTGTCAAAACTTTGTTAGGAATTATGTGATCCTTACTAGCTGGAAGTAAGGGAGATGGGGCATGAAGTTATTTCTAGGAGTTGGACACATACCAAGTTTAGCTCAGTTCTGGGCATCTTTGAAATACCTATACAAACTTGTTGCTACATAGTAACTTGCATCTTTAATGAGAATGTGCTTGCTTACAGCAACGTGCTATATGTTCTGAATGCCCGAATTGGGAATCTGTGTCAAAACTTTGTTAGGAATTATGTGATCCTTACTAGCTGGAAGTAAGGGAGATGGGGCATGAAGTTATTTCTAGGAGTTGGACACATACCAAGTTTAGCTCAGTTCTGGGCATCTTTGAAATACCTATACAAACTTGTTGCTACATAGTAACTTGCATCTTTGAATGAGAATGTGCTTGCTTACAGCAACGTGCTATGTGTTCTGAATGCCCGAATTGGGAATCTGTGTCAAAACTTTGTTAGGAATTATGTGATCCTTACTAGCTGGAAGTAAGGGAGATGGGGCATGAAGTTATTTCTAGGAGTTGGACATATACCAAGTTTAGCTCAGTTCTGGGCATCTTTGAAATACCTATACAAACTTGTTCCTACATAGTAACTTGCAATTTTGAATGAGAATGTGCTTGCTTACAGCAACGTGCTATATGTTCTGAATGCCCGAATTGGGAATCTGTGTCAAAACTTTGTTAGGAATTATGTGATCCTTACTAGCTGGAAGTAAGGGAGATGGGGCATGAAGTTATTTCTAGGAGTTGGACACATACCAAGTTTAGCTCAGTTCTGGGCATCTTTGAAATATCTATACAAACTTGTTCCTACATAGTAACTTGCAACTTTGAATGAGAATGTGCTTGCTTACAGCAACGTGCTATATGTTCTGAATGCCCGAATTGGGAATCTGTGTCAAAACTTTGTTAGGAATTATGTGATCCTTACTAGCTGGAAGTAAGGGAGATGGGGCATGAAGTTATTTCTAGGAGTTGGACACATACCAAGTTTAGCTCAGTTCTGGGCATCTTTGAAATACCTATACAAACTTGTTCCTACATAGTAACTTGCATCTTTGAATGAGAATGTGCTTGCTTACAGCAACGTGCTATATGTTCTGAATGCCCGAATTGGGAATCTGTGTCAAAACTTTGTTAGAAATTATGTGATCCTTACTAGCTGGAAGTAAGGGAGATGGGGCATGAAGTTATTTCTAGGAGTTGGACACATACCAAGTTTAGCTCAGTTCTGGGCATCTTTGAAATACCTATACAAACTTGTTCCTACATAGTAACTTGCATCTTTAATGAGAATGTGCTTGCTTACAGCAACGTGCTATATGTTCTGAATGCCCGAATTGGGAATCTGTGTCAAAACTTTGTTAGGAATTATGTGATCCTTACTAGCTGGAAGTAAGGGAGATGGGGCATGAAGTTATTTCTAGGAGTTGGACACATACCAAGTTTAGCTCAGTTCTGGGCATCTTTGAAATACCTATACAAACTTGTTGCTACATAGTAACTTGCATCATTAATGAGAATGTGCTTGCTTACAGCAACGTGCTATATGTTCTGAATGCCCGAATTGGGAATCTGTGTCAAAACTTTGTTAGGAATTATGTGATCCTTACTAGCTGGAAGTAAGGGAGATGGGGCATGAAGTTATTTCTAGGAGTTGGACACATACCAAGTTTAGCTCAGTTCTGGGCATCTTTGAAATACCTATACAAACTTGTTCCTACATAGTAACTTGCATCTTTGAATGAGAATGTGCTTGCTTACAGCAACGTGCTATATGTTCTGAATGCCCGAATTGGCAATCTGTGTCAAAACTTTGTTAGGAATTATGTGATCCTTACTAGCTGGAAGTAAGGGAGATGGGGCATGAAGTTATTTCTAGGAGTTGGACACATACCAAGTTTAGCTCAGTTCTGGGCATCTTTGAAATACCTATACAAACTTGTTCCTACATAGTAACTTGCAACTTTGAATGAGAATGTGCTTGCTTACAGCAACGTGCTATATGTTCTGAATGCCCGATTTGGGAATCTGTGTCAAAACTTTGTTAGGAATTATGTGATCCTTACTAGCTGGAAGTAAGGGAGATGGGGCATGAAGTTATTTCTAGGAGTTGGACACATACCAAGTTTAGCTCAGTTCTGGGCATCTTTGAAATACCTAGACAAACTTGTTCCTACATAGTAACTTGCAACTTTGAATGAGAATGTGCTTGCTTACAGCAACGTGCTATATGTTCTGAATGCCCGATTTGGGAATCTGTGTCAAAACTTTGTTAGGAATTATGTGATCCTTACTAGCTGGAAGTAAGGGAGATGGAGCATGAAGTTATTTCTAGGAGTTGGACACATACCAAGTTTAGCTCAGTTCTGGGCATCTTTGAAATACCTATACAAACTTGTTCCTACATAGTAACTTGCATCTTTGAATGAGAATGTGCTTGCTTACAGCAACGTGCTATATGTTCTGAATGCCCGAATTGGCAATCTGTGTCAAAACTTTGTTAGGAATTATGTGATCCTTACTAGCTGGAAGTAAGGGAGATGGGGCATGAAGTTATTTCTAGGAGTTGGACACATACCAAGTTTAGCTCAGTTCTGGGCATCTTTGAAATACCTATACAAACTTGTTCCTACATAGTAACTTGCATCTTTGAATGAGAATGTGCTTGCTTACAGCAACGTGCTATATGTTCTGAATGCCCGAATTGGGAATCTGTGTCAAAACTTTGTTAGGAATTATGTGATCCTTACTAGCTGGAAGTAAGGGAGATGGGGCATGAAGTTATTTCTAGGAGTTGGACACATACCAAGTTTAGCTCAGTTCTGGGCATCTTTGAAATACCTATACAAACTTGTTCCTACATAGTAACTTGCAACTTTGAATGAGAATGTGCTTGCTTACAGCAACGTGCTATATGTTCTGAATGCCCGAATTGGCAATCTGTGTCAAAACTTTGTTAGGAATTATGTGATCCTTACTAGCTGGAAGTAAGGGAGATGGGGCATGAAGTTATTTCTAGGAGTTGGACACATACCAAGTTTAGCTCAGTTCTGGGCATCTTTGAAATACCTATACAAACTTGTTCCTACATCGTAACTTGCAACTTTGAATGAGAATGTGCTTGCTTACAGCAACGTGCTATATGTTCTGAATGCCCGAATTGGGAATCTGTGTCAAAACTTTGTTAGGAATTATGTGATCCTTACTAGCTGGAAGTAAGGGAGATGGGGCATGAAGTTATTTCTTGGAGTTGGAGACATACCAAGTTTAGCTCAGTTCTGGGCATCTTTGAAATACCTATACAAACTTGTTCCTACATAGTAACTTGCAACTATGAATGAGAATGTGCTTGCTTGCAGCAACGTGCTATATGTTCTGAATGCCCGATTTGGGAATCTGTGTCAAAACTTTGTTAGGAATTATGTGATCCTTACTAGCTGGAAGTAAGGGAGATGGAGCATGAAGTTATTTCTAGGAGTTCGACACATACCAAGTTTAGCTCAGTTCTGGGCATCTTTGAAATACCTATACAAACTTGTTCCTACATAGTAACTTGCATCTTTGAATGAGAATGTGCTTACTTACAGCAACGTGCTATATGTTCTGAATGCCCAAATTGGCAATCTGTGTCAAAACTTTGTTAGGAATTATGTGATCCTTACTAGCTGGAAGTAAGGGAGATGGGGCATGAAGTTATTTCTAGGAGTTGGACACATACCAAGTTTAGCTCAGTTCTGGGCATCTTTGAAATACCTATACAAACTTGTTCCTACATAGTAACTTGCATCTTTGAATGAGAATCTGCTTGCTTACAGCAACGTGCTATATGTTCTGAATGCCCGAATTGGGAATCTGTGTCAAAACTTTGTTAGGAATTATGTGATCCTTACTAGCTGGAAGTAAGGGAGATGGGGCATGAAGTTATTTCTAGGAGTTGGACACATACCAAGTTTAGCTCAGTTCTGGGCATCTTTGAAATACCTATACAAACTTGTTCCTACATAGTAACTTGCAACTTTGAATGAGAATCTGCTTGCCTACAGCAACGTGCTATATGTTCTGAATGCCCGAATTGGGAATCTGTGTCAAAACTTTGTTAGGAATTATGTGATCCTTACTAGCTGGAAGTAAGGGAGATGGGGCATGAAGTTATTTCTAGGAGTTGGACACATACCAAGTTTAGCTCAGTTCTGGGCATCTTTGAAATACCTATACAAACTTGTTCCTACATAGTAACTTGCAACTTTGAATGAGAATGTGCTTGCCTAGAGCAACGTGCTATATGTTCTGAATGCCCGAATTCGGAATCTGTGTCAAAACTTTGTTAGGAATTATGTGATCCTTACTAGCTGGAAGTAAGGGAGATGGGGCATGAAGTTATTTCTAGGAGTTGGACACATACCAAGTTTAGCTCAGTTCTGGGCATCTTTGAAATACCTATACAAACTTGTTCCTACATAGTAACTTGCAACTTTGAATGAGAATGTGCTTGCTTACAGCAACGTGCTATATGTTCTGAATGCCCGAATTGGGAATCTGTGTCAAAACTTTGTTAGGAATTATGTGATCCTTACTAGCTGGAAGTAAGGGAGATGGGGCCTGAAGTTATTTCTTGGAGTTCGAGACATACCAAGTTTAGCTCAGTTCTGGGCATCTTTGAAATACCTATACAAACTTGTTCCTACATAGTAACTTGCATCTTTGAATGAGAATGTGCTTGCTTACAGCAACGTGCTATATGTTCTGAATGCCCGAATTGTGAATCTGTTTCAAAACTTTGTTAGGAATTATGTGATCCTTACTAGCTGGAAGTAAGGGAGATGGGGCATGAAGTTATTTCTAGGAGTTGGACACATACCAAGTTTAGCTCAGTTCTGGGCATCTTTGAAATACCTATACAAACTTGTTCCTACATAGTAACTTGCATCTTTGAATGAGAATGTGCTTGCTTACAGCAACGTGCTATATGTTCTGAATGCCCGAATTCGGAATCTGTGTCAAAACATTGTTAGGAATTATGTGATCCTTACTAGCTGGAAGTAAGGGAGATGGGGCATGAAGTTATTTCTAGGAGTTGGACACATACCAAGTTTAGCTCAGTTCTGGGCATCTTTGAAATACCTATACAAACTTGTTCCTACATAGTAACTTGCATCTTTGAATGAGAATCTGCTTGCCTACAGCAACGTGCTATATGTTCTGAATGCCCGAATTGGGAATCTGTGTCAAAACTTTGTTAGGAATTATGTGATCCTTACTAGCTGGAAGTAAGGGAGATGGGGCATGAAGTTATTTCTAGGAGTTGGACACATACCAAGTTTAGCTCAGTTCTGGGCATCTTTGAAATACCTATACAAACTTGTTCCTACATTGTAACTTGCATCTTTGAATGAGAATGTGCTTGCTAACAGCAACGTGCTATATGTTCTGAATGCCCGAATTGGTAATCTGTGTCAAAACTTTGTTAGGAATTATGTGATCCTTACTAGCTGGAAGTAAGGGAGATGGGGCATGAAGATATTTCTAGGAGTTGGACACATACCAAGTTTAGCTCAGTTCTGGGCATCTTTGAAATACCTATACAAACTTGTTCCTACATAGTAACTTGCATCTTTGAATGAGAATGTGCTTGCTTACAGCAACGTGCTATATGTTCTGAATGCCCGATTTGGGAATCTGTGTCAAAACTTTGTTAGGAATTATGTGATCCTTACTAGCTGGAAGTAAGGGAGATGGGGCATGAAGTTATTTCTGGAGTTGGACACATACCAAGTTTAGCTCAGTTCTGGGCATCTTTGAAATATCTATACAACCTTGTTCCTACATAGTAACTTGCAACTTTGAATGAGAATGTGCTTGCTTACAGCAACGTGCTATATGTTCTGAATGCCCGAATTGGGAATCTGTGTCAAAACTTTGTTAGGAATTATGTGATCCTTACTAGCTGGAAGTAAGGGAGATGGGGCATGAAGTTATTTCTAGGAGTTGGACACATACCAGGTTTAGCTCAGTTCTTGGCATCTTTGAAATACCTAGACAAACTTGTTCCTACATAGTAACTTGCAACTTTGAATGAGAATGTGCTTGCTTACAGCAACGTGCTATATGTTCTGAATGCCCGAATTGGGAATCTGTGTCAAAACTTTGTTAGGAATTATGTGATCCTTACTAGCTGGAAGTAAGGGAGATGGGGCATGAAGTTATTTCTAGGAGTTGGACACATACCAGGTTTAGCTCAGTTCGGGGCATCTTTGAAATACCTAGACAAACTTGTTCCTACATAGTAACTTGCAACTTTGAATGAGAATGTGCTTGCTTACAGCAACGTGCTATATGTTCTGAATGCCCGAATTCGGAATCTGTGTCAAAACTTTGTTAGGAATTATGTGATCCTTACTAGCTGGAAGTAAGGGAGATGGGGCATGAAGTTATTTCTAGGAGTTGGACACATACCAAGTTTAGCTCAGTTCTGGGCATCTTTGAAATACCTAGACAAACTTGTTCCTACATAGTAACTTGCAACTTTGAATGAGAATGTGCTTGCTTACAGCAACGTGCTATATGTTCTGAATGCCCGAATTGGGAATCTGTGTCAAAACTTTGTTAGGAATTATGTGATCCTTACTAGCTGGAAGTAAGGGAGATGGGGCATGAAGTTATTTCTAGGAGTTGGACACATACCAAGTTTAGCTCAGTTATGGGCATCTTTGAAATACCTATACAAAGTTGTTCCTACATAGTAACTTGCATCTTTAATGAGAATGTGCTTGCTTACAGCAACGTGCTATATGTTCTGAATGCCCGAATTGGCAATCTGTGTCAAAACTTTGTTAGGAATTATGTGATCCTTACTAGCTGGAAGTAAGGGAGATGGGGCATGAAGTTATTTCTAGGAGTTGGACACATACCAAGTTTAGCTCAGTTCTGGGCATCTTTGAAATACCTATACAAACTTGTTCCTACATAGTAACTTGCATCTTTGAATGAGAATGTGCTTGCTAACAGCAACGTGCTATATGTTCTGAATGCCCGAATTGGTAATCTGTGTCAAAACTTTGTTAGAAATTATGTGATACTTACTAGCTGGAAGTAAGGGAGATGGGGCATGAAGATATTTCTAGGAGTTGGACACATACCAAGTTTAGCTCAGTTCTGGGCATCTTTGAAATACCTATACAAACTTGTTCCTACATAGTAACTTGCATCTTTGAATGAGAATGTGCTTGCTTACAGCAACGTGCTATATGTTCTGAATGCCCGATTTGGGAATCTGTGTCAAAACTTTGTTAGGAATTATGTGATCCTTACTAGCTGGAAGTAAGGGAGATGGGGCATGAAGTTCTTTCTAGGAGTTGGACACATACCAGGTTTAGCTCAGTTCGGGGCATCTTTGAAATACCTAGACAAACTTGTTCCTACATAGTAACTTGCAACTTTGAATGAGAATGTGCTTGCTTACAGCAACGTGCTATATGTTCTGAATGCCCGAATTGGGAATCTGTGTCAAAACTTTGTTAGGAATTATGTGATCCTTACTAGCTGGAAGTAAGGAAGATGGGGCATGAAGTTATTTCTAGGAGTTGGACACATACCAGGTTTAGCTCAGTTCGGGGCATCTTTGAAATACCTAGACAAACTTGTTCCTACATAGTAACTTGCAACTTTGAATGAGAATGTGCTTGCTTACAGCAACGTGCTATATGTTCTGAATGCCCGAATTCGGAATCTGTGTCAAAACTTTGTTAGGAATTATGTGATCCTTACTAGCTGGAAGTAAGGGAGATGGGGCATGAAGTTATTTCTAGGAGTTGGACACATACCAAGTTTAGCTCAGTTCTGGGCATCTTTGAAATACCTAGACAAACTTGTTCCTACATAGTAACTTGCAACTTTGAATGAGAATGTGCTTGCTTACAGCAACGTGCTATATGTTCTGAATGCCCGAATTGGGAATCTGTGTCAAAACTTTGTTAGGAATTATGTGATCCTTACTAGCTGGAAGTAAGGGAGATGGGGCATGAAGTTATTTCTAGGAGTTGGACACATACCAAGTTTAGCTCACTTCTGGGCATCTTTGAAATACGTATACAAAGTTGTTCCTACATAGTAACTTGCAACTTTGAATGAGAATGTGCTTGCTTACAGCAACGTGCTATATGTTCTGAATGCCCGAATTGGCAATCTGTGTCAAAACTTTGTTAGGAATTATGTGATCCTTACTAGCTGGAAGTAAGGGAGATGGGGCATGAAGTTATTTCTAGGAGTTGGACACATACCAAGTTTAGCTCAGTTCTGGGCATCTTTGAAATACCTATACAAACTTGTTGCTACATAGTAACTTGCATCTTTGAATGAGAATGTGCTTGCTTACAGCAACGTGCTATATGTTCTGAATGCCCGAATTGGGAATCTGTGTCAAAACTTTGTTAGGAATTATGTGATCCTTACTAGCTGGAAGTAAGGGAGATGGGGCATGAAGTTATTTCTAGGAGTTGGACACATACCAAGTTTAGCTCAGTTCTGGGCATCTTTGAAATACCTATACAAACTTGTTGCTACATAGTAACTTGCATCTTTGAATGAGAATGTGCTTGCTTAGAGCAACGTGCTATATGTTCTGAATGCCCGAATTGGGAATCTGTGTCAAAACTTTGTTAGGAATTATGTGATCCTTACTAGCTGGAAGTAAGGGAGATGGGGCATGAAGTTATTTCTAGGAGTTGGACACATACCAAGTTTAGCTCAGTTCTGGGCATCTTTGAAATACCTATACAAACTTGTTCCTACATAGTCACTTGCATCTTTGAATCAGAATCTGCTTGCTTACAGCAACGTGCTATATGTTCTGAATGCCCGAATTGGGAATCTGTGTCAAAACTTTGTTAGGAATTATGTGATCCTTACTAGCTGGAAGTAAGGGAGATGGGGCATGAAGTTATTTCTAGGAGTTGGACACATACCAAGTTTAGCTCAGTTCTGGGCATCTTTGAAATACCTATACAAACTTGTTCCTACATAGTAACTTGCATCTTTGAATGAGAATCTGCTTGCTTACAGCAACGTGCTATATGTTCTGAATGCCCGAATTGGGAATCTGTGTCAAAACTTTGTTAGGAATTATGTGATCCTTACTAGCTGGAAGTAAGGGAGATGGGGCATGAAGTTATTTCTAGGAGTTGGACACATACCAAGTTTAGCTCAGTTCTGGGCATCTTTGAAATACCTATACAAACTTGTTCCTACATAGTAACTTGCATCTTTGAATGAGAATCTGCTTGCTTACAGCAACGTGCTATATGTTCTGAATGCCCGAATTGGGAATCTGTGTCAAAACTTTGTTAGGAATTATGTGATCCTTACTAGCTGGAAGTAAGGGAGATGGGGCATGTAGTTATTTCTAGGAGTTGGACACATACCAAGTTTAGCTCAGTTCTGGGCATCTTTGAAATACCTATACAAACTTGTTCCTACATTGTAACTTGCATCTTTGAATGAGAATCTGCTTGCTTACAGCAACGTGCTATATGTTCTGAATGCACGAATTGGGAATCTGTGTCAAAACTTTGTTAGGAATTATGTGATCCTTACTAGCTGGAAGTAAGGCAGATGGGGCATGAAGTTATTTCTAGGAGTTGGAGACATACCAAGTTTAGCTCAGTTCTGGGCATCTTTGAAATACCTATACAAATTTGTTCCTACATAGTAACTTGCATCTTTGAATGAGAATCTGCTTGCTTACAGCAACGTGCTATATGTTCTGAATGCCCGAATTGGGAATCTGTGTCAAATCTTTGTTAGGAATTATGTGATCCTTACTAGCTGGAAGTAAGGGAGATGGGGCATGAAGTTATTTCTAGGAGTTGGACACATACCAAGTTTAGCTCAGTTCTGTTCATCTTTGAAATACCTATACAAACTTGTTCCTACATAGTAACTTGCAACTTTGAATGAAAATGTGCTTGCTTACAGCAACGTGCTATATGTTCTGAATGCCCGAATTGGGAATCTGTGTCAAAACTTTGTTAGGAATTATATGATCCTTACTAGCTGGAAGTAAGGGAGATGTGGCATGAAGTTATTTCTAGGAGTTGGACACATACCAAGTTTAGCTCAGTTCTGGGCATCTTTGAAATACCTATACAAACTTGTTCCTACATAGTAACTTGCAACTTTGAATGAAAATGTGCTTGCTTACAGCAACGTCCTATATGTTCTGAATGCCCGAATTGGGAATCTGTGTCAAAACTTTGTTAGGAATTATGTGATCCTTACTAGCTGGAAGTAAGGGAGATGGGGCATGAAGTTATTTCTAGGAGTTGGACACATACCAAGTTTAGCTCAGTTCTGGGCATCTTTGAAATACCTATACAAACTTCTTCCTACATAGTAACTTGCAACTTTGAATGAGAATGTGCTTGCTTACAGCAACGTGCTATATGTTCTGAATGCCCGAAATGGGAATCTGTGTCAAAACTTTGTTAGGAATTATGTGATCCTTACTAGCTGGAAGTAAGGGAGATGGGGCATGAAGTTATTTCTAGGAGTTGGACACATACCAAGTTTAGCTCAGTTCTGGGCATCTTTGAAATACCTATACAAACTTGTTCCTACATAGTAACTTGCAACTTTGAATGAGAATGTGCTTGCTTACAGCAACGTGCTATATGTTCTGAATGCCCGAATTGGCAATCTGTGTCAAAACTTTGTTAGGAATTATGTGATCCTTACTAGCTGGAAGTAAGGGAGATGGGGCATGAAGTTATTTCTAGGAGTTGGACACATACCAAGTTTAGCTCAGTTCTGGGCATCTTTGAAATACCTATACAAACTTGTTCCTACATAGTAACTTGCAACTTTGAATGAAAATGTGCTTGCTTACAGCAACGTGCTATATGTTCTGAATGCCCGAATTGGGAATCTGTGTCAAAACTTTGTTAGGAATTATGTGATCCTTACTAGCTGGAAGTAAGGCAGATGGGGCATGAAGTTATTTCTAGGAGTTGGACACATACCAAGTTTAGCTCAGTTCTGGGCATCTTTGAAATACCTATACAAACTTGTTCCTACATAGTAACTTGCAACTTTGAATGAAAATGTGCTTGCTTACAGCAACGTGCTATATGTTCTGAATGCCCGAATTGGCAATCTGTGTCAAAACTTTGTTAGGAATTATGTGATCCTTACTAGCTGGAAGTAAGGGAGATGGGGCATGAAGTTATTTCTAGGAGTTGGACACATACCAAGTTTAGCTCAGTTCTGGGCATCTTTGAAATACCTATACAAACTTGTTCCTACATAGTAACTTGCATCTTTGAATGAGAATCTGCTTGCTTACAGGAACGTGCTATATGTTCTGAATGCCCGAATTTGGAATCTGTGTCAAAACTTTGTTAGGAATTATGTGATCCTTACTAGCTGGAAGTAAGGGAGATGGGGCATGAAGTTATTTCTAGGAGTTGGACACATACCAAGTTTAGCTCAGTTCTGGGCATCTTTGAAATACCTATACAAACTTGTTCCTACATAGTAACTTGCAACTTTGAATGAGAATAGGCTTGCTTGCAGCAACGTGCTATATGTTCTGAATGCCCGAATTGGGAATCTGTGTCAAAACTTTGTTAGGAATTATGTGACCCTTACTAGCTGGAAGTAAGGGAGATGGGGCATGGAGTTATTTCTAGGAGTTGGACACATACCAAGTTTAGCTCAGTTCTGGGCATCTTTGAAATACCTATACAAACTTGTTCCTACATAGTAACTTGCATCTTTGAATGAGAATGTGCTTGCTTACAGCAACGTGCTATATGTTCTGAATGCCCGAATTGGCAATCTGTGTCAAAACTTTGTTAGGAATTATGTGATCCTTACTAGCTGGAAGTAAGGGAGATGGGGCATGAAGTTATTTCTAGGAGTTGGACACATACCAAGTTTAGCTCAGTTCTGGGCATCTTTGAAATACCTATACAAACTTGTTCCTACATAGTAACTTGCAACTTTGAATGAGAATGTGCTTGCTTACAGAAACGTGCTATATGTTCTGAATGCCGGATTTGGGAATCTGTGTCAAAACTTTGTTAGGAATTATGTGATCCTTACTAGCTGGAAGTAAGGGAGATGGGGCATGAAGTTATTTCTAGGAGTTGGACACATACCAAGTTTAGCTCAGTTCTGGGCATCTTTGAAATACCTATACAAACTTGTTCCTACATAGTAACTTGCAACTTTGAATGAGAATGTGCTTGCTTGCAGCAACGTGCTATATGTTCTGAATGCCCGAATTGGGAATCTGTGTCAAAACTTTGTTAGGAATTATGTGATCCTTACTAGCTGGAAGTAAGGGAGATGGGGCCTGAAGTTATTTCTTGGAGTTCGAGACATACCAAGTTTAGCTCAGTTCTGGGCATCTTTGAAATACCTATACAAACTTGTTCCTACATAGTAACTTGCATCTTTGAATGAGAATGTGCTTGCTTACAGCAACGTGCTATATGTTCTGAATGCCCGAATTGTGAATCTGTTTCAAAACTTTGTTAGGAATTATGTGATCCTTACTAGCTGGAAGTAAGGGAGATGGGGCATGAAGTTATTTCTAGGAGTTGGACACATACCAAGTTTAGCTCAGTTCTGGGCATCTTTGAAATACCTATACAAACTTGTTCCTACATAGTAACTTGCATCTTTGAATGAGAATGTGCTTGCTTACAGCAACGTGCTATATGTTCTGAATGCCCGAATTCGGAATCTGTGTCAAAACATTGTTAGGAATTATGTGATCCTTACTAGCTGGAAGTAAGGGAGATGGGGCATGAAGTTATTTCTAGGAGTTGGACACATACCAAGTTTAGCTCAGTTCTGGGCATCTTTGAAATACCTATACAAACTTGTTCCTACATAGTAACTTGCATCTTTGAATGAGAATCTGCTTGCCTACAGCAACGTGCTATATGTTCTGAATGCCCGAATTGGGAATCTGTGTCAAAACTTTGTTAGGAATTATGTGATCCTTACTAGCTGGAAGTAAGGGAGATGGGGCATGAAGTTATTTCTAGGAGTTGGACACATACCAAGTTTAGCTCAGTTCTGGGCATCTTTGAAATACCTATACAAACTTGTTCCTACATTGTAACTTGCATCTTTGAATGAGAATGTGCTTGCTAACAGCAACGTGCTATATGTTCTGAATGCCCGAATTGGTAATCTGTGTCAAAACTTTGTTAGGAATTATGTGATCCTTACTAGCTGGAAGTAAGGGAGATGGGGCATGAAGATATTTCTAGGAGTTGGACACATACCAAGTTTAGCTCAGTTCTGGGCATCTTTGAAATACCTATACAAACTTGTTCCTACATAGTAACTTGCATCTTTGAATGAGAATGTGCTTGCTTACAGCAACGTGCTATATGTTCTGAATGCCCGATTTGGGAATCTGTGTCAAAACTTTGTTAGGAATTATGTGATCCTTACTAGCTGGAAGTAAGGGAGATGGGGCATGAAGTTATTTCTGGAGTTGGACACATACCAAGTTTAGCTCAGTTCTGGGCATCTTTGAAATATCTATACAAACTTGTTCCTACATAGTAACTTGCAACTTTGAATGAGAATGTGCTTGCTTACAGCAACGTGCTATATGTTCTGAATGCCCGAATTGGGAATCTGTGTCAAAACTTTGTTAGGAATTATGTGATCCTTACTAGCTGGAAGTAAGGGAGATGGGGCATGAAGTTATTTCTAGGAGTTGGACACATACCAGGTTTAGCTCAGTTCTTGGCATCTTTGAAATACCTAGACAAACTTGTTCCTACATAGTAACTTGCAACTTTGAATGAGAATGTGCTTGCTTACAGCAACGTGCTATATGTTCTGAATGCCCGAATTGGGAATCTGTGTCAAAACTTTGTTAGGAATTATGTGATCCTTACTAGCTGGAAGTAAGGGAGATGGGGCATGAAGTTATTTCTAGGAGTTGGACACATACCAGGTTTAGCTCAGTTCGGGGCATCTTTGAAATACCTAGACAAACTTGTTCCTACATAGTAACTTGCAACTTTGAATGAGAATGTGCTTGCTTACAGCAACGTGCTATATGTTCTGAATGCCCGAATTCGGAATCTGTGTCAAAACTTTGTTAGGAATTATGTGATCCTTACTAGCTGGAAGTAAGGGAGATGGGGCATGAAGTTATTTCTAGGAGTTGGACACATACCAAGTTTAGCTCAGTTCTGGGCATCTTTGAAATACCTAGACAAACTTGTTCCTACATAGTAACTTGCAACTTTGAATGAGAATGTGCTTGCTTACAGCAACGTGCTATATGTTCTGAATGCCCGAATTGGGAATCTGTGTCAAAACTTTGTTAGGAATTATGTGATCCTTACTAGCTGGAAGTAAGGGAGATGGGGCATGAAGTTATTTCTAGGAGTTGGACACATACCAAGTTTAGCTCAGTTATGGGCATCTTTGAAATACCTATACAAAGTTGTTCCTACATAGTAACTTGCATCTTTAATGAGAATGTGCTTGCTTACAGCAACGTGCTATATGTTCTGAATGCCCGAATTGGCAATCTGTGTCAAAACTTTGTTAGGAATTATGTGATCCTTACTAGCTGGAAGTAAGGGAGATGGGGCATGAAGTTATTTCTAGGAGTTGGACACATACCAAGTTTAGCTCAGTTCTGGGCATCTTTGAAATACCTATACAAACTTGTTGCTACATAGTAACTTGCATCTTTGAATGAGAATGTGCTTGCTTACAGCAACGTGCTATATGTTCTGAATGCCCGAATTGGGAATCTGTGTCAAAACTTTGTTAGGAATTATGTGATCCTTACTAGCTGGAAGTAAGGGAGATGGGGCATGAAGTTATTTCTAGGAGTTGGACACATACCAAGTTTAGCTCAGTTCTGGGCATCTTTGAAATACCTATACAAACTTGTTGCTACATAGTCACTTGCATCTTTGAATGAGAATGTGCTTGCTTACAGCAACGTGCTATATGTTCTGAATGCCCGAATTGGGAATCTGTGTCAAAACTTTGTTAGGAATTATGTGATCCTTACTAGCTGGAAGTAAGGGAGATGGGGCATGAAGTTATTTCTAGGAGTTGGACACATACCAAGTTTAGCTCAGTTCTGGGCATCTTTGAAATACCTATACAAACTTGTTCCTACATAGTCACTTGCATCTTTGAATGAGAATCTGCTTGCTTACAGCAACGTGCTATATGTTCTGAATGCCCTAATTGGGAATCTGTGTCAAAACTTTGTTAGGAATTATGTGATCCTTACTAGCTGGAAGTAAGGGAGATGGGGCATGAAGTTATTTCTAGGAGTTGGACACATACCAAGTTTAGCTCAGTTCTGGGCATCTTTGAAATACCTATACAAACTTGTTCCTACATAGTAACTTGCATCTTTGAATGAGAATCTGCTTGCTTACAGCAACGTGCTATATGTTCTGAATGCCCGAATTGGGAATCTGTGTCAAAACTTTGTTAGGAATTATGTGATCCTTACTAGCTGGAAGTAAGGGAGATGGGGCATGAAGTTATTTCTAGGAGTTGGACACATACCAAGTTTAGCTCAGTTCTGGGCATCTTTGAAATACCTATACAAATTTGTTCCTACATAGTAACTTGCATCTTTGAATGAGAATCTGCTTGCTTACAGCAACGTGCTATATGTTCTGAATGCCCGAATTGGGAATCTGTGTCAAATCTTTGTTAGGAATTATGTGATCCTTACTAGCTGGAAGTAAGGGAGATGGGGCATGAAGTTATTTCTAGGAGTTGGACACATACCAAGTTTAGCTCAGTTCTGGGCATCTTTGAAATACCTATACAAACTTGTTCCTACATAGTAACTTGCAACTTTGAATGAGAATGTGCTTGCCTAGAGCAACGTGCTATATGTTCTGAATGCCCGAATTGGGAATCTGTGTCAAAACTTTGTTAGGAATTATGTGATCCTTACTAGCTGGAAGTAAGGGAGATGGGGCATGAAGTTATTTCTAGGAGTTGGACACATACCAAGTTTAGCTCAGTTCTGGGCATCTTTGAAATACCTATACAAACTTGTTTCTACATAGTAACTTGCAACTTTGAATGAGAATGTGCTTGCTTACAGCAACGTGCTATATGTTCTGAATGCCCGAATTGGGAATCTGTGTCAAAACTTTGTTAGGAATTATGTGATCCTTACTAGCTGGAAGTAAGGGAGATGGGGCCTGAAGTTATTTCTTGGAGTTCGAGACATACCAAGTTTAGCTCAGTTCTGGGCATCTTTGAAATACCTATACAAACTTGTTCCTACATAGTAACTTGCATCTTTGAATGAGAATGTGCTTGCTTAGAGCAACGTGCTATATGTTCTGAATGCCCGAATTGTGAATCTGTTTCAAAACTTTGTTAGGAATTATGTGATCCTTACTAGCTGGAAGTAAGGGAGATGGGGCATGAAGTTATTTCTAGGAGTTGGACACATACCAAGTTTAGCTCAGTTCTGGGCATCTTTGAAATACCTATACAAACTTGTTCCTACATAGTAACTTGCATCTTTGAATGAGAATGTGCTTGCTTACAGCAACGTGCTATATGTTCTGAATGCCCGAATTCGGAATCTGTCTCAAAACATTGTTAGGAATTATGTGATCCTTACTAGCTGGAAGTAAGGCAGATGGGGCATGAAGTTATTTCTAGGAGTTGGACACATACCAAGTTTAGCTCAGTTCTGGGCATCTTTGAAATACCTATACAAACTTGTTCCTGCATAGTAACTTGCATCTTTGAATGAGAATCTGCTTGCCTACAGCAACGTGCTATATGTTCTGAATGCCCGAATTGGGAATCTGTGTCAAAACTTTGTTAGGAATTATGTGATCCTTACTAGCTGGAAGTAAGGGAGATGGGGCATGAAGTTATTTCTAGGAGTTGGACACATACCAAGTTTAGCTCAGTTCTGGGCATCTTTGAAATACCTATACAAACTTGTTCCTACATAGTAACTTGCATCTTTGAATGAGAATGTGCTTGCTAACAGCAACGTGCTATATGTTCTGAATGCCCGAATTGGTAATCTGTGTCAAAACTTTGTTAGAAATTATGTGATCCTTACTAGCTGGAAGTAAGGGAGATGGGGCATGAAGATATTTCTAGGAGTTGGACACATACCAAGTTTAGCTCAGTTCTGGGCATCTTTGAAATACCTATACAAACTTGTTCCTACATAGTAACTTGCATCTTTGAATGAGAATGTGCTTGCTTACAGCAACGTGCTATATGTTCTGAATGCCCGATTTGGGAATCTGTGTCAAAACTTTGTTAGGAATTATGTGATCCTTACTAGCTGGAAGTAAGGGAGATGGGGCATGAAGTTCTTTCTAGGAGTTGGACACATACCAGGTTTAGCTCAGTTCGGGGCATCTTTGAAATACCTAGACAAACTTGTTCCTACATAGTAACTTGCAACTTTGAATGAGAATGTGCTTGCTTACAGCAACGTGCTATATGTTCTGAATGCCCGAATTGGGAATCTGTGTCAAAACTTTGTTAGGAATTATGTGATCCTTACTAGCTGGAAGTAAGGAAGATGGGGCATGAAGTTATTTCTAGGAGTTGGACACATACCAGGTTTAGCTCAGTTCGGGGCATCTTTGAAATACCTAGACAAACTTGTTCCTACATAGTAACTTGCAACTTTGAATGAGAATGTGCTTGCTTACAGCAACGTGCTATATGTTCTGAATGCCCGAATTGGGAATCTGTGTCAAAACTTTGTTAGGAATTATGTGATCCTTACTAGCTGGAAGTAAGGGAGATGGGGCATGAAGTTATTTCTAGGAGTTGGACACATACCAAGTTTAGCTCAGTTCTGGGCATCTTTGAAATACGTATACAAAGTTGTTCCTACATAGTAACTTGCATCTTTAATGAGAATGTGCTTGCTTACAGCAACGTGCTATATGTTCTGAATGCCCGAATTGGCAATCTGTGTCAAAACTTTGTTAGGAATTATGTGATCCTTACTAGCTGGAAGTAAGGGAGATGGGGCATGAAGTTATTTCTAGGAGTTGGACACATACCAAGTTTAGCTCAGTTCTGGGCATCTTTGAAATACCTATACAAACTTGTTGCTACATAGTAACTTGCATCTTTGAATGAGAATGTGCTTGCTTACAGCAACGTGCTATATGTTCTGAATGCCCGAATTGGGAATCTGTGTCAAAACTTTGTTAGGAATTATGTGATCCTTACTAGCTGGAAGTAAGGGAGATGGGGCATGAAGTTATTTCTAGGAGTTGGACACATACCAAGTTTAGCTCAGTTCTGGGCATCTTTGAAATACCTATACAAACTTGTTGCTACATAGTAACTTGCATCTTTGAATGAGAATGTGCTTGCTTAGAGCAACGTGCTATATGTTCTGAATGCCCGAATTGGGAATCTGTGTCAAAACTTTGTTAGGAATTATGTGATCCTTACTAGCTGGAAGTAAGGGAGATGGGGCATGAAGTTATTTCTAGGAGTTGGACACATACCAAGTTTAGCTCAGTTCTGGGCATCTTTGAAATACCTATACAAACTTGTTCCTACATAGTCACTTGCATCTTTGAATGAGAATCTGCTTGCTTACAGCAACGTGCTATATGTTCTGAATGCCCGAATTGGGAATCTGTGTCAAAACTTTGTTAGGAATTATGTGATCCTTACTAGCTGGAAGTAAGGGAGATGGGGCATGAAGTTATTTCTAGGAGTTGGACACATACCAAGTTTAGCTCAGTTCTGGGCATCTTTGAAATACCTATACAAACTTGTTCCTACATAGTAACTTGCATCTTTGAATGAGAATCTGCTTGCTTACAGCAACGTGCTATATGTTCTGAATGCCCGAATTGGGAATCTGTGTCAAAACTTTGTTAGGAATTATGTGATCCTTACTAGCTGGAAGTAAGGGAGATGGGGCATGAAGTTATTTCTAGGAGTTGGACACATACCAAGTTTAGCTCAGTTCTGGGCATCTTTGAAATACCTATACAAACTTGTTCCTACATAGTAACTTGCATCTTTGAATGAGAATCTGCTTGCTTACAGCAACGTGCTATATGTTCTGAATGCCCGAATTGGGAATCTGTGTCAAAACTTTGTTAGGAATTATGTGATCCTTACTAGCTGGAAGTAAGGGAGATGGGGCATGAAGTTATTTCTAGGAGTTGGACACATACCAAGTTTAGCTCAGTTCTGGGCATCTTTGAAATACCTATACAAACTTGTTCCTACATAGTAACTTGCATCTTTGAATGAGAATCTGCTTGCTTACAGCAACGTGCTATATGTTCTGAATGCACGAATTGGGAATCTGTGTCAAAACTTTGTTAGGAATTATGTGATCCTTACTAGCTGGAAGTAAGGCAGATGGGGCATGAAGTTATTTCTAGGAGTTGGAGACATACCAAGTTTAGCTCAGTTCTGGGCATCTTTGAAATACCTATACAAATTTGTTCCTACATAGTAACTTGCATCTTTGAATGAGAATCTGCTTGCTTACAGCAACGTGCTATATGTTCTGAATGCCCGAATTGGGAATCTGTGTCAAATCTTTGTTAGGAATTATGTGATCCTTACTAGCTGGAAGTAAGGGAGATGGGGCATGAAGTTATTTCTAGGAGTTGGACACATACCAAGTTTAGCTCAGTTCTGTTCATCTTTGAAATACCTATACAAACTTGTTCCTACATAGTAACTTGCAACTTTGAATGAAAATGTGCTTGCTTACAGCAACGTGCTATATGTTCTGAATGCCCGAATTGGGAATCTGTGTCAAAACTTTGTTAGGAATTATATGATCCTTACTAGCTGGAAGTAAGGGAGATGTGGCATGAAGTTATTTCTAGGAGTTGGACACATACCAAGTTTAGCTCAGTTCTGGGCATCTTTGAAATACCTATACAAACTTGTTCCTACATAGTAACTTGCAACTTTGAATGAAAATGTGCTTGCTTACAGCAACGTCCTATATGTTCTGAATGCCCGAATTGGGAATCTGTGTCAAAACTTTGTTAGGAATTATGTGATCCTTACTAGCTGGAAGTAAGGGAGATGGGGCATGAAGTTATTTCTAGGAGTTGGACACATACCAAGTTTAGCTCAGTTCTGGGCATCTTTGAAATACCTATACAAACTTCTTCCTACATAGTAACTTGCAACTTTGAATGAGAATGTGCTTGCTTACAGCAACGTGCTATATGTTCTGAATGCCCGAAATGGGAATCTGTGTCAAAACTTTGTTAGGAATTATGTGATCCTTACTAGCTGGAAGTAAGGGAGATGGGGCATGAAGTTATTTCTAGGAGTTGGACACATACCAAGTTTAGCTCAGTTCTGGGCATCTTTGAAATACCTATACAAACTTGTTCCTACATAGTAACTTGCAACTTTGAATGAGAATGTGCTTGCTTACAGCAACGTGCTATATGTTCTGAATGCCCGAATTGGCAATCTGTGTCAAAACTTTGTTAGGAATTATGTGATCCTTACTAGCTGGAAGTAAGGGAGATGGGGCATGAAGTTATTTCTAGGAGTTGGACACATACCAAGTTTAGCTCAGTTCTGGGCATCTTTGAAATACCTATACAAACTTGTTCCTACATAGTAACTTGCAACTTTGAATGAGAATGTGCTTGCTTACAGCAACGTGCTATATGTTCTGAATGCCCGAATTGGGAATCTGTGTCAAAACTTTGTTAGGAATTATGTGATCCTTACTAGCTGGAAGTAAGGCAGATGGGTCATGAAGTTATTTCTAGGAGTTGGACACATACCAAGTTTAGCTCAGTTCTGGGCATCTTTGAAATACCTATACAAACTTGTTCCTACATAGTAACTTGCAACTTTGAATGAAAATGTGCTTGCTTACAGCAACGTGCTATATGTTCTGAATGCCCGAATTGGCAATCTGTGTCAAAACTTTGTTAGGAATTATGTGATCCTTACTAGCTGGAAGTAAGGGAGATGGGGCATGAAGTTATTTCTAGGAGTTGGACACATACCAAGTTTAGCTCAGTTCTGGGCATCTTTGAAATACCTATACAAACTTGTTCCTACATAGTAACTTGCATCTTTGAATGAGAATCTGCTTGCTTACAGGAACGTGCTATATGTTCTGAATGCCCGAATTTGGAATCTGTGTCAAAACTTTGTTAGGAATTATGTGATCCTTACTAGCTGGAAGTAAGGGAGATGGGGCATGAAGTTATTTCTAGGAGTTGGACACATACCAAGTTTAGCTCAGTTCTGGGCATCTTTGAAATACCTATACAAACTTGTTCCTACATAGTAACTTGCAACTTTGAATGAGAATGTGCTTGCTTGCAGCAACGTGCTATATGTTCTGAATGCCCGAATTGGGAATCTGTGTCAAAACTTTGTTAGGAATTATGTGACCCTTACTAGCTGGAAGTAAGGGAGATGGGGCATGGAGTTATTTCTAGGAGTTGGACACATACCAAGTTTAGCTCAGTTCTGGGCATCTTTGAAATACCTATACAAACTTGTTCCTACATAGTAACTTGCATCTTTGAATGAGAATGTGCTTGCTTACAGCAACGTGCTATATGTTCTGAATGCCCGAATTGGCAATCTGTGTCAAATTTTGTTAGGAATTATGTGATCCTTACTAGCTGGAAGTAAGGGAGATGGGGCATGAAGTTATTTCTAGGAGTTGGACACATACCAAGTTTAGCTCAGTTCTGGGCATCTTTGAAATACCTATACAAACTTGTTCCTACATAGTAACTTGCAACTTTGAATGAGAATGTGCTTGCTTACAGAAACGTGCTATATGTTCTGAATGCCGGATTTGGGAATCTGTGTCAAAACTTTGTTAGGAATTATGTGATCCTTACTAGCTGGAAGTAAGGGAGATGGGGCATGAAGTTATTTCTAGGAGTTGGACACATACCAAGTTTAGCTCAGTTCTGGGCATCTTTGAAATACCTATACAAACTTGTTCCTACATAGTAACTTGCAACTTTGAATGAGAATGTGCTTGCTTGCAGCAACGTGCTATATGTTCTGAATGCCCGATTTGGGAATCTGTGTCAAAACTTTGTTAGGAATTATGTGATCCTTACTAGCTGGAAGTAAGGGAGATGGAGCATGAAGTTATATCTAGGAGTTGGACACATACCAAGTTTAGCTCAGTTCTGGGCATCTTTGAAATACCTATACAAACTTGTTCCTACATAGTAACTTGCATCTTTGAATGAGAATGTGCTTGCTTACAGCAACGTGCTATATGTTCTGATTGCCCGAATTGGCAATCTGTGTCAAAACTTTGTTAGGAATTATGTGATCCTTACTAGCTGGAAGTAAGGGAGATGGGGCATGAAGTTATTTCTAGGAGTTGGACACATACCAAGTTTAGCTCAGTTCTGGGCATCTTTGAAATACCTATACAAACTTGTTCCTACATAGTAACTTGCATCTTTGAATGAGAATGTGCTTGCTTACAGCAACGTGCTATATGTTCTGAATGCCCGAATTGGGAATCTGTGTCAAAACTTTGTTAGGAATTATGTGATCCTTACTAGCTGGAAGTAAGGGAGATGGGGCATGAAGTTATTTCTAGGAGTTGGACACATACCAAGTTTAGCTCAGTTCGGGGCATCTTTGAAATACCTATACAAACTTGTTCCTACATAGTAACTTGCAACTTTGAATGAGAATGTGCTTGCTTACAGCAACGTGCTATATGTTCTGAATGCCCGAATTGGGAATCTGTGTCAAAACTTTGTTAGGAATTATGTGATCCTTACTAGCTGGAAGTAAGGGAGATGGGGCATGAACTTATTTCTTGGAGTTGGAGACATACCAAGTTTAGCTCAGTTCTGGGCATCTTTGAAATACCTATACAAACTTGTTCCTACATAGTAACTTGCAACTATGAATGAGAATGTGCTTGCTTGCAGCAACGTGCTATATGTTCTGAATGCCCGATTTGGGAATCTGTGTCAAAACTTTGTTAGGAATTATGTGATCCTTACTAGCTGGAAGTAAGGGAGATGGAACATGAAGTTATTTCTAGGAGTTCGACACATACCAAGTTTAGCTCAGTTCTGGGCATCTTTGAAATACCTATACAAACTTGTTCCTACATAGTAACTTGCATCTTTGAATGAGAATGTGCTTGCTTACAGCAACGTGATAGACGTTCTGAATGCCCGAATTGGCAATCTGTGTCAAAACTTTGTTAGGAATTATGTGATCCTTACTAGCTGGAAGTAAGGCAGATGGGTCATGAAGTTATTTCTAGGAGTTGGACACATACCAAGTTTAGCTCAGTTCTGGGCATCTTTGAAATACCTATACAAACTTGTTCCTACATAGTAACTTGCAACTTTGAATGAGAATGTGCTTGCTTACAGCAACGTGCTATATGTTCTGAATGCCCGAATTGGGAATCTGTGTCAAAACTTTGTTAGGAATTATGTGATCCTTACTAGCTGGAAGTAAGGCAGATGGGTCATGAAGTTATTTCTAGGAGTTGGACACATACCAAGTTTAGCTCAGTTCTGGGCATCTTTGAAATACCTATACAAACTTGTTCCTACATAGTAACTTGCAACTTTGAATGAAAATGTGCTTGCTTACAGCAACGTGCTATATGTTCTGAATGCCCGAATTGGCAATCTGTGTCAAAACTTTGTTAGGAATTATGTGATCCTTACTAGCTGGAAGTAAGGGAGATGGGGCATGAAGTTATTTCTAGGAGTTGGACACATACCAAGTTTAGCTCAGTTCTGGGCATCTTTGAAATACCTATACAAACTTGTTCCTACATAGTAACTTGCATCTTTGAATGAGAATCTGCTTGCTTACAGGAACGTGCTATATGTTCTGAATGCCCGAATTTGGAATCTGTGTCAAAACTTTGTTAGGAATTATGTGATCCTTACTAGCTGGAAGTAAGGGAGATGGGGCATGAAGTTATTTCTAGGAGTTGGACACATACCAAGTTTAGCTCAGTTCTGGGCATCTTTGAAATACCTATACAAACTTGTTCCTACATAGTAACTTGCAACTTTGAATGAGAATGTGCTTGCTTGCAGCAACGTGCTATATGTTCTGAATGCCCGAATTGGGAATCTGTGTCAAAACTTTGTTAGGAATTATGTGACCCTTACTAGCTGGAAGTAAGGGAGATGGGGCATGGAGTTATTTCTAGGAGTTGGACACATACCAAGTTTAGCTCAGTTCTGGGCATCTTTGAAATACCTATACAAACTTGTTCCTACATAGTAACTTGCATCTTTGAATGAGAATGTGCTTGCTTACAGCAACGTGCTATATGTTCTGAATGCCCGAATTGGCAATCTGTGTCAAAACTTTGTTAGGAATTATGTGATCCTTACTAGCTGGAAGTAAGGGAGATGGGGCATGAAGTTATTTCTAGGAGTTGGACACATACCAAGTTTAGCTCAGTTCTGGGCATCTTTGAAATACCTATACAAACTTGTTCCTACATAGTAACTTGCAACTTTGAATGAGAATGTGCTTGCTTACAGAAACGTGCTATATGTTCTGAATGCCGGATTTGGGAATCTGTGTCAAAACTTTGTTAGGAATTATGTGATCCTTACTAGCTGGAAGTAAGGGAGATGGGGCATGAAGTTATTTCTAGGAGTTGGACACATACCAAGTTTAGCTCAGTTCTGGGCATCTTTGAAATACCTATACAAACTTGTTCCTACATAGTAACTTGCAACTTTGAATGAGAATGTGCTTGCTTGCAGCAACGTGCTATATGTTCTGAATGCCCGATTTGGGAATCTGTGTCAAAACTTTGTTAGGAATTATGTGATCCTTACTAGCTGGAAGTAAGGGAGATGGAGCATGAAGTTATATCTAGGAGTTGGACACATACCAAGTTTAGCTCAGTTCTGGGCATCTTTGAAATACCTATACAAACTTGTTCCTACATAGTAACTTGCATCTTTGAATGAGAATGTGCTTGCTTACAGCAACGTGCTATATGTTCTGATTGCCCGAATTGGCAATCTGTGTCAAAACTTTGTTAGGAATTATGTGATCCTTACTAGCTGGAAGTAAGGGAGATGGGGCATGAAGTTATTTCTAGGAGTTGGACACATACCAAGTTTAGCTCAGTTCTGGGCATCTTTGAAATACCTATACAAACTTGTTCCTACATAGTAACTTGCATCTTTGAATGAGAATGTGCTTGCTTACAGCAACGTGCTATATGTTCTGAATGCCCGAATTGGGAATCTGTGTCAAAACTTTGTTAGGAATTATGTGATCCTTACTAGCTGGAAGTAAGGGAGATGGGGCATGAAGTTATTTCTAGGAGTTGGACACATACCAAGTTTAGCTCAGTTCGGGGCATCTTTGAAATACCTATACAAACTTGTTCCTACATAGTAACTTGCAACTTTGAATGAGAATGTGCTTGCTTACAGCAACGTGCTATATGTTCTGAATGCCCGAATTGGGAATCTGTGTCAAAACTTTGTTAGGAATTATGTGATCCTTACTAGCTGGAAGTAAGGGAGATGGGGCATGAACTTATTTCTTGGAGTTGGAGACATACCAAGTTTAGCTCAGTTCTGGGCATCTTTGAAATACCTATACAAACTTGTTCCTACATAGTAACTTGCAACTATGAATGAGAATGTGCTTGCTTGCAGCAACGTGCTATATGTTCTGAATGCCCGATTTGGGAATCTGTGTCAAAACTTTGTTAGGAATTATGTGATCCTTACTAGCTGGAAGTAAGGGAGATGGAACATGAAGTTATTTCTAGGAGTTCGACACATACCAAGTTTAGCTCAGTTCTGGGCATCTTTGAAATACCTATACAAACTTGTTCCTACATAGTAACTTGCATCTTTGAATGAGAATGTGCTTGCTTACAGCAACGTGATAGACGTTCTGAATGCCCGAATTGGCAATCTGTGTCAAAACTTTGTTAGGAATTATGTGATCCTTACTAGCTGGAAGTAAGGGAGATGGGGCATGAAGTTATTTCTAGGAGTTGGACACATACCAAGTTTAGCTCAGTTCTGGGCATCTTTGAAATACCTATACAAACTTGTTCCTACATAGTAACTTGCATCTTTGAATGAGAATGTGCTTGCTTACAGCAACGTGCTATATGTTCTGAATGCCCGAATTGGGAATCTGTGTCAAAACTTTGTTAGGAATTATGTGATCCTTACTAGCTGGAAGTAAGGGAGATGGGGAATGAAGTTATTTCTAGGAGTTGGACACATACCAAGTTTAGCTCAGTTCTGGGCATCTTTAAAATACCTATACAAACTTGTTCCTACATAGTAACTTGCATCTTTGAATGAGAATGTGCTTGCTTACAGCAACGTGCTATATGTTCTGAATGCCCGAATTGGCAATCTGTGTCAAAACTTTGTTAGGGATTATGTGATCCTTACTAGCTGGAAGTAAGGGAGATGGGGCATGAAGTTATTTCTAGGAGTTGGACACATACCAAGTTTAGCTCAGTTCTGGGCATCTTTGAAATACCTATACAAACTTGTTCCTACATAGTAACTTGCAACTTTGAATGAGAATGTGCTTGCTTACAGCAACGTGCTATATGTTCTGAATGCCCGATTTGGGAATCTGTGTCAAAACTTTGTTAGGAATTATGTGATCCTTACTAGCTGGAAGTAAGGGAGATGGGGCATGAAGTTATTTCTAGGAGTTGGACACATACCAAGTTTAGCTCAGTTCTGGGCATCTTTGAAATACCTATACAAACTTGTTCCTACATAGTAACTTGCAACTTTGAATGAGAATGTGCTTGCTTGCAGCAACGTGCTATATGTTCTGAATGCCCGATTTGGGAATCTGTGTCAAAACTTTGTTAGGAATTATGTGATCCTTACTAGCTGGAAGTAAGGGAGATGGAGCATGAAGTTATTTCTAGGAGTTGGACACATACCAAGTTTAGCTCAGTTCTGGGCATCTTTGAAATACCTATACAAACTTGTTCCTACATAGTAACTTGCATCTTTGAATGAGAATGTGCTTGCTTACAGCAACGTGCTATATGTTCTGAATGCCCGAATTGGCAATCTGTGTCAAAACTTTGTTAGGAATTATGTGATCCTTACTAGCTGGAAGTAAGGGAGATGGGGCATGAAGTTATTTCTAGGAGTTGGACACATACCAAGTTTAGCTCAGTTCTGGGCATCTTTGAAATACCTATACAAACTTGTTCCTACATAGTAACTTGCATCTTTGAATGAGAATGTGCTTGCTTACAGCAACGTGCTATATGTTCTGAATGCCCGAATTGGGAATCTGTGTCAAAACTTTGTTAGGAATTATGTGATCCTTACTAGCTGGAAGTAAGGGAGATGGGGCATGAAGTTATTTCTAGGAGTTGGACACATACCAAGTTTAGCTCAGTTCTGGGCATCTTTGAAATACCTATACAAACTTGTTCCTACATAGTAACTTGCATCTTTGAATGAGAATCTGCTTGCTTACAGCAACGTGCTATATGTTCTGAATGCCCGAATTGGGAATCTGTGTCAAAACTTTGTTAGGAATTATGTGATCCTTACTAGCTGGAAGTAAGGGAGATGGGGCATGAAGTTATTTCTAGGAGTTGGACACATACCAAGTTTAGCTCAGTTCTGGGCATCTTTGAAATACCTATACAAACTTGTTCCTACATAGTAACTTGCATCTTTGAATGAGAATCTGCTTTCTTACAGCAACGTGCTATATGTTCTGAATGCCCGAATTGGGAATCTGTGTCAAAACTTTGTTAGGAATTATGTGATCCTTACTAGCTGGAAGTAAGGGAGATGGGGCATGAAGTTATTTCTAGGAGTTGGACACATACCAAGTTTAGCTCAGTTCTGGGCATCTTTGAAATACATATACAAACTTGTTCCTACATAGTAACTTGCATCTTTGAATGAGAGTCTGCTTGCTTACAGCAACGTGATAGACGTTCTGAATGCCCGAATTGGGAATCTGTGTCAAAACTTTGTTAGGAATTATGTGATCCTTACTAGCTGGAAGTAAGGGAGATGGGGCATGAAGTTATTTCTAGGAGTTGGACACATACCAAGTTTAGCTCAGTTCTGGGCATCTTTGAAATACCTATACAAACTTGTTCCTACATAGTAACTTGCATCTTTGAATGAGAATCTGCTTGCTTACAGCAACGTGCTATATGTTCTGAATGCCCGAATTGGGAATCTGTGTCAAAACTTTGTTAGGAATTATGTGATCCTTACTAGCTGGAAGTAAGGGAGATGGGGCATGAAGTTATTTCTAGGAGTTGGACACATACCAAGTTTAGCTCAGTTCTGGGCATCTTTGAAATACCTATACAAATTTGTTCCTACATAGTAACTTGCATCTTTGAATGAGAATCTGCTTGCCTACAGCAACGAGCTATATGTTCTGAATGCCCGAATTGGGAATCTGTGTCAAATCTTTGTTAGGAATTATGTGATCCTTACTAGCTGGAGGTAAGGCAGATGGGGCATGAAGTTATTTCTAGGAGTTGGACACATACCAAGTTTAGCTCAGTTCTGGGCATCTTTGAAATACCTATACAAACTTGTTCCTACATAGTAACTTGCAACTTTGAATGAAAATGTGCTTGCTTACAGCAACGTGCTATATGTTCTGAATGCCCGAATTGGGAATCTGTGTCAAAACTTTGTTAGGAATTATATGATCCTTACTAGCTGGAAGTAAGGGAGATGGGGCATGAAGTTATTTCTAAGAGTTGGACACATACCAAGTTTAGCTCAGTTCTGGGCATCTTTGAAATACCTATACAAACTTGTTCCTACATAGTAACTTGCAACTTTGAATGAAAATGTGCTTGCTTACAGCAACGTGCTATATGTTCTGAATGCCCGAATTGGGAATCTGTGTCAAAACTTTGTTAGGAATTATGTGATCCTTACTAGCTGGAAGTAAGGGAGATGGGGCATGAAGTTATTTCTTGGAGTTGGATACATACCAAGTTTAGCTCAGTTCTGGGCATCTTTGAAATACCTAGACAAACTTGTTCCTACATAGTAACTTGCAACTTTGAATGAGAATGTGCTTGCTTACAGCAACGTGCTATATGTTCTGAATGCCCGAATTGGGAATCTGTGTCAAAACTTTGTTAGGAATTATGTGATCCTTACTAGCTGGAAGTAAGGGAGATGGGGCATGAAGTTATTTCTAGGAGTTGGACACATACCAAGTTTAGCTCAGTTATGGGCATCTTTGAAATACCTATACAAAGTTGTTCCTACATAGTAACTTGCATCTTTAATGAGAATGTGCTTGCTTACAGCAACGTGCTATATGTTCTGAATGCCCGAATTGGCAATCTGTGTCAAAACTTTGTTAGGAATTATGTGATCCTTACTAGCTGGAAGTAAGGGAGATGGGGCATGAAGTTATTTCTAGGAGTTGGACACATACCAAGTTTAGCTCAGTTCTGGGCATCTTTGAAATACCTATACAAACTTGTTGCTACATAGTAACTTGCATCTTTGAATGAGAATGTGCTTGCTTACAGCAACGTGCTATATGTTCTGAATGCCCGAATTGGGAATCTGTGTCAAAACTTTGTTAGGAATTATGTGATCCTTACTAGCTGGAAGTAAGGGAGATGGGGCATGAAGTTATTTCTAGGAGTTGGACACATACCAAGTTTAGCTCAGTTCTGGGCATCTTTGAAATACCTATACAAACTTGTTGCTACATAGTCACTTGCATCTTTGAATGAGAATGTGCTTGCTTACAGCAACGTGCTATATGTTCTGAATGCCCGAATTGGGAATCTGTGTCAAAACTTTGTTAGGAATTATGTGATCCTTACTAGCTGGAAGTAAGGGAGATGGGGCATGAAGTTATTTCTAGGAGTTGGACACATACCAAGTTTAGCTCAGTTCTGGGCATCTTTGAAATACCTATACAAACTTGTTCCTACATAGTCACTTGCATCTTTGAATGAGAATCTGCTTGCTTACAGCAACGTGCTATATGTTCTGAATGCCCGAATTGGGAATCTGTGTCAAAACTTTGTTAGGAATTATGTGATCCTTACTAGCTGGAAGTAAGGGAGATGGGGCATGAAGTTATTTCTAGGAGTTGGACACATACCAAGTTTAGCTCAGTTCTGGGCATCTTTGAAATACCTATACAAACTTGTTCCTACATTGTAACTTGCATCTTTGAATGAGAATCTGCTTGCTTACAGCAACGTGCTATATGTTCTGAATGCACGAATTGGGAATCTGTGTCAAAACTTTGTTAGGAATTATGTGATCCTTACTAGCTGGAAGTAAGGCAGATGGGGCATGAAGTTATTTCTTGAGTTGGAGACATACCAAGTTTAGCTCAGTTCTGGGCATCTTTGAAATACCTATACAAATTTGTTCCTACATAGTAACTTGCATCTTTGAATGAGAATCTGCTTGCTTACAGCAACGTGCTATATGTTCTGAATGCCCGAATTGGGAATCTGTGTCAAATCTTTGTTAGGAATTATGTGATCCTTACTAGCTGGAAGTAAGGGAGATGGGGCATGAAGTTATTTCTAGGAGTTGGACACATACCAAGTTTAGCTCAGTTCTGGGCATCTTTGAAATACCTATACAAACTTGTTCCTACATAGTAACTTGCAACTTTGAATGAGAATGTGCTTGCCTAGAGCAACGTGCTATATGTTCTGAATGCCCGAATTGGGAATCTGTGTCAAAACTTTGTTAGGAATTATGTGATCCTTACTAGCTGGAAGTAAGGGAGATGGGGCATGAAGTTATTTCTAGGAGTTGGACACATACCAAGTTTAGCTCAGTTCTGGGCATCTTTGAAATACCTATACAAACTTGTTTCTACATAGTAACTTGCAACTTTGAATGAGAATGTGCTTGCTTACAGCAACGTGCTATATGTTCTGAATGCCCGAATTGGGACTCTGTGTCAAAACTTTGTTAGGAATTATGTGATCCTTACTAGCTGGAAGTAAGGGAGATGGGGCCTGAAGTTATTTCTTGGAGTTCGAGACATACCAAGTTTAGCTCAGTTCTGGGCATCTTTGAAATACCTATACAAACTTGTTCCTACATAGTAACTTGCATCTTTGAATGAGAATGTGCTTGCTTAGAGCAACGTGCTATATGTTCTGAATGCCCGAATTGTGAATCTGTTTCAAAACTTTGTTAGGAATTATGTGATCCTTACTAGCTGGAAGTAAGGGAGATGGGGCATGAAGTTATTTCTAGGAGTTGGACACATACCAAGTTTAGCTCAGTTCTGGGCATCTTTGAAACACCTATACAAACTTGTTCCTACATAGTAACTTGCATCTTTGAATGAGAATGTGCTTGCTTACAGCAACGTGCTATATGTTCTGAATGCCCGAATTCGGAATCTGTGTCAAAACATTGTTAGGAATTATGTGATCCTTACTAGCTGGAAGTAAGGCAGATGGGGCATGAAGTTATTTCTAGGAGTTGGACACATACCAAGTTTAGCTCAGTTCTGGGCATCTTTGAAATACCTATACAAACTTGTTCCTGCATAGTAACTTGCATCTTTGAATGAGAATCTGCTTGCCTACAGCAACGTGCTATATGTTCTGAATGCCCGAATTGGGAATCTGTGTCAAAACTTTGTTAGGAATTATGTGATCCTTACTAGCTGGAAGTAAGGGAGATGGGGCATGAAGATATTTCTAGGAGTTGGACACATACCAAGTTTAGCTCAGTTCTGGGCATCTTTGAAATACCTATACAAACTTGTTCCTACATAGTAACTTGCATCTTTGAATGAGAATGTGCTTGCTAACAGCAACGTGCTATATGTTCTGAATGCCCGAATTGGTAATCTGTGTCAAAACTTTGTTAGAAATTATGTGATCCTTACTAGCTGGAAGTAAGGGAGATGGGGCATGAAGATATTTCTAGGAGTTGGACACATACCAAGTTTAGCTCAGTTCTGGGCATCTTTGAAATACCTATACAAACTTGTTCCTACATAGTAACTTGCATCTTTGAATGAGAATGTGCTTGCTTACAGCAACGTGCTATATGTTCTGAATGCCCGATTTGGGAATCTGTGTCAAAACTTTGTTAGGAATTATGTGATCCTTACTAGCTGGAAGTAAGGGAGATGGGGCATGAAGTTCTTTCTAGGAGTTGGACACATACCAGGTTTAGCTCAGTTCGGGGCATCTTTGAAATACCTAGACAAACTTGTTCCTACATAGTAACTTGCAACTTTGAATGAGAATGTGCTTGCTTACAGCAACGTGCTATATGTTCTGAATGCCCGAATTGGGAATCTGTGTCAAAACTTTGTTAGGAATTATGTGATCCTTACTAGCTGGAAGTAAGGAAGATGGGGCATGAAGTTATTTCTAGGAGTTGGAAACATACCAGGTTTAGCTCAGTTCGGGGCATCTTTGAAATACCTAGACAAACTTGTTCCTACATAGTAACTTGCAACTTTGAATGAGAATGTGCTTGCTTACAGCAACGTGCTATATGTTCTGAATGCCCGAATTCGGAATCTGTGTCAAAACTTTGTTAGGAATTATGTGATCCTTACTAGCTGGAAGTAAGGGAGATGGGGCATGAAGTTATTTCTAGGAGTTGGACACATACCAAGTTTAGCTCAGTTCTGGGCATCTTTGAAATACCTAGACAAACTTGTTCCTACATAGTAACTTGCAACTTTGAATGAGAATGTGCTTGCTTACAGCAACGTGCTATATGTTCTGAATGCCCGAATTGGGAATCTGTGTCAAAACTTTGTTAGGAATTATGTGATCCTTACTAGCTGGAAGTAAGGGAGATGGGGCATGAAGTTATTTCTAGGAGTTGGACACATACCAAGTTTAGCTCAGTTCTGGGCATCTTTGAAATACGTATACAAAGTTGTTCCTACATAGTAACTTGCATCTTTAATAGAATGTGCTTGCTTACAGCAACGTGCTATATGTTCTGAATGCCCGAATTGGCAATCTGTGTCAAAACTTTGTTAGGAATTATGTGATCCTTACTAGCTGGAAGTAAGGGAGATGGGGCATGAAGTTATTTCTAGGAGTTGGACACATACCAAGTTTAGCTCAGTTCTGGGCATCTTTGAAATACCTATACAAACTTGTTGCTACATAGTAACTTGCATCTTTGAATGAGAATGTGCTTGCTTACAGCAACGTGCTATATGTTCTGAATGCCCGAATTGGGAATCTGTGTCAAAACTTTGTTAGGAATTATGTGATCCTTACTAGCTGGAAGTAAGGGAGATGGGGCATGAAGTTATTTCTAGGAGTTGGACACATACCAAGTTTAGCTCAGTTCTGGGCATCTTTGAAATACCTATACAAACTTGTTGCTACATAGTAACTTGCATCTTTGAATGAGAATGTGCTTGCTTAGAGCAACGTGCTATATGTTCTGAATGCCCGAATTGGGAATCTGTGTCAAAACTTTGTTAGGAATTATGTGATCCTTACTAGCTGGAAGTAAGGGAGATGGGGCATGAAGTTATTTCTAGGAGTTGGACACATACCAAGTTTAGCTCAGTTCTGGGCATCTTTGAAATACCTATACAAACTTGTTCCTACATAGTCACTTGCATCTTTGAATGAGAATCTGCTTGCTTACAGCAACGTGCTATATGTTCTGAATGCCCGAATTGGGAATCTGTGTCAAAACTTTGTTAGGAATTATGTGATCCTTACTAGCTGGAAGTAAGGGAGATGGGGCATGAAGTTATTTCTAGGAGTTGGACACATACCAAGTTTAGCTCAGTTCTGGGCATCTTTGAAATACCTATACAAACTTGTTCCTACATAGTAACTTGCATCTTTGAATGAGAATCTGCTTGCTTACAGCAACGTGCTATATGTTCTGAATGCCCGAATTGGGAATCTGTGTCAAAACTTTGTTAGGAATTATGTGATCCTTACTAGCTGGAAGTAAGGGAGATGGGGCATGAAGTTATTTCTAGGAGTTGGACACATACCAAGTTTAGCTCAGTTCTGGGCATCTTTGAAATACCTATACAAACTTGTTCCTACATAGTAACTTGCATCTTTGAATGAGAATCTGCTTGCTTACAGCAACGTGCTATATGTTCTGAATGCCCGAATTGGGAATCTGTGTCAAATCTTTGTTAGGAATTATGTGATCCTTACTAGCTGGAAGTAAGGGAGATGGGGCATGAAGTTATTTCTAGGAGTTGGACACATACCAAGTTTAGCTCAGTTCTGGGCATCTTTGAAATACCTATACAAACTTGTTCCTACATTGTAACTTGCATCTTTGAATGAGAATCTGCTTGCTTACAGCAACGTGCTATATGTTCTGAATGCACGAATTGGGAATCTGTGTCAAAACTTTGTTAGGAATTATGTGATCCTTACTAGCTGGAAGTAAGGCAGATGGGGCATGAAGTTATTTCTAGGAGTTGGAGACATACCAAGTTTAGCTCAGTTCTGGGCATCTTTGAAATACCTATACAAATTTGTTCCTACATAGTAACTTGCATCTTTGAATGAGAATCTGCTTGCTTACAGCAACGTGCTATATGTTCTGAATGCCCGAATTGGGAATCTGTGTCAAATCTTTGTTAGGAATTATGTGATCCTTACTAGCTGGAAGTAAGGGAGATGGGGCATGAAGTTATTTCTAGGAGTTGGACACATACCAAGTTTAGCTCAGTTCTGGGCATCTTTGAAATACCTATACAAACTTGTTCCTACATAGTAACTTGCAACTTTGAATGAAAATGTGCTTGCTTACAGCAACGTCCTATATGTTCTGAATGCCCGAATTGGGAATCTGTGTCAAAACATTGTTAGGAATTATGTGATCCTTACTAGCTGGAAGTAAGGGAGATGGGGCATGAAGTTATTTCTAGGAGTTGGACACATACCAAGTTTAGCTCAGTTCTGGGCATCTTTGAAATACCTATACAAACTTCTTCATACATAGTAACTTGCAACTTTGAATGAGAATGTGCTTGCTTACAGCAACGTGCTATATGTTCTGAATGCCCGAAATGGGAATCTGTGTCAAAACTTTGTTAGGAATTATGTGATCCTTACTAGCTGGAAGTAAGGGAGATGGGGCATGAAGTTATTTCTAGGAGTTGGACACATACCAAGTTTAGCTCAGTTCTGGGCATCTTTGAAATACCTATACAAACTTGTTCCTACATAGTAACTTGCAACTTTGAATGAGAATGTGCTTGCTTGCAGCAACGTGCTATATGTTCTGAATGCCCGAATTGGCAATCTGTGTCAAAACTTTGTTAGGAATTATGTGATCCTTACTAGCTGGAAGTAAGGGAGATGGGGCATGAAGTTATTTCTAGGAGTTGGACACATACCAAGTTTAGCTCAGTTCTGGGCATCTTTGAAATACCTATACAAACTTGTTCCTACATAGTAACTTGCATCTTTGAATGAGAATGTGCTTGCTTACAGCAACGTGCTATATGTTCTGAATGCCCGAATTGGGAATCTGTGTCAAAACTTTGTTAGGAATTATGTGATCCTTACTAGCTGGAAGTAAGGGAGATGGGGCATGAAGTTATTTCTAGGAGTTGGACACATACCAAGTTTAGCTCAGTTCGGGGCATCTTTGAAATACCTATACAAACTTGTTCCTACATAGTAACTTGCAACTTTGAATGAGAATGTGCTTGCTTACAGCAACGTGCTATATGTTCTGAATGCCCGAATTGGGAATCTGTGTCAAAACTTTGTTAGGAATTATGTGATCCTTACTAGCTGGAAGTAAGGGAGATGGGGCATGAACTTATTTCTTGGAGTTGGAGACATACCAAGTTTAGCTCAGTTCTGGGCATCTTTGAAATACCTATACAAACTTGTTCCTACATAGTAACTTGCAACTATGAATGAGAATGTGCTTGCTTGCAGCAACGTGCTATATGTTCTGAATGCCCGATTTGGGAATCTGTGTCAAAACTTTGTTAGGAATTATGTGATCCTTACTAGCTGGAAGTAAGGGAGATGGAGCATGAAGTTATTTCTAGGAGTTCGACACATACCAAGTTTAGCTCAGTTCTGGGCATCTTTGAAATACCTATACAAACTTGTTCCTACATAGTAACTTGCATCTTTGAATGAGAATGTGCTTGCTTACAGCAACGTGATAGACGTTCTGAATGCCCGAATTGGCAATCTGTGTCAAAACTTTGTTAGGAATTATGTGATCCTTACTAGCTGGAAGTAAGGGAGATGGGGCATGAAGTTATTTCTAGGAGTTGGACACATACCAAGTTTAGCTCAGTTCTGGGCATCTTTGAAATACCTATACAAACTTGTTCCTACATAGTAACTTGCATCTTTGAATGAGAATGTGCTTGCTTACAGCAACGTGCTATATGTTCTGAATGCCCGAATTGGGAATCTGTGTCAAAACTTTGTTAGGAATTATGTGATCCTTACTAGCTGGAAGTAAGGGAGATGGGGAATGAAGTTATTTCTAGGAGTTGGACACATACCAAGTTTAGCTCAGTTCTGGGCATCTTTGAAATACCTATACAAACTTGTTCCTACATAGTAACTTGCATCTTTGAATGAGAATGTGCTTGCTTACAGCAACGTGCTATATGTTCTGAATGCCCGAATTGGCAATCTGTGTCAAAACTTTGTTAGGGATTATGTGATCCTTACTAGCTGGAAGTAAGGGAGATGGGGCATGAAGTTATTTCTAGGAGTTGGACACATACCAAGTTTAGCTCAGTTCTGGGCATCTTTGAAATACCTATACAAACTTGTTCCTACATAGTAACTTGCAACTTTGAATGAGAATGTGCTTGCTTACAGCAACGTGCTATATGTTCTGAATGCCCGATTTGGGAATCTGTGTCAAAACTTTGTTAGGAATTATGTGATCCTTACTAGCTGGAAGTAAGGGAGATGGGGCATGAAGTTATTTCTAGGAGTTGGACACATACCAAGTTTAGCTCAGTTCTGGGCATCTTTGAAATACCTATACAAACTTGTTCCTACATAGTAACTTGCAACTTTGAATGAGAATGTGCTTGCTTGCAGCAACGTGCTATATGTTCTGAATGCCCGATTTGGGAATCTGTGTCAAAACTTTGTTAGGAATTATGTGATCCTTACTAGCTGGAAGTAAGGGAGATGGAGCATGAAGTTATTTCTAGGAGTTGGACACATACCATGTTTAGCTCAGTTCTGGGCATCTTTGAAATACCTATACAAACTTGTTCCTACATAGTAACTTGCATCTTTGAATGAGAATGTGCTTGCTTACAGCAACGTGCTATATGTTCTGAATGCCCGAATTGGCAATCTGTGTCAAAACTTTGTTAGGAATTATGTGATCCTTACTAGCTGGAAGTAAGGGAGATGGGGCATGAAGTTATTTCTAGGAGTTGGACACATACCAAGTTTAGCTCAGTTCTGGGCATCTTTGAAATACCTATACAAACTTGTTCCTACATAGTAACTTGCATCTTTGAATGAGAATGTGCTTGCTTACAGCAACGTGCTATATGTTCTGAATGCCCGAATTGGGAATCTGTGTCAAAACTTTGTTAGGAATTATGTGATCCTTACTAGCTGGAAGTAAGGGAGATGGGGCATGAAGTTATTTCTAGGAGTTGGACACATACCAAGTTTAGCTCAGTTCTGGGCATCTTTGAAATACCTATACAAACTTGTTCCTACATAGTAACTTGCATCTTTGAATGAGAATCTGCTTGCTTACAGCAACGTGCTATATGTTCTGAATGCCCGAATTGGGAATCTGTGTCAAAACTTTGTTAGGAATTATGTGATCCTTACTAGCTGGAAGTAAGGGAGATGGGGCATGAAGTTATTTCTAGGAGTTGGACACATACCAAGTTTAGCTCAGTTCTGGGCATCTTTGAAATACCTATACAAACTTGTTCCTACATAGTAACTTGCATCTTTGAATGAGAATCTGCTTTCTTACAGCAACGTGCTATATGTTCTGAATGCCCGAATTGGGAATCTGTGTCAAAACTTTGTTAGGAATTATGTGATCCTTACTAGCTGGAAGTAAGGGAGATGGGGCATGAAGTTATTTCTAGGAGTTGGACACATACCAAGTTTAGCTCAGTTCTGGGCATCTTTGAAATACATATACAAACTTGTTCCTACATAGTAACTTGTATCTTTGAATGAGAGTCTGCTTGCTTACAGCAACGTGATAGACGTTCTGAATGCCCGAATTGGGAATCTGTGTCAAAACTTTGTTAGGAATTATGTGATCCTTACTAGCTGGAAGTAAGGGAGATGGGGCATGAAGTTATTTCTAGGAGTTGGACACATACCAAGTTTAGCTCAGTTCTGGGCATCTTTGAAATACCTATACAAACTTGTTCCTACATAGTAACTTGCATCTTTGAATGAGAATCTGCTTGCTTACAGCAACGTGCTATATGTTCTGAATGCCCGAATTGGGAATCTGTGTCAAAACTTTGTTAGGAATTATGTGATCCTTACTAGCTGGAAGTAAGGGAGATGGGGCATGAAGTTATTTCTAGGAGTTGGACACATACCAAGTTTAGCTCAGTTCTGGGCATCTTTGAAATACCTATACAAATTTGTTCCTACATAGTAACTTGCATCTTTGAATGAGAATCTGCTTGCCTACAGCAACGAGCTATATGTTCTGAATGCCCGAATTGGGAATCTGTGTCAAATCTTTGTTAGGAATTATGTGATCCTTACTAGCTGGAGGTAAGGCAGATGGGGCATGAAGTTATTTCTAGGAGTTGGACACATACCAAGTTTAGCTCAGTTCTGGGCATCTTTGAAATACCTATACAAACTTGTTCCTACATAGTAACTTGCAACTTTGAATGAAAATGTGCTTGCTTACAGCAACGTGCTATATGTTCTGAATGCCCGAATTGGGAATCTGTGTCAAAACTTTGTTAGGAATTATATGATCCTTACTAGCTGGAAGTAAGGGAGATGGGGCATGAAGTTATTTCTAGGAGTTGGACACATACCAAGTTTAGCTCAGTTCTGGGCATCTTTGAAATACCTATACAAACTTGTTCCTACATAGTAACTTGCAACTTTGAATGAAAATGTGCTTGCTTACAGCAACGTGCTATATGTTCTGAATGCCCGAATTGGGAATCTGTGTCAAAACTTTGTTAGGAATTATGTGATCCTTACTAGCTGGAAGTAAGGGAGATGGGGCATGAAGTTATTTCTTGGAGTTGGATACATACCAAGTTTAGCTCAGTTCTGGGCATCTTTGAAATACCTATACAAACTTGTTCCTACATAGTAACTTGCATCTTTGAATGAGAATGTGCTTGCTTACAGCAACGTGATATACGTTCTGAATGCCCGAATTGGCAATCTGTGTCAAAACTTTGTTAGGAATTATGTGATCCTTACTAGCTGGAAGTAAGGGAGATGGGGCATGAAGTTATTTCTAGGAGTTGGACACATACCAAGTTTAGCTCAGTTCTGGGCATCTTTGAAATACCTATACAAACTTGTTCCTACATAGTAACTTGCATCTTTGAATGAGAATGTGCTTGCTTACAGCAACGTGCTATATGTTCTGAATGCCCGAATTGGGAATCTGTGTCAAAACTTTGTTAGGAATTATGTGATCCTTACTAGCTGGAAGTAAGGGAGATGGGGCATGAAGTTATTTCTAGGAGTTGGACACATACCAAGTTTAGCTCAGTCCTGGGCATCTTTGAAATACCTATACAAACTTGTTCCTACATAGTAACTTGCAACTTTGAATGAGAATCTGCTTGCCTACAGCAACGTGCTATATGTTCTGAATGCCCGAATTGGGAATCTGTGTCAAAACTTTGTTAGGAATTATGTGATCCTTACTAGCTGGAAGTAAGGGAGATGGGGCATGAAGTTATTTCTAGGAGTTGGACACATACCAAGTTTAGCTCAGTTCTGGGCATCTTTGAAATACCTATACAAACTTGTTCCTACATAGTAACTTGCAACTTTGAATGAGAATCTGCTTGCCTACAGCAACGTGCTATATGTTCTGAATGCCCGAATTGGGAATCTGTGTCAAAACTTTGTTAGGAATTATGTGATCCTTACTAGCTGGAAGTAAGGGAGATGGGGCATGAAGTTATTTCTAGGAGTTGGACACATACCAAGTTTAGCTCAGTTCTGGGCATCTTTGAAATACCTATACAAACTTGTTCCTACATAGTAACTTGCATCTTTGAATGAGAATCTGCTTGCTTACAGCAACGTGCTATATGTTCTGAATGCCCGAATTGGGAATCTGTGTCAAAACTTTGTTAGGAATTATGTGACCCTTACTAGCTGGAAGTAAGGGAGATGAGGCATGAAGTTATTTCTAGGAGTTGGACACATACCAAGTTTAGCTCAGTTCTGGGCATCTTTGAAATACCTATACAAACTTGTTCCTACATAGTAACTTGCAACTTTGAATGAGAATGTGCTTGCTTGCAGCAACGTGCTATATGTTCTGAATGCCCGAATTGGGAATCTGTGTCAAAACTTTGTTAGGAATTATGTGACCCTTACTAGCTGGAAGTAAGGGAGATGGGGCATGAAGTTATTTCTAGGAGTTGGACACATACCAAGTTTAGCTCAGTTCTGGGCATCTTTGAAATACCTATACAAACTTGTTCCTACATAGTAACTTGCATCTTTGAATGAGAATGTGCTTGCTTACAGCAACGTGCTATATGTTCTGAATGCCCGAATTGGCAATCTGTGTCAAAACTTTGTTAGGAATTATGTGATCCTTACTAGCTGGAAGTAAGGGAGATGGGGCATGAAGTTATTTCTAGGAGTTGGACACATACCAAGTTTAGCTCAGTTCTGGGCATCTTTGAAATACCTATACAAACTTGTTCCTACATAGTAACTTGCAACTTTGAATGAGAATGTGCTTGCTTGCAGCAACGTGCTATATGTTCTGAATGCCCGAATTGGGAATCTGTGTCAAAACTTTGTTAGGAATTATGTGATCCTTACTAGCTGGAAGTAAGGGAGATGGGGCATGAAGTTATTTCTAGGAGTTGGACACATACCAAGTTTAGCTCAGTTCTGGGCATCTTTGAAATACCTATACAAACTTGTTCCTACATAGTAACTTGCATCTTTGAATGAGAATGTGCTTGCTTACAGCAACGTGCTATATGTTCTGAATGCCCGAATTGGCAATCTGTGTCAAAACTTTGTTAGGAATTATGTGATCCTTACTAGCTGGAAGTAAGGGAGATGGGGCATGAAGTTATTTCTAGGAGTTGGACACATACCAAGTTTAGCTCAGTTCTGGGCATCTTTGAAATACCTATACAAACTTGTTCCTACATAGTAACTTGCATCTTTGAATGAGAATGTGCTTGCTTACAGCAACGTGCTATATGTTCTGAATGCCCGAATTGGGAATCTGTGTCAAAACTTTGTTAGGAATTATGTGATCCTTACTAGCTGGAAGTAAGGGAGATGGGGCATGAAGTTATTTCTAGGAGTTGGACACATACCAAGTTTAGCTCAGTTCGGGGCATCTTTGAAATACCTATACAAACTTGTTCCTACATAGTAACTTGCAACTTTGAATGAGAATGTGCTTGCTTACAGCAACGTGCTATATGTTCTGAATGCCCGAATTGGGAATCTGTGTCAAAACTTTGTTAGGAATTATGTGATCCTTACTAGCTGGAAGTAAGGGAGATGGGGCATGAAGTTATTTCTAGGAGTTGGAGACATACCAAGTTTAGCTCAGTACTGGGCATCTTTGAAATACCTATACAAACTTGTTCCTACATAGTAACTTGCAACTATGAATGAGAATGTGCTTGCTTGCAGCAACGTGCTATATGTTCTGAATGCCCGATTTGGGAATCTGTGTCAAAACTTTGTTAGGAATTATGTGATCCTTACTAGCTGGAAGTAAGGGAGATGGAGCATGAAGTTATTTCTAGGAGTTCGACACATACCAAGTTTAGCTCAGTTCTGGGCATCTTTGAAATACCTATACAAACTTGTTCCTACATAGTAACTTGCAACTTTGAATGAAAATGTGCTTGCTTACAGCAACGTCCTATATGTTCTGAATGCCCGAATTGGGAATCTGTGTCAAAACTTTGTTAGGAATTATGTGATCCTTACTAGCTGGAAGTAAGGGAGATGGGGCATGATGTTATTTCTAGGAGTTGGACACATACCAAGTTTAGCTCAGTTCTGGGCATCTTTGAAATACCTATACAAACTTCTTCCTACATAGTAACTTGCAACTTTGAATGAGAATGTGCTTGCTTACAGCAACGTGCTATATGTTCTGAATGCCCGAAATGGGAATCTGTGTCAAAACTTTGTTAGGAATTATGTGATCCTTACTAGCTGGAAGTAAGGGAGATGGGGCATGAAGTTATTTCTAGGAGTTGGACACATACCAAGTTTAGCTCAGTTCTGGGCATCTTTGAAATACCTATACAAACTTCTTCCTACATAGTAACTTGCAACTTTGAATGAGAATGTGCTTGCTTACAGCAACGTGCTATATGTTCTGAATGCCCGAATTGGCAATCTGTGTCAAAACTTTGTTAGGAATTATGTGATCCTTACTAGCTGGAAGTAAGGGAGATGGGGCATGAAGTTATTTCTAGGAGTTGGACACATACCAAGTTTAGCTCAGTTCTGGGCATCTTTGAAATACCTATACAAACTTGTTCCTACATAGTAACTTGCAACTTTGAATGAAAATGTGCTTGCTTACAGCAACGTGCTATATGTTCTGAATGCCCGAATTGGGAATCTGTGTCAAAACTTTGTTAGGAATTATGTGATCCTTACTAGCTGGAAGTAAGGCAGATGGGGCATGAAGTTATTTCTAGGAGTTGGACACATACCAAGTTTAGCTCAGTTCTGGGCATCTTTGAAATACCTATACAAACTTGTTCCTACATAGTAACTTGCAACTTTGAATGAAAATGTGCTTGCTTACAGCAACGTGCTATATGTTCTGAATGCCCGAATTGGCAATCTGTGTCAAAACTTTGTTAGGAATTATGTGATCCTTACTAGCTGGAAGTAAGGGAGATGGGGCATGAAGTTATTTCTAGGAGTTGGACACATACCAAGTTTAGCTCAGTTCTGGGCATCTTTGAAATACCTATACAAACTTGTTCCTACATAGTAACTTGCATCTTTGAATGAGAATCTGCTTGCTTACAGGAACGTGCTATATGTTCTGAATGCCCGAATTTGGAATCTGTGTCAATACTTTGTTAGGAATTATGTGATCCTTACTAGCTGGAAGTAAGGGAGATGGGGCATGAAGTTATTTCTAGGAGTTGGACACATACCAAGTTTAGCTCAGTTCTGGGCATCTTTGAAATACCTATACAAACTTGTTCCTACATAGTAACTTGCAACTTTGAATGAGAATGTGCTTGCTTGCAGCAACGTGCTATATGTTCTGAATGCCCGAATTGGGAATCTGTGTCAAAACTTTGTTAGGAATTATGTGACCCTTACTAGCTGGAAGTAAGGGAGATGGGGCATGGAGTTATTTCTAGGAGTTGGACACATACCAAGTTTAGCTCAGTTCTGGGCATCTTTGAAATACCTATACAAACTTGTTCCTACATAGTAACTTGCATCTTTGAATGAGAATCTGCTTGCTTACAGCAACGTGCTATATGTTCTGAATGCCCGAATTGGCAATCTGTGTCAAAACTTTGTTAGGAATTATGTGATCCTTACTAGCTGGAAGTAAGGGAGATGGGGCATGAAGTTATTTCTAGGAGTTGGACACATACCAAGTTTAGCTCAGTTCTGGGCATCTTTGAAATACCTATACAAACTTGTTCCTACATAGTAACTTGCAACTTTGAATGAGAATGTGCTTGCTTACAGCAACGTGCTATATGTTCTGAATGCCCGATTTGGGAATCTGTGTCAAAACTTTGTTAGGAATTATGTGATCCTTACTAGCTGGAAGTAAGGGAGATGGGGCATGAAGTTATTTCTAGGAGTTGGACACATACCAAGTTTAGCTCAGTTCTGGGCATCTTTGAAATACCTATACAAACTTGTTCCTACATAGTAACTTGCAACTTTGAATGAGAATGTGCTTGCTTGCAGCAACGTGCTATATGTTCTGAATGCCCGATTTGGGAATCTGTGTCAAAACTTTGTTAGGAATTATGTGATCCTTACTAGCTGGAAGTAAGGGAGATGGAGCATGAAGTTATATCTAGGAGTTGGACACATACCAAGTTTAGCTCAGTTCTGGGCATCTTTGAAATACCTATACAAACTTGTTCCTACATAGTAACTTGCATCTTTGAATGAGAATGTGCTTGCTTACAGCAACGTGCTATATGTTCTGAATGCCCGAATTGGCAATCTGTGTCAAAACTTTGTTAGGAATTATGTGATCCTTACTAGCTGGAAGTAAGGGAGATGGGGCATGAAGTTATTTCTAGGAGTTGGACACATACCAAGTTTAGCTCAGTTCTGGGCATCTTTGAAATACCTATACAAACTTGTTCCTACATAGTAACTTGCATCTTTGAATGAGAATGTGCTTGCTTACAGCAACGTGCTATATGTTCTGAATGCCCGAATTGGGAATCTGTGTCAAAACTTTGTTAGGAATTATGTGATCCTTACTAGCTGGAAGTAAGGGAGATGGGGCATGAAGTTATTTCTAGGAGTTGGACACATACCAAGTTTAGCTCTGTTCGGGGCATCTTTGAAATACCTATACAAACTTGTTCCTACATAGTAACTTGCAACTTTGAATGAGAATGTGCTTGCTTACAGCAACGTGCTATATGTTCTGAATGCCCGAATTGGGAATATGTGTCAAAACTTTGTTAGGAATTATGTGATCCTTACTAGCTGGAAGTAAGGGAGATGGGGCATGAACTTATTTCTTGGAGTTGGAGACATACCAAGTTTAGCTCAGTTCTGGGCATCTTTGAAATACCTATACAAACTTGTTCCTACATAGTAACTTGCAACTATGAATGAGAATGTGCTTGCTTGCAGCAACGTGCTATATGTTCTGAATGCCCGATTTGGGAATCTGTGTCAAAACTTTGTTAGGAATTATGTGATCCTTACTAGCTGGAAGTAAGGGAGATGGAGCATGAAGTTATTTCCAGGAGTTCGACACATACCAAGTTTAGCTCAGTTCTGGGCATCTTTGAAATACCTATACAAACTTGTTCCTACATAGTAACTTGCATCTTTGAATGAGAATGTGCTTGCTTACAGCAACGTGATAGACGTTCTGAATGCCCGAATTGGCAATCTGTGTCAAAACTTTGTTAGGAATTATGTGATCCTTACTAGCTGGAAGTAAGGGAGATGGGGCATGAAGTTATTTCTAGGAGTTGGACACATACCAAGTTTAGCTCAGTTCTGGGCATCTTTGAAATACCTATACAAACTTGTTCCTACATAGTAACTTGCAACTTGAAAGAGAATGTGCTTGCTTACAGCAACGTGCTATATGTTCTGAATGCCCGAATTGGGAATCTGTGTCAAAACTTTGTTAGGAATTATGTGATCCTTACTAGCTGGAAGTAAGGGAGATGGGGAATGATGTTATTTCTAGGAGTTGGACACATACCAAGTTTAGCTCAGTTCTGGGCATCTTTGAAATACCTATACAAACTTGTTCCTACATAGTAACTTGCATCTTTGAATGAGAATGTGCTTGCTTACAGCAACGTGCTATATGTTCTGAATGCCCGAATTGGCAATCTGTGTCAAAACTTTGTTAGGGATTATGTGATCCTTACTAGCTGGAAGTAAGGGAGATGGGGCATGAAGTTATTTCTAGGAGTTGGACACATACCAAGTTTAGCTCAGTTCTGGGCATCTTTGAAATACCTATACAAACTTGTTCCTACATAGTAACTTGCAACTTTGAATGAGAATGTGCTTGCTTACAGCAACGTGCTATATGTTCTGAATGCCCGATTTGGGAATCTGTGTCAAAACTTTGTTAGGAATTATGTGATCCTTACTAGCTGGAAGTAAGGGAGATGGGGCATGAAGTTATTTCTAGGAGTTGGACACATACCAAGTTTAGCTCAGTTCTGGGCATCTTTGAAATACCTATACAAACTTGTTCCTACATAGTAACTTGCAACTTTGAATGAGAATGTGCTTGCTTGCAGCAACGTGCTATATGTTCTGAATGCCCGATTTGGGAATCTGTGTCAAAACTTTGTTAGGAATTATGTGATCCTTACTAGCTGGAAGTAAGGGAGATGGAGCATGAAGTTATTTCTAGGAGTTGGACACATACCAAGTTTAGCTCAGTTCTGGGCATCTTTGAAATACCTAGACAAACTTGTTCCTACATAGTAACTTGCATCTTTGAATGAGAATGTGCTTGCTTACAGCAACGTGCTATATGTTCTGAATGCCCGAATTGGCAATCTGTGTCAAAACTTTGTTAGGAATTATGTGATCCTTACTAGCTGGAAGTAAGGGAGATGGGGCATGAAGTTATTTCTAGGAGTTGGACACATACCAAGTTTAGCTCAGTTCTGGGCATCTTTGAAATACCTATACAAACTTGTTCCTACATAGTAACTTGCATCTTTGAATGAGAATGTGCTTGCTTACAGCAACGTGCTATATGTTCTGAATGCCCGAATTGGGAATCTGTGTCAAAACTTTGTTAGGAATTATGTGATCCTTACTAGCTGGAAGTAAGGGAGATGGGGCATGAAGTTATTTCTAGGAGTTGGACACATACCAAGTTTAGCTCAGTTCTGGGCATCTTTGAAATACCTATACAAACTTGTTCCTACATAGTAACTTGCATCTTTGAATGAGAATCTGCTTGCTTACAGCAACGTGCTATATGTTCTGAATGCCCGAATTGGGAATCTGTGTCAAAACTTTGTTAGGAATTATGTGATCCTTACTAGCTGGAAGTAAGGGAGATGGGGCATGAAGTTATTTCTAGGAGTTGGACACATACCAAGTTTAGCTCAGTTCTGGGCATCTTTGAAATACCTATACAAACTTGTTCCTACATAGTAACTTGCATCTTTGAATGAGAATCTGCTTTCTTACAGCAACGTGCTATATGTTCTGAATGCCCGAATTGGGAATCTGTGTCAAAACTTTGTTAGGAATTATGTGATCCTTACTAGCTGGAAGTAAGGGAGATGGGGCATGAAGTTATTTCTAGGAGTTGGACACATACCAAGTTTAGCTCAGTTCTGGGCATCTTTGAAATACATATGCAAACTTGTTCCTACATAGTAACTTGCATCATTGAATGAGAGTCTGCTTGCTTACAGCAACGTGATAGACGTTCTGAATGCCCGAATTGGGAATCTGTGTCAAAACTTTGTTAGGAATTATGTGATCCTTACTAGCTGGAAGTAAGGGAGATGGGGCATGAAGTTATTTCTAGGAGTTGGACACATACCAAGTTTAGCTCAGTTCTGGGCATCTTTGAAATACCAATACAAACTTGTTCCTACATAGTAACTTGCATCTTTGAATGAGAATCTGCTTGCTTACAGCAACGTGCTATATGTTCTGAATGCCCGAATTGGGAATCTGTGTCAAAACTTTGTTGGGAATTATGTGATCCTTACTAGCTGGAAGTAAGGGAGATGGGGCATGAAGTTATTTCTAGGAGTTGGACACATACCAAGTTTAGCTCAGTTCTGGGCATCTTTGAAATACCTATACAAATTTGTTCCTACATAGTAACTTGCATCTTTGAATGAGAATCTGCTTGCCTACAGCAACGAGCTATATGTTCTGAATGCCCGAATTGGGAATCTGTGTCAAATCTTTGTTAGGAATTATGTGATCCTTACTAGCTGGAGGTAAGGCAGATGGGGCATGAAGTTATTTCTAGGAGTTGGACACATACCAAGTTTAGCTCAGTTCTGGGCATCTTTGAAATACCTATACAAACTTGTTCCTACATAGTAACTTGCAACTTTGAATGAAAATGTGCTTGCTTACAGCAACGTGCTATATGTTCTGAATGCCCGAATTGGGAATCTGTGTCAAAACTTTGTTAGGAATTATATGATCCGTACTAGCTGGAAGTAAGGGAGATGGGGCATGAAGTTATTTCTAGGAGTTGGACACATACCAAGTTTAGCTCAGTTCTGGGCATCTTTGAAATACCTATACAAACTTGTTCCTACATAGTAACTTGCAACTTTGAATGAAAATGTGCTTGCTTACAGCAACGTGCTATATGTTCTGAATGCCCGAATTGGGAATCTGTGTCAAAACTTTGTTAGGAATTATGTGATCCTTACTAGCTGGAAGTAAGGGAGATGGGGCATGAAGTTATTTCTTGGAGTTGGATACATACCAAGTTTAGCTCAGTTCTGGGCATCTTTGAAATACCTATACAAACTTGTTCCTACATAGTAACTTGCATCTTTGAATGAGAATGTGCTTGCTTACAGCAACGTGATATACGTTCTGAATGCCCGAATTGGCAATCTGTGTCAAAACTTTGTTAGGAATTATGTGATCCTTACTAGCTGGAAGTAAGGGAGATGGGGCATGAAGTTATTTCTAGGAGTTGGACACATACCAAGTTTAGCTCAGTTCTGGGCATCTTTGAAATACCTATACAAACTTGTTCCTACATAGTAACTTGCATCTTTGAATGAGAATGTGCTTGCTTACAGCAACGTGATATACGTTCTGAATGCCCGAATTGGGAATCTGTGTCAAAACTTTGTTAGGAATTATGTGATCCTTACTAGCTGGAAGTAAGGGAGATGGGGCATGAAGTTATTTCTAGGAGTTGGACACATACCAAGTTTAGCTCAGTCCTGGGCATCTTTGAAATACCTATACAAACTTGTTCCTACATAGTAACTTGCATCTTTGAATGAGAATGTGCTTGCTTACAGCAACGTGCTATATGTTCTGAATGCCCGAATTGGCAATCTGTGTCAAAACTTTGTTAGGAATTATGTGATCCTTACTAGCTGGAAGTAAGGGAGATGGGGCATGAAGTTATTTCAAGGAGTTGGACACATACCAAGTTTAGCTCAGTCCTGGGCATCTTTGAAATACCTATACAAACTTGTTCCTACATAGTAACTTGCAACTTTGAATGAGAATCTGCTTGCCTACAGCAACGTGCTATATGTTCTGAATGCCCGAATTGGGAATCTGTGTCAAAACTTTGTTAGGAATTATGTGATCCTTACTAGCTGGAAGTAAGGGAGATGGGGCATGAAGTTATTTCTAGGAGTTGGACACATACCAAGTTTAGCTCAGTTCTGGGCATCTTTGAAATACCTATACAAACTTGTTCCTACATAGTAACTTGCAACTTTGAATGAGAATCTGCTTGCCTACAGCAACGTGCTATATGTTCTGAATGCCCGAATTGGGAATCTGTGTCAAAACTTTGTTAGGAATTATGTGATCCTTACTAGCTGGAAGTAAGGGAGATGGGGCATGAAGTTATTTCTAGGAGTTGGACACATACCAAGTTTAGCTCAGTTCTGGGCATCTTTGAAATACCTATACAAACTTGTTCCTACATAGTAACTTGCATCTTTGAATGAGAATCTGCTTGCTTACAGCAACGTGCTATATGTTCTGAATGCCCGAATTGGGAATCTGTGTCAAAACTTTGTTAGGAATTATGTGACCCTTACTAGCTGGAAGTAAGGGAGATGAGGCATGAAGTTATTTCTAGGAGTTGGACACATACCAAGTTTAGCTCAGTTCTGGGCATCTTTGAAATACCTATACAAACTTGTTCCTACATAGTAACTTGCAACTTTGAATGAGAATGTGCTTGCTTGCAGCAACGTGCTATATGTTCTGAATGCCCGAATTGGGAATCTGTGTCAAAACTTTGTTAGGAATTATGTGACCCTTACTAGCTGGAAGTAAGGGAGATGGGGCATGAAGTTATTTCTAGGAGTTGGACACATACCAAGTTTAGCTCAGTTCTGGGCATCTTTGAAATACCTATACAAACTTGTTCCTACATAGTAACTTGCATCTTTGAATGAGAATGTGCTTGCTTGCAGCAACGTGCTATATGTTCTGAATGCCCGAATTGGCAATCTGTGTCAAAACTTTGTTAGGAATTATGTGATCCTTACTAGCTGGAAGTAAGGGAGATGGGGCATGAAGTTATTTCTAGGAGTTGGACACATACAAAGTTTAGCTCAGTTCTGGGCATCTTTGAAATACCTATACAAACTTGTTCCTACATAGTAACTTGCAACTTTGAATGAGAATGTGCTTGCTTACAGCAACGTGCTATATGTTCTGAATGCCCGATTTGGGAATCTGTGTCAAAACTTTGTTAGGAATTATGTGATCCTTACTAGCTGGAAGTAAGGGAGATGGGGCATGAAGTTATTTCTAGGAGTTGGACACATACCAAGTTTAGCTCAGTTCTGGGCATCTTTGAAATACCTATACAAACTTGTTCCTACATAGTAACTTGCAACTTTGAATGAGAATGTGCTTGCTTGCAGCAACGTGCTATATGTTCTGAATGCCCGAATTGGGAATCTGTGTCAAAACTTTGTTAGGAATTATGTGATCCTTACTAGCTGGAAGTAAGGGAGATGGAGCATGAAGTTATTTCTAGGAGTTGGACACATACCAAGTTTAGCTCAGTTCTGGGCATCTTTGAAATACCTATACAAACTTGTTCCTACATAGTAACTTGCATCTTTGAATGAGAATGTGCTTGCTTACAGCAACGTGCTATATGTTCTGAATGCCCGAATTGGCAATCTGTGTCAAAACTTTGTTAGGAATTATGTGATCCTTACTAGCTGGAAGTAAGGGAGATGGGGCATGAAGTTATTTCTAGGAGTTGGACACATACCAAGTTTAGCTCAGTTCTGGGCATCTTTGAAATACCTATACAAACTTGTTCCTACATAGTAACTTGCATCTTTGAATGAGAATGTGCTTGCTTACAGCAACGTGCTATATGTTCTGAATGCCCGAATTGGGAATCTGTGTCAAAACTTTGTTAGGAATTATGTGATCCTTACTAGCTGGAAGTAAGGGAGATGGGGCATGAAGTTATTTCTAGGAGTTGGACACATACCAAGTTTAGCTCAGTTCTGGGCATCTTTGAAATACCTATACAAACTTGTTCCTACATAGTAACTTGCATCTTTGAATGAGAATCTGCTTGCTTACAGCAACGTGCTATATGTTCTGAATGCCCGAATTGGGAATCTGTGTCAAAACTTTGTTAGGAATTATGTGATCCTTACTAGCTGGAAGTAAGGGAGATGGGGCATGAAGTTATTTCTAGGAGTTGGACACATACCAAGTTTAGCTCAGTTCTGGGCATCTTTGAAATACCTATACAAACTTGTTCCTACATAGTAACTTGCATCTTTGAATGAGAATCTGCTTTCTTACAGCAACGTGCTATATGTTCTGAATGCCCGAATTGGGAATCTGTGTCAAAACTTTGTTAGGAATTATGTGATCCTTACTAGCTGGAAGTAAGGGAGATGGGGCATGAAGTTATTTCTAGGAGTTGGACACATACCAAGTTTAGCTCAGTTCTGGGCATCTTTGAAATACATATACAAACTTGTTCCTACATAGTAACTTGCATCTTTGAATGAGAGTCTGCTTGCTTACAGCAACGTGATAGACGTTCTGAATGCCCGAATTGGGAATCTGTGTCAAAACTTTGTTAGGAATTATGTGATCCTTACTAGCTGGAAGTAAGGGAGATGGGGCATGAAGTTATTTCTAGGAGTTGGACACATACCAAGTTTAGCTCAGTTCTGGGCATCTTTGAAATACCTATACAAACTTGTTCCTACATAGTAACTTGCATCTTTGAATGAGAATCTGCTTGCTTACAGCAACGTGCTATATGTTCTGAATGCCCGAATTGGGAATCTGTGTCAAAACTTTGTTAGGAATTATGTGATCCTTACTAGCTGGAAGTAAGGGAGATGGGGCATGAAGTTATTTCTAGGAGTTGGACACATACCAAGTTTAGCTCAGTTCTGGGCATCTTTGAAATACCTATACAAATTTGTTCCTACATAGTAACTTGCATCTTTGAATGAGAATCTGCTTGCCTACAGCAACGAGCTATATGTTCTGAATGCCCGAATTGGGAATCTGTGTCAAATCTTTGTTAGGAATTATGTGATCCTTACTAGCTGGAGGTAAGGCAGATGGGGCATGAAGTTATTTCTAGGAGTTGGACACATACCAAGTTTAGCTCAGTTCTGGGCATCTTTGAAATACCTATACAAACTTGTTCCTACATAGTAACTTGCAACTTTGAATGAAAATGTGCTTGCTTACAGCAACGTGCTATATGTTCTGAATGCCCGAATTGGGAATCTGTGTCAAAACTTTGTTAGGAATTATATGATCCTTACTAGCTGGAAGTAAGGGAGATGGGGCATGAAGTTATTTCTAGGAGTTGGACACATACCAAGTTTAGCTCAGTTCTGGGCATCTTTGAAATACCTATACAAACTTGTTCCTACATAGTAACTTGCAACTTTGAATGAAAATGTGCTTGCTTACAGCAACGTGCTATATGTTCTGAATGCCCGAATTGGGAATCTGTGTCAAAACTTTGTTAGGAATTATGTGATCCTTACTAGCTGGAAGTAAGGGAGATGGGGCATGAAGTTATTTCTTGGAGTTGGATACATACCAAGTTTAGCTCAGTTCTGGGCATCTTTGAAATACCTATATAAACTTGTTCCTACATAGTAACTTGCATCTTTGAATGAGAATGTGCTTGCTTACAGCAACGTGATATACGTTCTGAATACCCGAATTGGCAATCTGTGTCAAAACTTTGTTAGGAATTATGTGATCCTTACTAGCTGGAAGTAAGGGAGATGGGGCATGAAGTTATTTCTAGGAGTTGGACACATACCAAGTTTAGCTCAGTTCTGGGCATCTTTGAAATACCTATACAAACTTGTTCCTACATAGTAACTTGCATCTTTGAATGAGAATGTGCTTGCTTACAGCAACGTGATATACGTTCTGAATGCCCGAATTGGGAATCTGTGTCAAAACTTTGTTAGGAATTATGTGATCCTTACTAGCTGGAAGTAAGGGAGATGGGGCATGAAGTTATTTCTAGGAGTTGGACACATACCAAGTTTAGCTCAGTCCTGGGCATCTTTGAAATACCTATACAAACTTGTTCCTACATAGTAACTTGCATCTTTGAATGAGAATGTGCTTGCTTACAGCAACGTTCTATATGTTCTGAATGCCCGAATTGGGAATCTGTGTCAAAACTTTGTTAGGAATTATGTGATCCTTACTAGCTGGAAGTAAGGGAGATGGGGCATGAAGTTATTTCTAGGAGTTGGACACATACCAAGTTTAGCACAGTCCTGGGCATCTTTGAAATACCTATACAAACTTGTTCCTACATAGTAACTTGCAACTTTGAATGAGAATCTGCTTGCCTACAGCAACGTGCTATATGTTCTGAATGCCCGAATTGGGAATCTGTGTCAAAACTTTGTTAGGAATTATGTGATCCTTACTAGCTGGAAGTAAGGGAGATGGGGCATGAAGTTATTTCTAGAAGTTGGACACATACCAAGTTTAGCTCAGTTCTGGGCATCTTTGAAATACCTATACAAACTTGTTCCTACATAGTAACTTGCAACTTTGAATGAGAATCTGCTTGCCTACAGCAACGTGCTATATGTTCTGAATGCCCGAATTGGGAATCTGTGTCAAAACTTTGTTAGGAATTATGTGATCCTTACTAGCTGGAAGTAAGGGAGATGGGGCATGAAGTTATTTCTAGGAGTTGGACACATACCAAGTTTAGCTCAGTTCTGGGCATCTTTGAAATACCTATACAAACTTGTTCCTACATAGTAACTTGCATCTTTGAATGAGAATCTGCTTGCTTACAGCAACGTGCTATATGTTCTGAATGCCCGAATTGGGAATCTGTGTCAAAACTTTGTTAGGAATTATGTGACCCTTACTAGCTGGAAGTAAGGGAGATGAGGCATGAAGTTATTTCTAGGAGTTGGACACATACCAAGTTTAGCTCAGTTCTGGGCATCTTTGAAATACCTATACAAACTTGTTCCTACATAGTAACTTGCAACTTTGAATGAGAATGTGCTTGCTTACAGCAACGTGCTATATGTTCTGAATGCCCGAATTGGGAATCTGTGTCAAAACTTTGTTAGGAATTATGTGACCCTTACTAGCTGGAAGTAAGGGAGATGGGGCATGAAGTTATTTCTAGGAGTTGGACACATACCAAGTTTAGCTCAGTTCTGGGCATCTTTGAAATACCTATACAAACTTGTTCCTACATAGTAACTTGCATCTTTGAATGAGAATGTGCTTGCTTACAGCAACGTGCTATATGTTCTGAATGCCCGAATTGGCAATCTGTGTCAAAACTTTGTTAGGAATTATGTGATCCTTACTAGCTGGAAGTAAGGGAGATGGGGCATGAAGTTATTTCTAGGAGTTGGACACATACCAAGTTTAGCTCAGTTCTGGGCATCTTTGAAATACCTATACAAACTTGTTCCTACATAGTAACTTGCAACTTTGAATGAGAATGTGCTTGCTTACAGCAACGTGCTATATGTTCTGAATGCCCGATTTGGGAATCTGTGTCAAAACTTTGTTAGGAATTATGTGATCCTTACTAGCTGGAAGTAAGGGAGATGGGGCATGAAGTTATTTCTAGGAGTTGGACACATACCAAGTTTAGCTCAGTTCTGGGCATCTTTGAAATACCTATACAAACTTGTTCCTACATAGTAACTTGCAACTTTGAATGAGAATGTGCTTGCTTGCAGCAACGTGCTATATGTTCTGAATGCCCGAATTGGGAATCTGTGTCAAAACTTTGTTAGGAATTATGTGATCCTTACTAGCTGGAAGTAAGGGAGATGGAGCATGAAGTTATTTCTAGGAGTTGGACACATACCAAGTTTAGCTCAGTTCTGGGCATCTTTGAAATACCTATACAAACTTGTTCCTACATAGTAACTTGCATCTTTGAATGAGAATGTGCTTGCTTACAGCAACGTGCTATATGTTCTGAATGCCCGAATTGGCAATCTGTGTCAAAACTTTGTTAGGAATTATGTGATCCTTACTAGCTGGAAGTAAGGGAGATGGGGCATGAAGTTATTTCTAGGAGTTGGACACATACCAAGTTTAGCTCAGTTCTGGGCATCTTTGAAATACCTATACAAACTTGTTCCTACATAGTAACTTGCATCTTTGAATGAGAATGTGCTTGCTTACAGCAACGTGCTATATGTTCTGAATGCCCGAATTGGGAATCTGTGTCAAAACTTTGTTAGGAATTATGTGATCCTTACTAGCTGGAAGTAAGGGAGATGGGGCATGAAGTTATTTCTAGGAGTTGGACACATACCAAGTTTAGCTCAGTTCGGGGCATCTTTGAAATACCTATACAAACTTGTTCCTACATAGTAACTTGCAACTTTGAATGAGAATGTGCTTGCTTACAGCAACGTGCTATATGTTCTGAATGCCCGAATTGGGAATCTGTGTCAAAACTTTGTTAGGAATTATGTGATCCTTACTAGCTGGAAGTAAGGGAGATGGGGCATGAAGTTATTTCTAGGAGTTGGAGACATACCAAGTTTAGCTCAGTACTGGGCATCTTTGAAATACCTATACAAACTTGTTCCTACATAGTAACTTGCAACTATGAATGAGAATGTGCTTGCTTGCAGCAACGTGCTATATGTTCTGAATGCCCGATTTGGGAATCTGTGTCAAAACTTTGTTAGGAATTATGTGATCCTTACTAGCTGGAAGTAAGGGAGATGGAGCATGAAGTTATTTCTAGGAGTTCGACACATACCAAGTTTAGCTCAGTTCTGGGCATCTTTGAAATACCTATACAAACTTGTTCCTACATAGTAACTTGCATCTTTGAATGAGAATGTGCTTGCTTACAGCAACGTGATATACGTTCTGAATGCCCGAATTGGCAATCTGTGTCAAAACTTTGTTAGGAATTATGTGATCCTTACTAGCTGGAAGTAAGGGAGATGGGGCATGAAGTTATTTCTAGGAGTTGGACACATACCAAGTTTAGCTCAGTCCTGGGCATCTTTGAAATACCTATACAAACTTGTTCCTACATAGTAACTTGCAACTTTGAATGAGAATCTGCTTGCCTACAGCAACGTGCTATATGTTCTGAATGCCCGAATTGGGAATCTGTGTCAAAACTTTGTTAGGAATTATGTGATCCTTACTAGCTGGAAGTAAGGGAGATGGGGCATGAAGTTATTTCTAGGAGTTGGACACATACCAAGTTTAGCTCAGTTCTGGGCATCTTTGAAATACCTATACAAACTTGTTCCTACATAGTAACTTGCAACTTTGAATGAGAATCTGCTTGCCTACAGCAACGTGCTATATGTTCTGAATGCCCGAATTGGGAATCTGTGTCAAAACTTTGTTAGGAATTATGTGATCCTTACTAGCTGGAAGTAAGGGAGATGGGGCATGAAGTTATTTCTAGGAGTTGGACACATACCAAGTTTAGCTCAGTTCTGGGCATCTTTGAAATACCTATACAAACTTGTTCCTACATAGTAACTTGCATCTTTGAATGAGAATCTGCTTGCTTACAGCAACGTGCTATATGTTCTGAATGCCCGAATTGGGAATCTGTGTCAAAACTTTGTTAGTAATTATGTGACCCTTACTAGCTGGAAGTAAGGGAGATGAGGCATGAAGTTATTTCTAGGAGTTGGACACATACCAAGTTTAGCTCAGTTCTGGGCATCTTTGAAATACCTATACAAACTTGTTCCTACATAGTAACTTGCAACTTTGAATGAGAATGTGCTTGCTTGCAGCAACGTGCTATATGTTCTGAATGCCCGAATTGGGAATCTGTGTCAAAACTTTGTTAGGAATTATGTGACCCTTACTAGCTGGAAGTAAGGGAGATGGGGCATGAAGTTATTTCTAGGAGTTGGACACATACCAAGTTTAGCTCAGTTCTGGGCATCTTTGAAATACCTATACAAACTTGTTCCTACATAGTAACTTGCATCTTTGAATGAGAATGTGCTTGCTTACAGCAACGTGCTATATGTTCTGAATGCCCGAATTGGCAATCTGTGTCAAAACTTTGTTAGGAATTATGTGATCCTTACTAGCTGGAAGTAAGGGAGATGGGGCATGAAGTTATTTCTAGGAGTTGGACACATACCAAGTTTAGCTCAGTTCTGGGCATCTTTGAAATACCTATACAAACTTGTTCCTACATAGTAACTTGCAACTTTGAATGAGAATGTGCTTGCTTACAGCAACGTGCTATATGTTCTGAATGCCCGATTTGGGAATCTGTGTCAAAACTTTGTTAGGAATTATGTGATCCTTACTAGCTGGAAGTAAGGGAGATGGGGCATGAAGTTATTTCTAGGAGTTGGACACATACCAAGTTTAGCTCAGTTCTGGGCATCTTTGAAATACCTATACAAACTTGTTCCTACATAGTAACTTGCAACTTTGAATGAGAATGTGCTTGCTTGCGGCAACGTGCTATATGTTCTGAATGCCCGAATTGGGAATCTGTGTCAAAACTTTGTTAGGAATTATGTGATCCTTACTAGCTGGAAGTAAGGGAGATGGAGCATGAAGTTATTTCTAGGAGTTGGACACATACCAAGTTTAGCTCAGTTCTGGGCATCTTTGAAATACCTATACAAACTTGTTCCTACATAGTAACTTGCATCTTTGAATGAGAATGTGCTTGCTTACAGCAACGTGCTATATGTTCTGAATGCCCGAATTGGGAATCTGTGTCAAAACTTTGTTAGGAATTATGTGATCCTTACTAGCTGGAAGTAAGGGAGATGGGGCATGAAGTTATTTCTAGGAGTTGGACACATACCAAGTTTAGCTCAGTTCGGGGCATCTTTGAAATACCTATACAAACTTGTTCCTACATAGTAACTTGCAACTTTGAATGAGAATGTGCTTGCTTACAGCAACGTGCTATATGTTCTGAATGCCCGAATTGGGAATCTGTGTCAAAACTTTGTTAGGAATTATGTGATCCTTACTAGCTGGAAGTAAGGGAGATGGGGCATGAAGTTATTTCTAGGAGTTGGAGACATACCAAGTTTAGCTCAGTACTGGGCATCTTTGAAATACCTATACAAACTTGTTCCTACATAGTAACTTGCAACTATGAATGAGAATGTGCTTGCTTGCAGCAACGTGCTATATGTTCTGAATGCCCGATTTGGGAACCTGTGTCAAAACTTTGTTAGGAATTATGTGATCCTTACTAGCTGGAAGTAAGGGAGATGGAGCATGAAGTTATTTCTAGGAGTTCGACACATACCAAGTTTAGCTCAGTTCTGGGCATCTTTGAAATACCTATACAAACTTGTTCCTACATAGTAACTTGCATCTTTGAATGAGAATGTGCTTGCTTACAGCAACGTGATATACGTTCTGAATGCCCGAATTGGCAATCTGTGTCAAAACTTTGTTAGGAATTATGTGATCCTTACTAGCTGGAAGTAAGGGAGATGGGGCATGAAGTTATTTCTAGGAGTTGGACACATACCAAGTTTAGCTCAGTTCTGGGCATCTTTGAAATACCTATACAAACTTGTTCCTACATAGTAACTTGCATCTTTGAATGAGAATGTGCTTGCTTACAGCAACGTGCTATATGTTCTGAATGCCCGAATTGGCAATCTGTGTCAAAACTTTGTTAGGAATTATGTGATCCTTACTAGCTGGAAGTAAGGGAGATGGGGCATGAAGTTATTTCTAGGAGTTGGACACATACCAAGTTTAGCTCAGTTCTGGGCATCTTTGAAATACCTATACAAACTTGTTCCTACATAGTAACTTGCAACTTTGAATGAGAATCTGCTTGCCTACAGCAACGTGCTATATGTTCTGAATGCCCGAATTGGGAATCTGTGTCAAAACTTTGTTAGGAATTATGTGATCCTTACTAGCTGGAAGTAAGGGAGATGGGGCATGAAGTTATTTCTAGGAGTTGGACACATACCAAGTTTAGCTCAGTTCTGGGCATCTTTGAAATACCTATACAAACTTGTTCCTACATAGTAACTTGCATCTTTGAATGAGAATCTGCTTGCTTACAGCAACGTGCTATATGTTCTGAATGCCCGAATTGGGAATCTGTGTCAAAACTTTGTTAGGAATTATGTGATCCTTACTAGCTGGAAGTAAGGGAGATGGGGCATGAAGTTATTTCTAGGAGTTGGACACATACCAAGTTTAGCTCAGTTCTGGGCATCTTTGAAATACCTATACAAACTTGTTCCTACATAGTAACTTGCATCTTTGAATGAGAATGTGCTTGCTTACAGCAACGTGCTATATGTTCTGAATGCCCGAATTGGGAATCTGTGTCAAAACTTTGTTAGGAATTATGTGATCCTTACTAGCTGGAAGTAAGGGAGATGGGGCATGAAGTTATTTCTAGGAGTTGGACACATACCAAGTTTAGCTCTGTTCGGGGCATCTTTGAAATACCTATACAAACTTGTTCCTACATAGTAACTTGCAACTTTGAATGAGAATGTGCTTGCTTACAGCAACGTGCTATATGTTCTGAATGCCCGAATTGGGAATATGTGTCAAAACTTTGTTAGGAATTATGTGATCCTTACTAGCTGGAAGTAAGGGAGATGGGGCATGAACTTATTTCTTGGAGTTGGAGACATACCAAGTTTAGCTCAGTTCTGGGCATCTTTGAAATACCTATACAAACTTGTTCCTACATAGTAACTTGCAACTATGAATGAGAATGTGCTTGCTTGCAGCAACGTGCTATATGTTCTGAATGCCCGATTTGGGAATCTGTGTCAAAACTTTGTTAGGAATTATGTGATCCTTACTAGCTGGAAGTAAGGGAGATGGAGCATGAAGTTATTTCTAGGAGTTCGACACATACCAAGTTTAGCTCAGTTCTGGGCATCTTTGAAATACCTATACAAACTTGTTCCTACATAGTAACTTGCATCTTTGAATGAGAATGTGCTTGCTTACAGCAACGTGATAGACGTTCTGAATGCCCGAATTGGCAATCTGTGTCAAAACTTTGTTAGGAATTATGTGATCCTTACTAGCTGGAAGTAAGGGAGATGGGGCATGAAGTTATTTCTAGGAGTTGGACACATACCAAGTTTAGCTCAGTTCTGGGCATCTTTGAAATACCTATACAAACTTGTTCCTACATAGTAACTTGCAACTTGAAAGAGAATGTGCTTGCTTACAGCAACGTGCTATATGTTCTGAATGCCCGAATTGGGAATCTGTGTCAAAACTTTGTTAGGAATTATGTGATCCTTACTAGCTGGAAGTAAGGGAGATGGGGAATGATGTTATTTCTAGGAGTTGGACACATACCAAGTTTAGCTCAGTTCTGGGCATCTTTGAAATACCTATACAAACTTGTTCCTACATAGTAACTTGCATCTTTGAATGAGAATGTGCTTGCTTACAGCAACGTGCTATATGTTCTGAATGCCCGAATTGGCAATCTGTGTCAAAACTTTGTTAGGGATTATGTGATCCTTACTAGCTGGAAGTAAGGGAGATGGGGCATGAAGTTATTTCTAGGAGTTGGACACATACCAAGTTTAGCTCAGTTCTGGGCATCTTTGAAATACCTATACAAACTTGTTCCTACATAGTAACTTGCAACTTTGAATGAGAATGTGCTTGCTTACAGCAACGTGCTATATGTTCTGAATGCCCGATTTGGGAATCTGTGTCAAAACTTTGTTAGGAATTATGTGATCCTTACTAGCTGGAAGTAAGGGAGATGGGGCATGAAGTTATTTCTAGGAGTTGGACACATACCAAGTTTAGCTCAGTTCTGGGCATCTTTGAAATACCTATACAAACTTGTTCCTACATAGTAACTTGCAACTTTGAATGAGAATGTGCTTGCTTGCAGCAACGTGCTATATGTTCTGAATGCCCGATTTGGGAATCTGTGTCAAAACTTTGTTAGGAATTATGTGATCCTTACTAGCTGGAAGTAAGGGAGATGGAGCATGAAGTTATTTCTAGGAGTTGGACACATACCAAGTTTAGCTCAGTTCTGGGCATCTTTGAAATACCTATACAAACTTGTTCCTACATAGTAACTTGCATCTTTGAATGAGAATGTGCTTGCTTACAGCAACGTGCTATATGTTCTGAATGCCCGAATTGGCAATCTGTGTCAAAACTTTGTTAGGAATTATGTGATCCTTACTAGCTGGAAGTAAGGGAGATGGGGCATGAAGTTATTTCTAGGAGTTGGACACATACCAAGTTTAGCTCAGTTCTGGGCATCTTTGAAATACCTATACAAACTTGTTCCTACATAGTAACTTGCATCTTTGAATGAGAATGTGCTTGCTTACAGCAACGTGCTATATGTTCTGAATGCCCGAATTGGGAATCTGTGTCAAAACTTTGTTAGGAATTATGTGATCCTTACTAGCTGGAAGTAAGGGAGATGGGGCATGAAGTTATTTCTAGGAGTTGGACACATACCAAGTTTAGCTCAGTTCTGGGCATCTTTGAAATACCTATACAAACTTGTTCCTACATAGTAACTTGCATCTTTGAATGAGAATCTGCTTGCTTACAGCAACGTGCTATATGTTCTGAATGCCCGAATTGGGAATCTGTGTCAAAACTTTGTTAGGAATTATGTGATCCTTACTAGCTGGAAGTAAGGGAGATGGGGCATGAAGTTATTTCTAGGAGTTGGACACATACCAAGTTTAGCTCAGTTCTGGGCATCTTTGAAATACCTATACAAACTTGTTCCTACATAGTAACTTGCATCTTTGAATGAGAATCTGCTTTCTTACAGCAACGTGCTATATGTTCTGAATGCCCGAATTGGGAATCTGTGTCAAAACTTTGTTAGGAATTATGTGATCCTTACTAGCTGGAAGTAAGGGAGATGGGGCATGAAGTTATTTCTAGGAGTTGGACACATACCAAGTTTAGCTCAGTTCTGGGCATCTTTGAAATACATATACAAACTTGTTCCTACATAGTAACTTGCATCTTTGAATGAGAATGTGCTTGCTTACAGCAACGTGATAGACGTTCTGAATGCCCGAATTGGCAATCTGTGTCAAAACTTTGTTAGGAATTATGTGATCCTTACTAGCTGGAAGTAAGGGAGATGGGGCATGAAGTTATTTCTAGGAGTTGGACACATACCAAGTTTAGCTCAGTTCTGGGCATCTTTGAAATACATATACAAACTTGTTCCTACATAGTAACTTGCATCTTTGAATGAGAATGTGCTTGCTTACAGCAACGTGATAGACGTTCTGAATGCCCGAATTGGCAATCTGTGTCAAAACTTTGTTAGGAATTATGTGATCCTTACTAGCTGGAAGTAAGGGAGATGGGGCATGAAGTTATTTCTAGGAGTTGGACACATACCAAGTTTAGCTCAGTTCTGGGCATCTTTGAAATACCTATACAAACTTGTTCCTACATAGTAACTTGCAACTTGAAAGAGAATGTGCTTGCTTACAGCAACGTGCTATATGTTCTGAATGCCCGAATTGGGAATCTGTGTCAAAACTTTGTTAGGAATTATGTGATCCTTACTAGCTGGAAGTAAGGGAGATGGGGAATGATGTTATTTCTAGGAGTTGGACACATACCAAGTTTAGCTCAGTTCTGGGCATCTTTGAAATACCTATACAAACTTGTTCCTACATAGTAACTTGCATCTTTGAATGAGAATGTGCTTGCTTACAGCAACGTGCTATATGTTCTGAATGCCCGAATTGGCAATCTGTGTCAAAACTTTGTTAGGGATTATGTGATCCTTACTAGCTGGAAGTAAGGGAGATGGGGCATGAAGTTATTTCTAGGAGTTGGACACATACCAAGTTTAGCTCAGTTCTGGGCATCTTTGAAATACCTATACAAACTTGTTCCTACATAGTAACTTGCAACTTTGAATGAGAATGTGCTTGCTTACAGCAACGTGCTATATGTTCTGAATGCCCGATTTGGGAATCTGTGTCAAAACTTTGTTAGGAATTATGTGATCCTTACTAGCTGGAAGTAAGGGAGATGGGGCATGAAGTTATTTCTAGGAGTTGGACACATACCAAGTTTAGCTCAGTTCTGGGCATCTTTGAAATACCTATACAAACTTGTTCCTACATAGTAACTTGCAACTTTGAATGAGAATGTGCTTGCTTGCAGCAACGTGCTATATGTTCTGAATGCCCGATTTGGGAATCTGTGTCAAAACTTTGTTAGGAATTATGTGATCCTTACTAGCTGGAAGTAAGGGAGATGGAGCATGAAGTTATTTCTAGGAGTTGGACACATACCAAGTTTAGCTCAGTTCTGGGCATCTTTGAAATACCTATACAAACTTGTTCCTACATAGTAACTTGCATCTTTGAATGAGAATGTGCTTGCTTACAGCAACGTGCTATATGTTCTGAATGCCCGAATTGGCAATCTGTGTCAAAACTTTGTTAGGAATTATGTGATCCTTACTAGCTGGAAGTAAGGGAGATGGGGCATGAAGTTATTTCTAGGAGTTGGACACATACCAAGTTTAGCTCAGTTCTGGGCATCTTTGAAATACCTATACAAACTTGTTCCTACATAGTAACTTGCATCTTTGAATGAGAATGTGCTTGCTTACAGCAACGTGCTATATGTTCTGAATGCCCGAATTGGGAATCTGTGTCAAAACTTTGTTAGGAATTATGTGATCCTTACTAGCTGGAAGTAAGGGAGATGGGGCATGAAGTTATTTCTAGGAGTTGGACACATACCAAGTTTAGCTCAGTTCTGGGCATCTTTGAAATACCTATACAAACTTGTTCCTACATAGTAACTTGCATCTTTGAATGAGAATCTGCTTGCTTACAGCAACGTGCTATATGTTCTGAATGCCCGAATTGGGAATCTGTGTCAAAACTTTGTTAGGAATTATGTGATCCTTACTAGCTGGAAGTAAGGGAGATGGGGCATGAAGTTATTTCTAGGAGTTGGACACATACCAAGTTTAGCTCAGTTCTGGGCATCTTTGAAATACCTATACAAACTTGTTCCTACATAGTAACTTGCATCTTTGAATGAGAATCTGCTTTCTTACAGCAACGTGCTATATGTTCTGAATGCCCGAATTGGGAATCTGTGTCAAAACTTTGTTAGGAATTATGTGATCCTTACTAGCTGGAAGTAAGGGAGATGGGGCATGAAGTTATTTCTAGGAGTTGGACACATACCAAGTTTAGCTCAGTTCTGGGCATCTTTGAAATACATATACAAACTTGTTCCTACATAGTAACTTGCATCATTGAATGAGAGTCTGCTTGCTTACAGCAACGTGATAGACGTTCTGAATGCCCGAATTGGGAATCTGTGTCAAAACTTTGTTAGGAATTATGTGATCCTTACTAGCTGGAAGTAAGGGAGATGGGGCATGAAGTTATTTCTAGGAGTTGGACACATACCAAGTTTAGCTCAGTTCTGGGCATCTTTGAAATACCAATACAAACTTGTTCCTACATAGTAACTTGCATCTTTGAATGAGAATCTGCTTGCTTACAGCAACGTGCTATATGTTCTGAATGCCCGAATTGGGAATCTGTGTCAAAACTTTGTTAGGAATTATGTGATCCTTACTAGCTGGAAGTAAGGGAGATGGGGCATGAAGTTATTTCTAGGAGTTGGACACATACCAAGTTTAGCTCAGTTCTGGGCATCTTTGAAATACCTATACAAATTTGTTCCTACATAGTAACTTGCATCTTTGAATGAGAATCTGCTTGCCTACAGCAACGAGCTATATGTTCTGAATGCCCGAATTGGGAATCTGTGTCAAATCTTTGTTAGGAATTATGTGATCCTTACTAGCTGGAGGTAAGGCAGATGGGGCATGAAGTTATTTCTAGGAGTTGGACACATACCAAGTTTAGCTCAGTTCTGGGCATCTTTGAAATACCTATACAAACTTGTTCCTACATAGTAACTTGCAACTTTGAAGGAAAATGTGCTTGCTTACAGCAACGTGCTATATGTTCTGAATGCCCGAATTGGGAATCTGTGTCAAAACTTTGTTAGGAATTATATGATCCGTACTAGCTGGAAGTAAGGGAGATGGGGCATGAAGTTATTTCTAGGAGTTGGACACATACCAAGTTTAGCTCAGTTCTGGGCATCTTTGAAATACCTATACAAACTTGTTCCTACATAGTAACTTGCAACTTTGAATGAAAATGTGCTTGCTTACAGCAACGTGCTATATGTTCTGAATGCCCGAATTGGGAATCTGTGTCAAAACTTTGTTAGGAATTATGTGATCCTTACTAGCTGGAAGTAAGGGAGATGGGGCATGAAGTTATTTCTTGGAGTTGGATACATACCAAGTTTAGCTCAGTTCTGGGCATCTTTGAAATACCTATACAAACTTGTTCCTACATAGTAACTTGCATCTTTGAATGAGAATGTGCTTGCTTACAGCAACGTGATATACGTTCTGAATGCCTGAATTGGCAATCTGTGTCAAAACTTTGTTAGGAATTATGTGATCCTTACTAGCTGGAAGTAAGGGAGATGGGGCATGAAGTTATTTCTAGGAGTTGGACACATACCAAGTTTAGCTCAGTTCTGGGCATCTTTGAAATACCTATACAAACTTGTTCCTACATAGTAACTTGCATCTTTGAATGAGAATGTGCTTGCTTACAGCAACGTGATATACGTTCTGAATGCCCGAATTGGGAATCTGTGTCAAAACTTTGTTAGGAATTATGTGATCCTTACTAGCTGGAAGTAAGGGAGATGGGGCATGAAGTTATTTCTAGGAGTTGGACACATACCAAGTTTAGCTCAGTCCTGGGCATCTTTGAAATACCTATACAAACTTGTTCCTACATAGTAACTTGCATCTTTGAATGAGAATGTGCTTGCTTACAGCAACGTGCTATATGTTCTGAATGCCCGAATTGGCAATCTGTGTCAAAACTTTGTTAGGAATTATGTGATCCTTACTAGCTGGAAGTAAGGGAGATGGGGCATGAAGTTATTTCAAGGAGTTGGACACATACCAAGTTTAGCTCAGTCCTGGGCATCTTTGAAATACCTATACAAACTTGTTCCTACATAGTAACTTGCAACTTTGAATGAGAATCTGCTTGCCTACAGCAACGTGCTATATGTTCTGAATGCCCGAATTGGGAATCTGTGTCAAAACTTTGTTAGGAATTATGTGATCCTTACTAGCTGGAAGTAAGGGAGATGGGGCATGAAGTTATTTCTAGGAGTTGGACACATACCAAGTTTAGCTCAGTTCTGGGCATCTTTGAAATACCTATACAAACTTGTTCCTACATAGTAACTTGCAACTTTGAATGAGAATCTGCTTGCCTACAGCAACGTGCTATATGTTCTGAATGCCCGAATTGGGAATCTGTGTCAAAACTTTGTTAGGAATTATGTGATCCTTACTAGCTGGAAGTAAGGGAGATGGGGCATGAAGTTATTTCTAGGAGTTGGACACATACCAAGTTTAGCTCAGTTCTGGGCATCTTTGAAATACCTATACAAACTTGTTCCTACATAGTAACTTGCATCTTTGAATGAGAATCTGCTTGCTTACAGCAACGTGCTATATGTTCTGAATGCCCGAATTGGGAATCTGTGTCAAAACTTTGTTAGGAATTATGTGACCCTTACTAGCTGGAAGTAAGGGAGATGAGGCATGAAGTTATTTCTAGGAGTTGGACACATACCAAGTTTAGCTCAGTTCTGGGCATCTTTGAAATACCTATACAAACTTGTTCCTACATAGTAACTTGCAACTTTGAATGAGAATGTGCTTGCTTGTAGCAACGTGCTATATGTTCTGAATGCCCGAATTGGGAATCTGTGTCAAAACTTTGTTAGGAATTATGTGACCCTTACTAGCTGGAAGTAAGGGAGATGGGGCATGAAGTTATTTCTAGGAGTTGGACACATACCAAGTTTAGCTCAGTTCTGGGCATCTTTGAAATACCTATACAAACTTGTTCCTACATAGTAACTTGCATCTTTGAATGAGAATGTGCTTGCTTGCAGCAACGTGCTATATGTTCTGAATGCCCGAATTGGCAATCTGTGTCAAAACTTTGTTAGGAATTATGTGATCCTTACTAGCTGGAAGTAAGGGAGATGGGGCATGAAGTTATTTCTAGGAGTTGGACACATACAAAGTTTAGCTCAGTTCTGGGCATCTTTGAAATACCTATACAAACTTGTTCCTACATAGTAACTTGCAACTTTGAATGAGAATGTGCTTGCTTACAGCAACGTGCTATATGTTCTGAATGCCCGATTTGGGAATCTGTGTCAAAACTTTGTTAGGAATTATGTGATCCTTACTAGCTGGAAGTAAGGGAGATGGGGCATGAAGTTATTTCTAGGAGTTGGACACATACCAAGTTTAGCTCAGTTCTGGGCATCTTTGAAATACCTATACAAACTTGTTCCTACATAGTAACTTGCAACTTTGAATGAGAATGTGCTTGCTTGCAGCAACGTGCTATATGTTCTGAATGCCCGAATTGGGAATCTGTGTCAAAACTTTGTTAGGAATTATGTGATCCTTACTAGCTGGAAGTAAGGGAGATGGAGCATGAAGTTATTTCTAGGAGTTGGACACATACCAAGTTTAGCTCAGTTCTGGGCATCTTTGAAATACCTATACAAACTTGTTCCTACATAGTAACTTGCATCTTTGAATGAGAATGTGCTTGCTTACAGCAACGTGCTATATGTTCTGAATGCCCGAATTGGCAATCTGTGTCAAAACTTTGTTAGGAATTATGTGATCCTTACTAGCTGGAAGTAAGGGAGATGGGGCATGAAGTTATTTCTAGGAGTTGGACACATACCAAGTTTAGCTCAGTTCTGGGCATCTTTGAAATACCTATACAAACTTGTTCCTACATAGTAACTTGCATCTTTGAATGAGAATGTGCTTGCTTACAGCAACGTGCTATATGTTCTGAATGCCCGAATTGGGAATCTGTGTCAAAACTTTGTTAGGAATTATGTGATCCTTACTAGCTGGAAGTAAGGGAGATGGGGCATGAAGTTATTTCTAGGAGTTGGACACATACCAAGTTTAGCTCAGTTCTGGGCATCTTTGAAATACCTATACAAACTTGTTCCTACATAGTAACTTGCATCTTTGAATGAGAATCTGCTTGCTTACAGCAACGTGCTATATGTTCTGAATGCCCGAATTGGGAATCTGTGTCAAAACTTTGTTAGGAATTATGTGATCCTTACTAGCTGGAAGTAAGGGAGATGGGGCATGAAGTTATTTCTAGGAGTTGGACACATACCAAGTTTAGCTCAGTTCTGGGCATCTTTGAAATACCTATACAAACTTGTTCCTACATAGTAACTTGCATCTTTGAATGAGAATCTGCTTTCTTACAGCAACGTGCTATATGTTCTGAATGCCCGAATTGGGAATCTGTGTCAAAACTTTGTTAGGAATTATGTGATCCTTACTAGCTGGAAGTAAGGGAGATGGGGCATGAAGTTATTTCTAGGAGTTGGACACATACCAAGTTTAGCTCAGTTCTGGGCATCTTTGAAATACATATACAAACTTGTTCCTACATAGTAACTTGCATCTTTGAATGAGAGTCTGCTTGCTTACAGCAACGTGATAGACGTTCTGAATGCCCGAATTGGGAATCTGTGTCAAAACTTTGTTAGGAATTATGTGATCCTTACTAGCTGGAAGTAAGGGAGATGGGGCATGAAGTTATTTCTAGGAGTTGGACACATACCAAGTTTAGCTCAGTTCTGGGCATCTTTGAAATACCTATACAAACTTGTTCCTACATAGTAACTTGCATCTTTGAATGAGAATCTGCTTGCTTACAGCAACGTGCTATATGTTCTGAATGCCCGAATTGGGAATCTGTGTCAAAACTTTGTTAGGAATTATGTGATCCTTACTAGCTGGAAGTAAGGGAGATGGGGCATGAAGTTATTTCTAGGAGTTGGACACATACCAAGTTTAGCTCAGTTCTGGGCATCTTTGAAATACCTATACAAATTTGTTCCTACATAGTAACTTGCATCTTTGAATGAGAATCTGCTTGCCTACAGCAACGAGCTATATGTTCTGAATGCCCGAATTGGGAATCTGTATCAAATCTTTGTTAGGAATTATGTGATCCTTACTAGCTGGAGGTAAGGCAGATGGGGCATGAAGTTATTTCTAGGAGTTGGACACATACCAAGTTTAGCTCAGTTCTGGGCATCTTTGAAATACCTATACAAACTTGTTCCTACATAGTAACTTGCAACTTTGAATGAAAATGTGCTTGCTTACAGCAACGTGCTATATGTTCTGAATGCCCGAATTGGGAATCTGTGTCAAAACTTTGTTAGGAATTATATGATCCTTACTAGCTGGAAGTAAGGGAGATGGGGCATGAAGTTATTTCTAGGAGTTGGACACATACCAAGTTTAGCTCAGTTCTGGGCATCTTTGAAATACCTATACAAACTTGTTCCTACATAGTAACTTGCAACTTTGAATGAAAATGTGCTTGCTTACAGCAACGTGCTATATGTTCTGAATGCCCGAATTGGGAATCTGTGTCAAAACTTTGTTAGGAATTATGTGATCCTTACTAGCTGGAAGTAAGGGAGATGGGGCATGAAGTTATTTCTTGGAGTTGGATACATACCAAGTTTAGCTCAGTTCTGGGCATCTTTGAAATACCTATATAAACTTGTTCCTACATAGTAACTTGCATCTTTGAATGAGAATGTGCTTGCTTACAGCAACGTGATATACGTTCTGAATGCCCGAATTGGGAATCTGTGTCAAAACTTTGTTAGGAATTATGTGATCCTTACTAGCTGGAAGTAAGGGAGATGGGGCATGAAGTTATTTCTAGGAGTTGGACACATACCAAGTTTAGCACAGTCCTGGGCATCTTTGAAATACCTATACAAACTTGTTCCTACATAGTAACTTGCAACTTTGAATGAGAATCTGCTTGCCTACAGCAACGTGCTATATGTTCTGAATGCCCGAATTGGGAATCTGTGTCAAAACTTTGTTAGGAATTATGTGATCCTTACTAGCTGGAAGTAAGGGAGATGGGGCATGAAGTTATTTCTAGGAGTTGGACACATACCAAGTTTAGCTCAGTTCTGGGCATCTTTGAAATACCTATACAAACTTGTTCCTACATAGTAACTTGCAACTTTGAATGAGAATCTGCTTGCCTACAGCAACGTGCTATATGTTCTGAATGCCCGAATTGGGAATCTGTGTCAAAACTTTGTTAGGAATTATGTGATCCTTACTAGCTGGAAGTAAGGGAGATGGGGCATGAAGTTATTTCTAGGAGTTGGACACATACCAAGTTTAGCTCAGTTCTGGGCATCTTTGAAATACCTATACAAACTTGTTCCTACATAGTAACTTGCATCTTTGAATGAGAATCTGCTTGCTTACAGCAACGTGCTATATGTTCTGAATGCCCGAATTGGGAATCTGTGTCAAAACTTTGTTAGGAATTATGTGACCCTTACTAGCTGGAAGTAAGGGAGATGAGGCATGAAGTTATTTCTAGGAGTTGGACACATACCAAGTTTAGCTCAGTTCTGGGCATCTTTGAAATACCTATACAAACTTGTTCCTACATAGTAACTTGCAACTTTGAATGAGAATGTGCTTGCTTACAGCAACGTGCTATATGTTCTGAATGCCCGAATTGGGAATCTGTGTCAAAACTTTGTTAGGAATTATGTGACCCTTACTAGCTGGAAGTAAGGGAGATGGGGCATGAAGTTATTTCTAGGAGTTGGACACATACCAAGTTTAGCTCAGTTCTGGGCATCTTTGAAATACCTATACAAACTTGTTCCTACATAGTAACTTGCATCTTTGAATGAGAATGTGCTTGCTTACAGCAACGTGCTATATGTTCTGAATGCCCGAATTGGCAATCTGTGTCAAAACTTTGTTAGGAATTATGTGATCCTTACTAGCTGGAAGTAAGGGAGATGGGGCATGAAGTTATTTCTAGGAGTTGGACACATACCAAGTTTAGCTCAGTTCTGGGCATCTTTGAAATACCTATACAAACTTGTTCCTACATAGTAACTTGCAACTTTGAATGAGAATGTGCTTGCTTACAGCAACGTGCTATATGTTCTGAATGCCCGATTTGGGAATCTGTGTCAAAACTTTGTTAGGAATTATGTGATCCTTACTAGCTGGAAGTAAGGGAGATGGGGCATGAAGTTATTTCTAGGAGTTGGACACATACCAAGTTTAGCTCAGTTCTGGGCATCTTTGAAATACCTATACAAACTTGTTCCTACATAGTAACTTGCAACTTTGAATGAGAATGTGCTTGCTTGCAGCAACGTGCTATATGTTCTGAATGCCCGAATTGGGAATCTGTGTCAAAACTTTGTTAGGAATTATGTGATCCTTACTAGCTGGAAGTAAGGGAGATGGAGCATGAAGTTATTTCTAGGAGTTGGACACATACCAAGTTTAGCTCAGTTCTGGGCATCTTTGAAATACCTATACAAACTTGTTCCTACATAGTAACTTGCATCTTTGAATGAGAATGTGCTTGCTTACAGCAACGTGCTATATGTTCTGAATGCCCGAATTGGCAATCTGTGTCAAAACTTTGTTAGGAATTATGTGATCCTTACTAGCTGGAAGTAAGGGAGATGGGGCATGAAGTTATTTCTAGGAGTTGGACACATACCAAGTTTAGCTCAGTTCTGGGCATCTTTGAAATACCTATACAAACTTGTTCCTACATAGTAACTTGCATCTTTGAATGAGAATGTGCTTGCTTACAGCAACGTGCTATATGTTCTGAATGCCCGATTTGGGAATCTGTGTCAAAACTTTGTTAGGAATTATGTGATCCTTACTAGCTGGAAGTAAGGGAGATGGGGCATGAAGTTATTTCTAGGAGTTGGACACATACCAAGTTTAGCTCAGTTCGGGGCATCTTTGAAATACCTATACAAACTTGTTCCTACATAGTAACTTGCAACTTTGAATGAGAATGTGCTTGCTTACAGCAACGTGCTATATGTTCTGAATGCCCGAATTGGGAATCTGTGTCAAAACTTTGTTAGGAATTATGTGATCCTTACTAGCTGGAAGTAAGGGAGATGGGGCATGAAGTTATTTCTAGGAGTTGGAGACATACCAAGTTTAGCTCAGTACTGGGCATCTTTGAAATACCTATACAAACTTGTTCCTACATAGTAACTTGCAACTATGAATGAGAATGTGCTTGCTTGCAGCAACGTGCTATATGTTCTGAATGCCCGATTTGGGAATCTGTGTCAAAACTTTGTTAGGAATTATGTGATCCTTACTAGCTGGAAGTAAGGGAGATGGAGCATGAAGTTATTTCTAGGAGTTCGACACATACCAAGTTTAGCTCAGTTCTGGGCATCTTTGAAATACCTATACAAACTTGTTCCTACATAGTAACTTGCATCTTTGAATGAGAATGTGCTTGCTTACAGCAACGTGATATACGTTCTGAATGCCCGAATTGGCAATCTGTGTCAAAACTTTGTTAGGAATTATGTGATCCTTACTAGCTGGAAGTAAGGGAGATGGGGCATGAAGTTATTTCTAGGAGTTGGACACATACCAAGTTTAGCTCAGTTCTGGGCATCTTTGAAATACCTATACAAACTTGTTCCTACATAGTAACTTGCATCTTTGAATGAGAATGTGCTTGCTTACAGCAACGTGCTATATGTTCTGAATGCCCGAATTGGGAATCTGTGTCAAAACTTTGTTAGGAATTATGTGATCCTTACTAGCTGGAAGTAAGGGAGATGGGGCATGAAGTTATTTCTAGGAGTTGGACACATACCAAGTTTAGCTCAGTCCTGGGCATCTTTGAAATACCTATACAAACTTGTTCCTACATAGTAACTTGCATCTTTGAATGAGAGTCTGCTTGCCTACAGCAACGTGCTATATGTTCTGAATGCCCGAATTGGGAATCTGTGTCAAAACTTTGTTAGGAATTATGTGATCCTTACTAGCTGGAAGTAAGGGAGATGGGGCATGAAGTTATTTCTAGGAGTTGGACACATACCAAGTTTAGCTCAGTTCTGGGCGTCTTTGAAATACCTATACAAATTTGTTCCTACATAGTAACTTGCATCTTTGAATGAGAATCTGCTTGCTTACAGCAACGTGCTATATGTTCTGAATGCCCGAATTGGGAATCTGTGTCAAAACTTTGTTAGGAATTATGTGATCCTTACTAGCTGGAAGTAAGGGAGATGGGGCATGAAGTTATTTCTAGGAGTTGGACACATACCAAGTTTAGCTCAGTTCTGGGCATCTTTGAAATACCTATACAAACTTGTTCCTACATAGTAACTTGCAACTTTGAATGAGAATCTGCTTGCCTACAGCAACGTGCTATATGTTCTGAATGCCCGAATTGGGAATCTGTGTCAAAACTTTGTTAGGAATTATGTGATCCTTACTAGCTGGAAGTAAGGGAGATGGGGCATGAAGTTATTTCTAGGAGTTGGACACATACCAAGTTTAGCTCAGTTCTGGGCATCTTTGAAATACCTATACAAACTTGTTCCTACATAGTAACTTGCATCTTTGAATGAGAATCTGCTTGCTTACAGCAACGTGCTATATGTTCTGAATGCCCGAATTGGGAATCTGTGTCAAAACTTTGTTAGTAATTATGTGACCCTTACTAGCTGGAAGTAAGGGAGATGAGGCATGAAGTTATTTCTAGGAGTTGGACACATACCAAGTTTAGCTCAGTTCTGGGCATCTTTGAAATACCTATACAAACTTGTTCCTACATAGTAACTTGCAACTTTGAATGAGAATGTGCTTGCTTGCAGCAACGTGCTATATGTTCTGAATGCCCGAATTGGGAATCTGTGTCAAAACTTTGTTAGGAATTATGTGACCCTTACTAGCTGGAAGTAAGGGAGATGGGGCATGAAGTTATTTCTAGGAGTTGGACACATACCAAGTTTAGCTCAGTTCTGGGCATCTTTGAAATACCTATACAAACTTGTTCCTACATAGTAACTTGCATCTTTGAATGAGAATGTGCTTGCTTACAGCAACGTGCTATATGTTCTGAATGCCCGAATTGGCAATCTGTGTCAAAACTTTGTTAGGAATTATGTGATCCTTACTAGCTGGAAGTAAGGGAGATGGGGCATGAAGTTATTTCTAGGAGTTGGACACATACCAAGTTTAGCTCAGTTCTGGGCATCTTTGAAATACCTATACAAACTTGTTCCTACATAGTAACTTGCAACTTTGAATGAGAATGTGCTTGCTTACAGCAACGTGCTATATGTTCTGAATGCCCGATTTGGGAATCTGTGTCAAAACTTTGTTAGGAATTATGTGATCCTTACTAGCTGGAAGTAAGGGAGATGGGGCATGAAGTTATTTCTAGGAGTTGGACACATACCAAGTTTAGCTCAGTTCTGGGCATCTTTGAAATACCTATACAAACTTGTTCCTACATAGTAACTTGCAACTTTGAATGAGAATGTGCTTGCTTGCGGCAACGTGCTATATGTTCTGAATGCCCGAATTGGGAATCTGTGTCAAAACTTTGTTAGGAATTATGTGATCCTTACTAGCTGGAAGTAAGGGAGATGGAGCATGAAGTTATTTCTAGGAGTTGGACACATACCAAGTTTAGCTCAGTTCTGGGCATCTTTGAAATACCTATACAAACTTGTTCCTACATAGTAACTTGCATCTTTGAATGAGAATGTGCTTGCTTACAGCAACGTGCTATATGTTCTGAATGCCCGAATTGGGAATCTGTGTCAAAACTTTGTTAGGAATTATGTGATCCTTACTAGCTGGAAGTAAGGGAGATGGGGCATGAAGTTATTTCTAGGAGTTGGACACATACCAAGTTTAGCTCAGTTCGGGGCATCTTTGAAATACCTATACAAACTTGTTCCTACATAGTAACTTGCAACTTTGAATGAGAATGTGCTTGCTTACAGCAACGTGCTATATGTTCTGAATGCCCGAATTGGGAATCTGTGTCAAAACTTTGTTAGGAATTATGTGATCCTTACTAGCTGGAAGTAAGGGAGATGGGGCATGAAGTTATTTCTAGGAGTTGGAGACATACCAAGTTTAGCTCAGTACTGGGCATCTTTGAAATACCTATACAAACTTGTTCCTACATAGTAACTTGCAACTATGAATGAGAATGTGCTTGCTTGCAGCAACGTGCTATATGTTCTGAATGCCCGATTTGGGAACCTGTGTCAAAACTTTGTTAGGAATTATGTGATCCTTACTAGCTGGAAGTAAGGGAGATGGAGCATGAAGTTATTTCTAGGAGTTCGACACATACCAAGTTTAGCTCAGTTCTGGGCATCTTTGAAATACCTATACAAACTTGTTCCTACATAGTAACTTGCATCTTTGAATGAGAATGTGCTTGCTTACAGCAACGTGATATACGTTCTGAATGCCCGAATTGGCAATCTGTGTCAAAACTTTGTTAGGAATTATGTGATCCTTACTAGCTGGAAGTAAGGGAGATGGGGCATGAAGTTATTTCTAGGAGTTGGACACATACCAAGTTTAGCTCAGTTCTGGGCATCTTTGAAATACCTATACAAACTTGTTCCTACATAGTAACTTGCATCTTTGAATGAGAATGTGCTTGCTTACAGCAACGTGCTATATGTTCTGAATGCCCAAATTGGCAATCTGTGTCAAAACTTTGTTAGGAATTATGTGATCCTTACTAGCTGGAAGTAAGGGAGATGGGGCATGAAGTTATTTCTAGGAGTTGGACACATACCAAGTTTAGCTCAGTTCTGGGCATCTTTGAAATACCTATACAAACTTGTTCCTACATAGTAACTTGCAACTTTGAATGAGAATCTGCTTGCCTACAGCAACGTGCTATATGTTCTGAATGCCCGAATTGGGAATCTGTGTCAAAACTTTGTTAGGAATTATGTGATCCTTACTAGCTGGAAGTAAGGGAGATGGGGCATGAAGTTATTTCTAGGAGTTGGACACATACCAAGTTTAGCTCAGTTCTGGGCATCTTTGAAATACCTATACAAACTTGTTCCTACATAGTAACTTGCATCTTTGAATGAGAATCTGCTTGCTTACAGCAACGTGCTATATGTTCTGAATGCCCGAATTGGGAATCTGTGTCAAAACTTTGTTAGGAATTATGTGATCCTTACTAGCTGGAAGTAAGGGAGATGGGGCATGAAGTTATTTCTAGGAGTTGGACACATACCAAGTTTAGCTCAGTTCTGGGCATCTTTGAAATACCTATACAAACTTGTTCCTACATAGTAACTTGCAACTTTGAATGAGAATGTGCTTGCTTGCAGCAACGTGCTATATGTTCTGAATGCCCGAATTGGGAATCTGTGTCAAAACTTTGTTAGGAATTATGTGACCCTTACTAGCTGGAAGTAAGGGAGATGGGGCATGAAGTTATTTCTAGGAGTTGGACACATACCAATTTTAGCTCAGTTCTGGGCATCTTTGAAATACCTATACAAACTTGTTCCTACATAGTAACTTGCATCTTTGAATGAGAATGTGCTTGCTTACAGCAACGTGCTATATGTTCTGAATGCCCGAATTGGCAATCTGTGTCAAAACTTTGTTAGGAATTATGTGATCCTTACTAGCTGGAAGTAAGGGAGATGGGGCATGAAGTTATTTCTAGGAGTTGGACACATACCAAGTTTAGCTCAGTTCTGGGCATCTTTGAAATACCTATACAAACTTGTTCCTACATAGTAACTTGCATCTTTGAATGAGAATGTGCTTGCTTACAGCAACGTGCTATATGTTCTGAATGCCCGATTTGGGAATCTGTGTCAAAACTTTGTTAGGAATTATGTGATCCTTACTAGCTGGAAGTAAGGGAGATGGGGCATGAAGTTATTTCTAGGAGTTGGACACATACCAAGTTTAGCTCAGTTCTGGGCATCTTTGAAATACCTATACAAACTTGTTCCTACATAGTAACTTGCAACTTTGCATGAGAATGTGCTTGCTTGCAGCAACGTGCTATATGTTCTGAATGCCCGAATTGGGAATCTGTGTCAAAACTTTGTTAGGAATTATGTGATCCTTACTAGCTGGAAGTAAGGGAGATGGGGCATGAAGTTATTTCTAGGAGTTGGACACATACCAAGTTTAGCTCAGTTCTGGGCATCTTTGAAATACCTATACAAACTTGTTCCTACATAGTAACTTGCAACTTTGAATGAGAATGTGCTTGCTTGCAGCAACGTGCTATATGTTCTGAATGCCCGAATTGGCAATCTGTGTCAAAACTTTGTTAGGAATTATGTGATCCTTACTAGCTGGAAGTAAGGGAGATGGGGCATGAAGTTATTTCTAGGAGTTGGACACATACCAAGTTTAGCTCAGTTCTGGGCATCTTTGAAATACCTATACAAACTTGTTCCTACATAGTAACTTGCATCTTTGAATGAGAATGTGCTTGCCTACAGCAACGTGCTATATGTTCTGAATGCCCGAATTGGGAATCTGTGTCAAAACTTTGTTAGGAATTATGTGATCCTTACTAGCTGGAAGTAAGGGAGATGGGGCATGAAGTTATTTCTAGGAGTTGGACACATACCAAGTTTAGCTCAGTTCTGGGCATCTTTGAAATACCTATACAAACTTGTTCCTACATAGTAACTTGCAACTTTGAATGAGAATCTGCTTGCCTACAGCAACGTGCTATATGTTCTGAATGCCCGAATTGGGAATCTGTGTCAAAACTTTGTTAGGAATTATGTGATCCTTACTAGCTGGAAGTAAGGGAGATGGGGCATGAAGTTATTTCTAGGAGTTGGACACATACCAAGTTTAGCTCAGTTCTGGGCATCTTTGAAATACCTATACAAACTTGTTCCTACATAGTAACTTGCATCTTTGAATGAGAATCTGCTTGCTTACAGCAACGTGCTATATGTTCTGAATGCCCGAATTGGGAATCTGTGTCAAAACTTTGTTAGGAATTATGTGATCCTTACTAGCTGGAAGTAAGGGAGATGGGGCATGAAGTTATTTCTAGGAGTTGGACACATACCAAGTTTAGCTCAGTTCTGGGCATCTTTGAAATACCTATACAAACTTGTTCCTACATCGTAACTTGCATCTTTGAATGAGAATCTGCTTGCTTACAGCAACGTGCTATATGTTCTGAATGCCCGAATTGGGAATCTGTGTCAAAACTTTGTTAGGAATTATGTGATCCTTACTAGCTGGAAGTAAGGGAGATGGGGCATGAAGTTATTTCTAGGAGTTGGACACATACCAAGTTTAGCTCAGTTCTGGGCATCTTTGAAATACCTATACAAACTTGTTCCTACATAGTAACTTGCATCTTTGAATGAGAATGTGCTTCCTTACAGCAACGTGCTATATGTTCTGAATGCCCGAATTGGGAATCTGTGTCAAAACTTTGTTAGGAATTATGTGATCCTTACTAGCTGGAAGTAAGGGAGATGGGGCATGAAGTTATTTCTAGGAGTTGGACACATACCAAGTTTAGCTCAGTTCGGGGCATCTTTGAAATACCTATACAAACTTGTTCCTACATAGTAACTTGCATCTTTGAATGAGAATGTGCTTGCTTACAGCAACGTGATATACGTTCTGAATGCCCGAATTGGCAATCTGTGTCAAAACTTTGTTAGGAATTATGTGATCCTTACTAGCTGGAAGTAAGGGAGATGGGGCATGAAGTTATTTCTAGGAGTTGGACACATACCAAGTTTAGCTCAGTTCTGGGCATCTTTGAAATACCTATACAAACTTGTTCCTACATAGTAACTTGCATCTTTGAATGAGAATGTGCTTGCTTACAGCAACGTGCTATATGTTCTGAATGCCCGAATTGGCAATCTGTGTCAAAACTTTGTTAGGAATTATGTGATCCTTACTAGCTGGAAGTAAGGGAGATGGGGCATGAAGTTATTTCTAGGAGTTGGACACATACCAAGTTTAGCTCAGTTCTGGGCATCTTTGAAATACCTATACAAACTTGTTCCTACATAGTAACTTGCAACTTTGAATGAGAATGTGCTTGCTTACAGCAACGTGCTATATGTTCTGAATGCCCGAATTGGGAATCTGTGTCAAAACTTTGTTAAGAATTATGTGATCCTTACTAGCTGGAAGTAAGGGAGATGGGGCATGAAGTTATTTCTAGGAGTTGGACACATACCAAGTTTAGCTCAGTTCTGGGCATCTTTGAAATACCTATACAAACTTGTTCCTACATAGTAACTTGAATCTTTGAATGAGAATCTGCTTGCTTACAGCAACGTGCTATATGTTCTGAATGCCCGAATTGGGAATCTGTGTCAAAACTTTGTTAGGAATTATGTGATCCTTACTAGCTGGAAGTAAGGGAGATGGGGCATGAAGTTATTTCTAGGAGTTGGACACATACCAAGTTTAGCTCAGTTCTGGGCATCTTTGAAATACCTATACAAACTTGTTCCTACATAGTAACTTGCATCTTTGAATGAGAATGTGCTTGCTTACAGCAACGTGCTATATGTTCTGAATGCCCGAATTGGCAATCTGTGTCAAAACTTTGTTAGGAATTATGTGATCCTTACTAGCTGGAAGTAAGGGAGATGGGGCATGAAGTTATTTCTAGGAGTTGGACACATACCAAGTTTAGCTCAGTTCTGGGCATCTTTGAAATACCTATACAAACTTGTTCCTACATAGTAACTTGCAACTTTGAATGAAAATGTGCTTGCTTACAGCAACGTGCTATATGTTCTGAATGCCCGAATTGGCAATCTGTGTCAAAACTTTGTTAGGAATTATGTGATCCTTACTAGCTGGAAGTAAGGGAGATGGGGCATGAAGTTATTTCTAGGAGTTGGACACATACCAAGTTTAGCTCAGTTCTGGGCATCTTTGAAATACCTATACAAACTTGTTCCTACATAGTAACTTGCATCTTTGAATGAGAATCTGCTTGCTTACAGCAACGTGCTATATGTTCTGAATGCCCGAATTGGGAATCTGTGTCAAAACTTTGTTAGGAATTATGTGATCCTTACTAGCTGGAAGTAAGGGAGATGGGGCATGAAGTTATTTCTAGGAGTTGGACACATACCAAGTTTAGCTCAGTTCTGGGCATCTTTGAAATACCTATACAAACTTGTTCCTACATAGTAATTTGCAACTTTGAATGAGAATCTGCTTGCTTACAGCAACGTGCTATATGTTCTGAATGCCCGAATTGGGAATCTGTGTCAAAACTTTGTTAGGAATTATGTGATCCTTACTAGCTGGAAGTAAGGGAGATGGGGCATGAAGTTATTTCTAGGAGTTGGACACATACCAAGTTTAGCTCAGTTCTGGGCATCTTTGAAATACCTATACAAACTTGTTCCTACATAGTAACTTGCATCTTTGAATGAGAATGTGCTTGCTTACAGCAACGTGCTATATGTTCTGATTGCCCGAATTGGCAATCTGTGTCAAAACTTTGTTAGGAATTATGTGATCCTTACTAGCTGGAAGTAAGGGAGATGGGGCATGAAGTTATTTCTAGGAGTTGGACACATACCAAGTTTAGCTCAGTTCTGGGCATCTTTGAAATACCTATACAAACTTGTTCCTACATAGTAACTTGCAACTTTGAATGAAAATGTGCTTGCTTACAGCAACGTGCTATATGTTCTGAATGCCCGAATTGGCAATCTGTGTCAAAACTTTGTTAGGAATTATGTGATCCTTACTAGCTGGAAGTAAGGGAGATGGGGCATGAAGTTATTTCTAGGAGTTGGACACATACCAAGTTTAGCTCAGTTCTGGGCATCTTTGAAATACCTATACAAACTTGTTCCTACATAGTAACTTGCATCTTTGAATGAGAATCTGCTTGCTTACAGCAACGTGCTATATGTTCTGAATGCCCGAATTGGGAATCTGTGTCAAAACTTTGTTAGGAATTATGTGATCCTTACTAGCTGGAAGTAAGGGAGATGGGGCATGAAGTTATTTCTAGGAGTTGGACACATACCAAGTTTAGCTCAGTTCTGGGCATCTTTGAAATACCTATACAAACTTGTTCCTACATAGTAACTTGCAACTTTGAATGAGAATCTGCTTGCTTACAGCAACGTGCTATATGTTCTGAATGCCCGAATTGGGAATCTGTGTCAAAACTTTGTTAGGAATTATGTGATCCTTACTAGCTGGAAGTAAGGGAGATGGGGCATGAAGTTATTTCTAGGAGTTGGACACATACCAAGTTTAGCTCAGTTCTGGGCATCTTTGAAATACCTATACAAACTTGTTCCTACATAGTAACTTGCAACTTTGAATGAGAATGTGCTTGCTTACAGCAACGTGCTATATGTTCTGAATGCCCGAATTGGGAATCTGTGTCAAAACTTTGTTAGGAATTATGTGATCCTTACTAGCTGGAAGTAAGGGAGATGGGGCATGAAGTTATTTCTAGGAGTTGGACACATACCAAGTTTAGCTCAGTTCTGGGCATCTTTGAAATACCTATACAAACTTGTTCCTACATAGTAACTTGCATCTTTGAATGAGAATCTGCTTGCTTACAGCAACGTGCTATATGTTCTGAATGCCCGAATTGGGAATCTGTGTCAAAACTTTGTTAGGAATTATGTGATCCTTACTAGCTGGAAGTAAGGCAGATGGGGCATGAAGTTATTCCTAGGAGTTGGACACATACCAAGTTTAGCTCAGTTCTGGGCATCTTTGAAATACCTATACAAACTTGTTCCTACATAGTAACTTGCAACTTTGAATGAGAATGTGCTTGCTTACAGCAACGTGCTATATGTTCTGAATGCCCGAATTGGGAATCTGTGTCAAAACTTTGTTAGGAATTATGTGATCCTTACTAGCTGGAAGTAAGGGAGATGGGGCATGAAGTTATTCCTAGGAGTTGGACACATACCAAGTTTAGCTCAGTTCTGGGCATCTTTGAAATACCTATACAAACCTGTTCCTACATAGTAACTTGCATCTTTGAATGAGAATGTGCTTGCTTACAGCAACGTGCTATATGTTCTGAATGCCCGAATTGGGAATCTGTGTCAAAACTTTGTTAGGAATTATGTGATCCTTACTAGCTGGAAGTAAGGGAGATGGGGCATGAAGTTATTTCTAGGAGTTGGTCACATACCAAGTTTAGCTCAGTTCTGGGCATCTTTGAAATACCTATACAAACTTGTTCCTACATAGTAACTTGCATCTTTGAATGAGAATCTGCTTGCTTACAGCAACGTGCTATATGTTCTGAATGCCCGAATTGGGAATCTGTGTCAAAACTTTGTTAGGAATTATGTGATCCTTACTAGCTGGAAGTAAGGGAGATGGGGCATGAAGTTATTTCTAGGAGTTGGACACATACCAAGTTTAGCTCAGTTCTGGGCATCTTTGAAATACCTATACAAACTTGTTCCTACATAGTAACTTGCAACTTTGAATGAAAATGTGCTTGCTTACAGCAACGTGGTATATGTTCTGAATGCCCGAATTGGGAATCTGTGTCAAAACTTTGTTAGGAATTATGTGATCCTTACTAGCTGGAAGTAAGGGAGATGGGGCATGAAGTTATTTCTAGGAGTTGGACACATACCAAGTTTAGCTCGGTTCTGGGCATCTTTGAAATACCTATACAAACTTGTTCCTACATAGTAACTTGCAACTTTGAATGAAAATGTGCTTGCTTACAGCAACGTGCTATATGTTCTGAATGCCCGAATTGGCAATCTGTGTCAAAACTTTGTTAGGAATTATGTGATCCTTACTAGCTGGAAGTAAGGGAGATGGGGCATGAAGTTATTTCTAGGAGTTGGACACATACCAAGTTTAGCTCGGTTCTGGGCATCTTTGAAATACCTATACAAACTTGTTCCTACATAGTAACTTGCAACTTTGAATGAGAATGTGCTTGCTTACAGCAACGTGCTATATGTTCTGAATGCCCGAATTGGGAATCTGTGTCAAAACTTTGTTAAGAATTATGTGATCCTTACTAGCTGGAAGTAAGGGAGATGGGGCATGAAGTTATTTCTAGGAGTTGGACACATACCAAGTTTAGCTCAGTTCTGGGCATCTTTGAAATACCTATACAAACTTGTTCCTACATAGTAACTTGCATCTTTGAATGAGAATCTGCTTGCTTACAGCAACGTGCTATATGTTCTGAATGCCCGAATTGGGAATCTGTGTCAAAACTTTGTTAGGAATTATGTGATCCTTACTAGCTGGAAGTAAGGGAGATGGGGCATGAAGTTATTTCTAGGAGTTGGACACATACCAAGTTTAGCTCAGTTCTGGGCATCTTTGAAATACCTATACAAACTTGTTCCTACATAGTAACTTGCATCTTTGAATGAGAATGTGCTTGCTTACAGCAACGTGCTATATGTTCTGAATGCCCGAATTGGCAATCTGTGTCAAAACTTTGTTAGGAATTATGTGATCCTTACTAGCTGGAAGTAAGGGAGATGGGGCATGAAGTTATTTCTAGGAGTTGGACACATACCAAGTTTAGCTCAGTTCTGGGCATCTTTGAAATACCTATACAAACTTGTTCCTACATACTAACTTGCAACTTTGAATGAAAATGTGCTTGCTTACAGCAACGTGCTATATGTTCTGAATGCCCGAATTGGCAATCTGTGTCAAAACTTTGTTAGGAATTATGTGATCCTTACTAGCTGGAAGTAAGGGAGATGGGGCATGAAGTTATTTCTAGGAGTTGGACACATACCAAGTTTAGCTCAGTTCTGGGCATCTTTGAAATACCTATACAAACTTGTTCCTACATAGTAACTTGCATCTTTGAATGAGAATCTGCTTGCTTACAGCAACGTGCTATATGTTCTGAATGCCCGAATTGGGAATCTGTGTCAAAACTTTGTTAGGAATTATGTGATCCTTACTAGCTGGAAGTAAGGGAGATGGGGCATGAAGTTATTTCTAGGAGTTGGACACATACCAAGTTTAGCTCAGTTCTCGGCATCTTTGAAATACCTATACAAACTTGTTCCTACATAGTAACTTGCAACTTTGAATGAGAATCTGCTTGCTTACAGCAACGTGCTATATGTTCTGAATGCCCGAATTGGGAATCTGTGTCAAAACTTTGTTAGGAATTATGTGATCCTTACTAGCTGGAAGTAAGGGAGATGGGGCATGAAGTTATTTCTAGGAGTTGGACACATACCAAGTTTAGCTCAGTTCTGGGCATCTTTGAAATACCTATACAAACTTGTTCCTACATAGTAACTTGCATCTTTGAATGAGAATCTGCTTGCTTACAGCAACGTGCTATATGTTCTGAATGCCCGAATTGGGAATCTGTGTCAAAACTTTGTTAGGAATTATGTGATCCTTACTAGCTGGAAGTAAGGCAGATGGGGCATGAAGTTATTCCTAGGAGTTGGACACATACCAAGTTTAGCTCAGTTCTGGGCATCTTTGAAATACCTATACAAACTTGTTCCTACATAGTAACTTGCAACTTTGAATGAGAATGTGCTTGCTTACAGCAACGTGCTATATGTTCTGAATGCCCGAATTGGGAATCTGTGTCAAAACTTTGTTAGGAATTATGTGATCCTTACTAGCTGGAAGTAAGGGAGATGGGGCATGAAGTTATTCCTAGGAGTTGGACACATACCAAGTTTAGCTCAGTTCTGGGCATCTTTGAAATACCTATACAAACCTGTTCCTACATAGTAACTTGCATCTTTGAATGAGAATGTGCTTGCTTACAGCAACGTGCTATATGTTCTGAATGCCCGAATTGGGAATCTGTGTCAAAACTTTGTTAGGAATTATGTGATCCTTACTAGCTGGAAGTAAGGGAGATGGGGCATGAAGTTATTTCTAGGAGTTGGTCACATACCAAGTTTAGCTCAGTTCTGGGCATCTTTGAAATACCTATACAAACTTGTTCCTACATAGTAACTTGCATCTTTGAATGAGAATCTGCTTGCTTACAGCAACGTGCTATATGTTCTGAATGCCCGAATTGGGAATCTGTGTCAAAACTTTGTTAGGAATTATGTGATCCTTACTAGCTGGAAGTAAGGGAGATGGGGCATGAAGTTATTTCTAGGAGTTGGACACATACCAAGTTTAGCTCAGTTCTGGGCATCTTTGAAATACCTATACAAACTTGTTCCTACATAGTAACTTGCAACTTTGAATGAAAATGTGCTTGCTTACAGCAACGTGGTATATGTTCTGAATGCCCGAATTGGGAATCTGTGTCAAAACTTTGTTAGGAATTATGTGATCCTTACTAGCTGGAAGTAAGGGAGATGGGGCATGAAGTTATTTCTAGGAGTTGGACACATACCAAGTTTAGCTCGGTTCTGGGCATCTTTGAAATACCTATACAAACTTGTTCCTACATAGTAACTTGCAACTTTGAATGAAAATGTGCTTGCTTACAGCAACGTGCTATATGTTCTGAATGCCCGAATTGGCAATCTGTGTCAAAACTTTGTTAGGAATTATGTGATCCTTACTAGCTGGAAGTAAGGGAGATGGGGCATGAAGTTATTTCTAGGAGTTGGACACATACCAAGTTTAGCTCAGTTCTGGGCATCTTTGAAATACCTATACAAACTTGTTCCTACATAGTAACTTGCATCTTTGAATGAGAATCTGCTTGCTTACAGCAACGTGCTATATGTTCTGAATGCCCGAATTGGGAATCTGTGTCAAAACTTTGTTAGGAATTATGTCATCCTTACTAGCTGGAAGTAAGGGAGATGGGGCATGAAGTTATTTCTAGGAGTTGGACACATACCAAGTTTAGCTCAGTTCTGGGCATCTTTGAAACACCTATACAAACTTGTTCCTACATAGTAACTTGCATCTTTGAATGAGAATCTGCTTGCTTACAGCAACGTGCTATATGTTCTGAATGCCCGAATTGGGAATCTGTGTCAAATCTTGGTTAGGAATTATGTGATCCTTACTAGCTGGAAGTAAGGGAGATGGGGCATGAAGTTATTTCTTGGAGTTGGACACATACCAAGTTTAGCTCAGTTCTGGGCATCTTTGAAATACCTATACAAACTTGTTCCTACATAGTAACTTGCAACTTTGAATGATAATGTGCTTGCTTGCAGCAACGTGCTATATGTTCTGAATGCCCGAATTGGGAATCTGTGTCAAAACTTTGTTAGGAATTATGTGACCCTTACTAGCTGGAAGTAAGGGAGATGGGGCATGAAGTTATTCCTAGGAGTTGGACACATACCAAGTTTAGCTCAGTTCTGGGCATCTTTGAAATACCTATACAAACCTGTTCCTACATAGTAACTTGCATCTTTGAATGAGAATGTGCTTGCTTACAGCAACGTGCTATATGTTCTGAATGCCCGAATTGGGAATCTGTGTCAAAACTTTGTTAGGAATTATGTGATCCTTACTAGCTGGAAGTAAGGGAGATGGGGCATGAAGTTATTTCTAGGAGTTGGACACATACCAAGTTTAGCTCAGTTCTGGGCATCTTTGAAATACCTATACAAACTTGTTCCTACATAGTAACTTGCAACTTTGAATGAGAATGTGCTTGCTTACAGCAACGTGCTATATGTTCTGAATGCCCGAATTGGGAATCTGTGTCAAAACTTTGTTAGGAATTATGTGATCCTTACTAGCTGGAAGTAAGGGAGATGGGGCATGAAGTTATTTCTAGGAGTTGGACACATACCAAGTTTAGCTCAGTTCTGGGCATCTTTGAAATACCTATACAAACTTGTTCCTACATAGTAACTTGCATCTTTGAATGAGAATCTGCTTGCTTACAGCAACGTGCTATATGTTCTGAATGCCCGAATTGGCAATCTGTGTCAAAACTTTGTTAGGAATTATGTGATCCTTACTAGCTGGAAGTAAGGGAGATGGGGCATGAAGTTATTTCTAGGAGTTGGACACATAGGAAGTTTAGCTCAGTTCTGGGCATCTTTGAAATACCTATACAAACTTGTTCCTACATAGTAACTTGCAACTTTGAATGAAAATGTGCTTGCTTACAGCAACGTGCTATATGTTCTGAATGCCCGAATTGGGAATCTGTGTCAAAACTTTGTTAGGAATTATGTGATCCTTACTAGCTGGAAGTAAGGGAGATGGGGCATGAAGTTATTTCTAGGAGTTGGACACATACCAAGTTTAGCTCAGTTCTGGGCATCTTTGAAATACCTATACAAACTTGTTCCTACATAGTAACTTGCAACTTTGAATGAGAATGTGCTTGCTTACAGCAACGTGCTATATGTTCTGAATGCACGATTTGGGAATCTGTGTCAAAACTTTGTTAGGAATTATGTCATCCTTACTAGCTGGAAGTAAGGGAGATGGGGCATGAAGTTATTTCTAGGAGTTGGACACATACCAAGTTTAGCTCAGTTCTGGGCATCTTTGAAATACCTAGACAAACTTGTTCCTACATAGTAACTTGCAACTTTGAATGAGAATGTGCTTGCTTAAAGCAACGTGCTATATGTTCTGAATGCCCGAATTGGGAATCTGTGTCAAAACTTTGTTAGGAATTATGTGATCCTTACTAGCTGGAAGTAAGGGAGATGGGGCATGAAGTTATTTCTAGGAGTTGGACACATACCAAGTTTAGCTCAGTTCTGGGCATCTTTGAAATACCTATACAAACTTGTTCCTACATAGTAACTTGCAACTTTGAATGAGAATGTGCTTGCTTGCAGCAACGTGCTATATGTTCTGAATGCCCGAATTGGCAATCTGTGTCAAAACTTTGTTAGGAATTATGTGATCCTTACTAGCTGGAAGTAAGGGAGATGGGGCATGAAGTTATTTCTAGGAGTTGGACACATACCAAGTTTAGCTCAGTTCTGGGCATCTTTGAAATACCTATACAAACTTGTTCCTACATAGTAACTTGCAACTTTGAATGAAAATGTGCTTGCTTACAGCAACGTGCTATATGTTCTGAATGCCCGAATTGGCAATCTGTGTCAAAACTTTGTTAGGAATTATGTGATCCTTACTAGCTGGAAGTAAGGGAGATGGGGCATGAAGTTATTCCTAGGAGTTGGACACATACCAAGTTTAGCTCAGTTCTGGGCATCTTTGAAATACCTATACAAACCTGTTCCTACATAGTAACTTGCATCTTTGAATGAGAATGTGCTTGCTTACAGCAACGTGCTATATGTTCTGAATGCCCGATTTGGGAATCTGTGTCAAAACTTTGTTGGGAATTATGTCATCCTTACTAGCTGGAAGTAAGGGAGATGGGGCATGAAGTTATTTCTAGGAGTTGGACACATACCAAGTTTAGCTCAGTTCTGGGCATCTTTGAAATACCTATACAAACTTGTTCCTACATAGTAACTTGCAACTTTGAATGAGAATGTGCTTGCTTGCAGCAACGTGCTATATGTTCTGAATGCCCGATTTGGGAATCTGTGTCAAAAATTTGTTAGGAATTATGTGATCCTTACTAGCTGGAAGTAAGGGAGATGGAGCATGAAGTTATTTCTAGGAGTTGGACACATACCAAGTTTAGCTCAGTTCTGGGCATCTTTGAAATACCTATACAAACTTGTTCCTACATAGTAACTTGCATCTTTGAATGAGAATGTGCTTGCTTACAGCAACGTGCTATATGTTCTGAATGCCCGAATTGGGAATCTGTGTCAAAACTTTGTTAGGAATTATGTGATCCTTACTAGCTGGAAGTAAGGGAGATGGGGCATGAAGTTATTTCTAGGAGTTGGACACATACCAAGTTTAGCTCAGTTCTGGGCATCTTTGAAATACCTATACAAACTTGTTCCTACATAGTAACTTGCAACTTTGAATGAGAATGTGCTTGCTTACAGCAACGTGCTATATGTTCTGAATGCCCGAATTGGGAATCTGTGTCAAAAACTTTGTTAGGAATTATGTGATCCTTAATAGCTGGAAGTAAGGGAGATGGGGCATGAAGTTATTTCTAGGAGTTGGACACATACCAAGTTTAGCTCAGTTCTGGGCATCTTTGAAATACCTATACAAACTTGTTCCTACATAGTAACTTGCATCTTTGAATGAGAATGTGCTTGCTTACAGCAACGTGCTATATGTTCTGAATGCCCGATTTGGGAATCTGTGTCAAAACTTTGTTAGGAATTATGTGATCCTTACTAGCTGGAAGTAAGGGAGATGGGGCATGAAGTTATTTCTAGGAGTTGGACACATACCAAGTTTAGCTCAGTTCGGGGCATCTTTGAAATACCTATACAAACTTGTTCCTACATAGTAACTTGCATCTTTGAATGAGAATGTGCTTGCTTACAGCAACGTGATATACGTTCTGAATGCCCGAATTGGCAATCTGTGTCAAAACTTTGTTAGGAATTATGTGATCCTTACTAGCTGGAAGTAAGGGAGATGGGGCATGAAGTTATTTCTAGGAGTTGGACACATACCAAGTTTAGCTCAGTTCTGGGCATCTTTGAAATACCTATACAAACTTGTTCCTACATAGTAACTTGCATCTTTGAATGAGAATGTGCTTGCTTACAGCAACGTGCTATATGTTCTGAATGCCCGAATTGGCAATCTGTGTCAAAACTTTGTTAGGAATTATGTGATCCTTACTAGCTGGAAGTAAGGGAGATGGGGCATGAAGTTATTTCTAGGAGTTGGACACATACCAAGTTTAGCTCAGTTCTGGGCATCTTTGAAATACCTATACAAACTTGTTCCTACATAGTAACTTGCAACTTTGAATGAGAATGTGCTTGCTTACAGCAACGTGCTATATGTTCTGAATGCCCGAATTGGGAATCTGTGTCAAAACTTTGTTAAGAATTATGTGATCCTTACTAGCTGGAAGTAAGGGAGATGGGGCATGAAGTTATTTCTAGGAGTTGGACACATACCAAGTTTAGCTCAGTTCTGGGCATCTTTGAAATACCTATACAAACTTGTTCCTACATAGTAACTTGCATCTTTGAATGAGAATCTGCTTGCTTACAGCAACGTGCTATATGTTCTGAATGCCCGAATTGGGAATCTGTGTCAAAACTTTGTTAGGAATTATGTGATCCTTACTAGCTGGAAGTAAGGGAGATGGGGCATGAAGTTATTTCTAGGAGTTGGACACATACCAAGTTTAGCTCAGTTCTGGGCATCTTTGAAATACCTATACAAACTTGTTCCTACATAGTAACTTGCATCTTTGAATGAGAATGTGCTTGCCTACAGCAACGTGCTATATGTTCTGAATGCCCGAATTGGCAATCTGTGTCAAAACTTTGTTAGGAATTATGTGATCCTTACTAGCTGGAAGTAAGGGAGATGGGGCATGAAGTTATTTCTAGGAGTTGGACACATACCAAGTTTAGCTCAGTTCTGGGCATCTTTGAAATACCTATACAAACTTGTTCCTACATAGTAACTTGCAACTTTGAATGAAAATGTGCTTGCTTACAGCAACGTGCTATATGTTCTGAATGCCCGAATTGGCAATCTGTGTCAAAACTTTGTTAGGAATTATGTGATCCTTACTAGCTGGAAGTAAGGGAGATGGGGCATGAAGTTATTTCTAGGAGTTGGACACATACCAAGTTTAGCTCAGTTCTGGGCATCTTTGAAATACCTATACAAACTTGTTCCTACATAGTAACTTGCATCTTTGAATGAGAATCTGCTTGCTTACAGCAACGTGCTATATGTTCTGAATGCCCGAATTGGGAATCTGTGTCAAAACTTTGTTAGGAATTATGTGATCCTTACTAGCTGGAAGTAAGGGAGATGGGGCATGAAGTTATTTCTAGGAGTTGGACACATACCAAGTTTAGCTCAGTTCTGGGCATCTTTGAAATACCTATACAAACTTGTTCCTACATAGTAACTTGCAACTTTGAATGAGAATCTGCTTGCTTACAGCAACGTGCTATATGTTCTGAATGCCCGAATTGGGAATCTGTGTCAAAACTTTGTTAGGAATTATGTGATCCTTACTAGCTGGAAGTAAGGGAGATGGGGCATGAAGTTATTTCTAGGAGTTGGACACATACCAAGTTTAGCTCAGTTCTGGGCATCTTTGAAATACCTATACAAACTTGTTCCTACATAGTAACTTGCAACTTTGAATGAGAATGTGCTTGCTTACAGCAACGTGCTATATGTTCTGAATGCCCGAATTGGGAATCTGTGTCAAAACTTTGTTAGGAATTATGTGATCCTTACTAGCTGGAAGTAAGGGAGATGGGGCATGAAGTTATTTCTAGGAGTTGGACACATACCAAGTTTAGCTCAGTTCTGGGCATCTTTGAAATACCTATACAAACTTGTTCCTACATAGTAACTTGCATCTTTGAATGAGAATCTGCTTGCTTACAGCAACGTGCTATATGTTCTGAATGCCCGAATTGGGAATCTGTGTCAAAACTTTGTTAGGAATTATGTGATCCTTACTAGCTGGAAGTAAGGCAGATGGGGCATGAAGTTATTCCTAGGAGTTGGACACATACCAAGTTTAGCTCAGTTCTGGGCATCTTTGAAATACCTATACAAACTTGTTCCTACATAGTAACTTGCAACTTTGAATGAGAATGTGCTTGCTTACAGCAACGTGCTATATGTTCTGAATGCCCGAATTGGGAATCTGTGTCAAAACTTTGTTAGGAATTATGTGATCCTTACTAGCTGGAAGTAAGGCAGATGGGGCATGAAGTTATTCCTAGGAGTTGGACACATACCAAGTTTAGCTCAGTTCTGGGCATCTTTGAAATACCTATACAAACCTGTTCCTACATAGCAACTTGCATCTTTGAATGAGAATGTGCTTGCTTACAGCAACGTGCTATATGTTCTGAATGCCCGAATTGGGAATCTGTGTCAAAACTTTGTTAGGAATTATGTGATCCTTACTAGCTGGAAGTAAGGGAGATGGGGCATGAAGTTATTTCTAGGAGTTGGACACATACCAAGTTTAGCTCAGTTCTGGGCATCTTTGAAATACCTATACAAACTTGTTCCTACATAGTAACTTGCAACTTTGAATGAGAATCTGCTTGCTTACAGCAACGTGCTATATGTTCTGAATGCCCGAATTGGGAATCTGTGTCAAAACTTTGTTAGGAATTATGTGATCCTTACTAGCTGGAAGTAAGGGAGATGGGGCATGAAGTTATTTCTAGGAGTTGGACACATACCAAGTTTAGCTCAGTTCTGGGCATCTTTGAAATACCTATACAAACTTGTTCCTACATAGTAACTTGCAACTTTGAATGAGAATGTGCTTGCTTACAGCAACGTGCTATATGTTCTGAATGCCCGAATTGGGAATCTGTGTCAAAACTTTGTTAGGAATTATGTGATCCTTACTAGCTGGAAGTAAGGGAGATGGGGCATGAAGTTATTTCTAGGAGTTGGACACATACCAAGTTTAGCTCAGTTCTGGGCATCTTTGAAATACCTATACAAACTTGTTCCTACATAGTAACTTGCATCTTTGAATGAGAATCTGCTTGCTTACAGCAACGTGCTATATGTTCTGAATGCCCGAATTGGGAATCTGTGTCAAAACTTTGTTAGGAATTATGTGATCCTTACTAGCTGGAAGTAAGGCAGATGGGGCATGAAGTTATTTCTAGGAGTTGGACACATACCAAGTTTAGCTCAGTTCTGGGCATCTTTGAAATACCTATACAAACTTGTTCCTACATAGTAATTTGCAACTTTGAATGAGAATCTGCTTGCTTACAGCAACGTGCTATATGTTCTGAATGCCCGAATTGGGAATCTGTGTCAAAACTTTGTTAGGAATTATGTGATCCTTACTAGCTGGAAGTAAGGCAGATGGGGCATGAAGTTATTTCTAGGAGTTGGACACATACCAAGTTTAGCTCAGTTCTGGGCATCTTTGAAATACCTATACAAACTTGTTCCTACATAGTAACTTGCATCTTTGAATGAGAATGTGCTTGCTTACAGCAACGTGCTATATGTTCTGATTGCCCGAATTGGCAATCTGTGTCAAAACTTTGTTAGGAATTATGTGATCCTTACTAGCTGGAAGTAAGGGAGATGGGGCATGAAGTTATTTCTAGGAGTTGGACACATACCAAGTTTAGCTCAGTTCTGGGCATCTTTGAAATACCTATACAAACTTGTTCCTACATAGTAACTTGCAACTTTGAATGAAAATGTGCTTGCTTACAGCAACGTGCTATATGTTCTGAATGCCCGAATTGGCAATCTGTGTCAAAACTTTGTTAGGAATTATGTGATCCTTACTAGCTGGAAGTAAGGGAGATGGGGCATGAAGTTATTTCTAGGAGTTGGACACATACCAAGTTTAGCTCAGTTCTGGGCATCTTTGAAATACCTATACAAACTTGTTCCTACATAGTAACTTGCATCTTTGAATGAGAATCTGCTTGCTTACAGCAACGTGCTATATGTTCTGAATGCCCGAATTGGGAATCTGTGTCAAAACTTTGTTAGGAATTATGTGATCCTTACTAGCTGGAAGTAAGGGAGATGGGGCATGAAGTTATTTCTAGGAGTTGGACACATACCAAGTTTAGCTCAGTTCTGGGCATCTTTGAAATACCTATACAAACTTGTTCCTACATAGTAACTTGCAACTTTGAATGAGAATCTGCTTGCTTACAGCAACGTGCTATATGTTCTGAATGCCCGAATTGGGAATCTGTGTCAAAACTTTGTTAGGAATTATGTGATCCTTACTAGCTGGAAGTAAGGGAGATGGGGCATGAAGTTATTTCTAGGAGTTGGACACATACCAAGTTTAGCTCAGTTCTGGGCATCTTTGAAATACCTATACAAACTTGTTCCTACATAGTAACTTGCAACTTTGAATGAGAATGTGCTTGCTTACAGCAACGTGCTATATGTTCTGAATGCCCGAATTGGGAATCTGTGTCAAAACTTTGTTAGGAATTATGTGATCCTTACTAGCTGGAAGTAAGGGAGATGGGGCATGAAGTTATTTCTAGGAGTTGGACACATACCAAGTTTAGCTCAGTTCTGGGCATCTTTGAAATACCTATACAAACTTGTTCCTACATAGTAACTTGCATCTTTGAATGAGAATCTGCTTGCTTACAGCAACGTGCTATATGTTCTGAATGCCCGAATTGGGAATCTGTGTCAAAACTTTGTTAGGAATTATGTGATCCTTACTAGCTGGAAGTAAGGCAGATGGGGCATGAAGTTATTCCTAGGAGTTGGACACATACCAAGTTTAGCTCAGTTCTGGGCATCTTTGAAATACCTATACAAACTTGTTCCTACATAGTAACTTGCAACTTTGAATGAGAATGTGCTTGCTTACAGCAACGTGCTATATGTTCTGAATGCCCGAATTGGGAATCTGTGTCAAAACTTTGTTAGGAATTATGTGATCCTTACTAGCTGGAAGTAAGGGAGATGGGGCATGAAGTTATTCCTAGGAGTTGGACACATACCAAGTTTAGCTCAGTTCTGGGCATCTTTGAAATACCTATACAAACCTGTTCCTACATAGTAACTTGCATCTTTGAATGAGAATGTGCTTGCTTACAGCAACGTGCTATATGTTCTGAATGCCCGAATTGGGAATCTGTGTCAAAACTTTGTTAGGAATTATGTGATCCTTACTAGCTGGAAGTAAGGGAGATGGGGCATGAAGTTATTTCTAGGAGTTGGTCACATACCAAGTTTAGCTCAGTTCTGGGCATCTTTGAAATACCTATACAAACTTGTTCCTACATAGTAACTTGCATCTTTGAATGAGAATCTGCTTGCTTACAGCAACGTGCTATATGTTCTGAATGCCCGAATTGGGAATCTGTGTCAAAACTTTGTTAGGAATTATGTGATCCTTACTAGCTGGAAGTAAGGGAGATGGGGCATGAAGTTATTTCTAGGAGTTGGACACATACCAAGTTTAGCTCAGTTCTGGGCATCTTTGAAATACCTATACAAACTTGTTCCTACATAGTAACTTGCAACTTTGAATGAAAATGTGCTTGCTTACAGCAACGTGGTATATGTTCTGAATGCCCGAATTGGGAATCTGTGTCAAAACTTTGTTAGGAATTATGTGATCCTTACTAGCTGGAAGTAAGGGAGATGGGGCATGAAGTTATTTCTAGGAGTTGGACACATACCAAGTTTAGCTCGGTTCTGGGCATCTTTGAAATACCTATACAAACTTGTTCCTACATAGTAACTTGCAACTTTGAATGAAAATGTGCTTGCTTACAGCAACGTGCTATATGTTCTGAATGCCCGAATTGGCAATCTGTGTCAAAACTTTGTTAGGAATTATGTGATCCTTACTAGCTGGAAGTAAGGGAGATGGGGCATGAAGTTATTTCTAGGAGTTGGACACATACCAAGTTTAGCTCGGTTCTGGGCATCTTTGAAATACCTATACAAACTTGTTCCTACATAGTAACTTGCAACTTTGAATGAGAATGTGCTTGCTTACAGCAACGTGCTATATGTTCTGAATGCCCGAATTGGGAATCTGTGTCAAAACTTTGTTAAGAATTATGTGATCCTTACTAGCTGGAAGTAAGGGAGATGGGGCATGAAGTTATTTCTAGGAGTTGGACACATACCAAGTTTAGCTCAGTTCTGGGCATCTTTGAAATACCTATACAAACTTGTTCCTACATAGTAACTTGCATCTTTGAATGAGAATCTGCTTGCTTACAGCAACGTGCTATATGTTCTGAATGCCGAATTGGGAATCTGTGTCAAAACTTTGTTAGGAATTATGTGATCCTTACTAGCTGGAAGTAAGGGAGATGGGGCATGAAGTTATTTCTAGGAGTTGGACACATACCAAGTTTAGCTCAGTTCTGGGCATCTTTGAAATACCTATACAAACTTGTTTCCTACATAGTAACTTGCATCTTTGAATGAGAATGTGCTTGCTTACAGCAACGTGCTATATGTTCTGAATGCCCGAATTGGGAATCTGTGTCAAAACTTTGTTAGGAATTATGTGATCCTTACTAGCTGGAAGTAAGGGAGATGGGGCATGAAGTTATTTCTAGGAGTTGGACACATACCAAGTTTAGCTCAGTTCTGGGCATCTTTGAAATACCTATACAAACTTGTTCCTACATACTAACTTGCAACTTTGAATGAAAATGTGCTTGCTTACAGCAACGTGCTATATGTTCTGAATGCCCGAATTGGCAATCTGTGTCAAAACTTTGTTAGGAATTATGTGATCCTTACTAGCTGGAAGTAAGGGAGATGGGGCATGAAGTTATTTCTAGGAGTTGGACACATACCAAGTTTAGCTCAGTTCTGGGCATCTTTGAAATACCTATACAAACTTGTTCCTACATAGTAACTTGCATCTTTGAATGAGAATCTGCTTGCTTACAGCAACGTGCTATATGTTCTGAATGCCCGAATTGGGAATCTGTGTCAAAACTTTGTTAGGAATTATGTGATCCTTACTAGCTGGAAGTAAGGGAGATGGGGCATGAAGTTATTTCTAGGAGTTGGACACATACCAAGTTTAGCTCAGTTCTCGGCATCTTTGAAATACCTATACAAACTTGTTCCTACATAGTAACTTGCAACTTTGAATGAGAATCTGCTTGCTTACAGCAACGTGCTATATGTTCTGAATGCCCGAATTGGGAATCTGTGTCAAAACTTTGTTAGGAATTATGTGATCCTTACTAGCTGGAAGTAAGGGAGATGGGGCATGAAGTTATTTCTAGGAGTTGGACACATACCAAGTTTAGCTCAGTTCTGGGCATCTTTGAAATACCTATACAAACTTGTTCCTACATAGTAACTTGCATCTTTGAATGAGAATCTGCTTGCTTACAGCAACGTGCTATATGTTCTGAATGCCCGAATTGGGAATCTGTGTCAAAACTTTGTTAGGAATTATGTGATCCTTACTAGCTGGAAGTAAGGCAGATGGGGCATGAAGTTATTCCTAGGAGTTGGACACATACCAAGTTTAGCTCAGTTCTGGGCATCTTTGAAATACCTATACAAAACTTGTTCCTACATAGTAACTTGCAACTTTGAATGAGAATGTGCTTGCTTACAGCAACGTGCTATATGTTCTGAATGCCCGAATTGGGAATCTGTGTCAAAACTTTGTTAGGAATTATGTGATCCTTACTAGCTGGAAGTAAGGGAGATGGGGCATGAAGTTATTCCTAGGAGTTGGACACATACCAAGTTTAGCTCAGTTCTGGGCATCTTTGAAATACCTATACAAACCTGTTCCTACATAGTAACTTGCATCTTTGAATGAGAATGTGCTTGCTTACAGCAACGTGCTATATGTTCTGAATGCCCGAATTGGGAATCTGTGTCAAAACTTTGTTAGGAATTATGTGATCCTTACTAGCTGGAAGTAAGGGAGATGGGGCATCGAAGTTATTTCTAGGGGGAGTTGGTCACATACCAAGTTTAGCTCAGTTCTGGGCATCTTTGAAATACCTATACAAACTTGTTCCTACATAGTAACTTGCATCTTTGAATGAGAATCTGCTTGCTTACAGCAACGTGCTATATGTTCTGAATGCCCGAATTGGGAATCTGTGTCAAAACTTTGTTAGGAATTATGTGATCCTTACTAGCTGGAAGTAAGGGAGATGGGGCATGAAGTTATTTCTAGGAGTTGGACACATACCAAGTTTAGCTCAGTTCTGGGCATCTTTGAAATACCTATACAAACTTGTTCCTACATAGTAACTTGCAACTTTGAATGAAAATGTGCTTGCTTACAGCAACGTGGTATATGTTCTGAATGCCCGAATTGGGAATCTGTGTCAAAACTTTGTTAGGAATTATGTGATCCTTACTAGCTGGAAGTAAGGGAGATGGGGCATGAAGTTATTTCTAGGAGTTGGACACATACCAAGTTTAGCTCGGTTCTGGGCATCTTTGAAATACCTATACAAACTTGTTCCTACATAGTAACTTGCAACTTTGAATGAAAATGTGCTTGCTTACAGCAACGTGCTATATGTTCTGAATGCCCGAATTGGCAATCTGTGTCAAAACTTTGTTAGGAATTATGTGATCCTTACTAGCTGGAAGTAAGGGAGATGGGCATGAAGTTATTTCTAGGAGTTGGACACATACCAAGTTTAGCTCAGTTCTGGGCATCTTTGAAATACCTATACAAACTTGTTCCTACATAGTAACTTGCATCTTTGAATGAGAATCTGCTTGCTTACAGCAACGTGCTATATGTTCTGAATGCCCGAATTGGGAATCTGTGTCAAAACTTTGTTAGGAATTATGTCATCCTTACTAGCTGGAAGTAAGGGAGATGGGGCATGAAGTTATTTCTAGGAGTTGGACACATACCAAGTTTAGCTCAGTTCTGGGCATCTTTGAAACACCTATACAAACTTGTTCCTACATAGTAACTTGCATCTTTGAATGAGAATCTGCTTGCTTACAGCAACGTGCTATATGTTCTGAATGCCCGAATTGGGAATCTGTGTCAAATCTTGGTTAGGAATTATGTGATCCTTACTAGCTGGAAGTAAGGGAGATGGGGCATGAAGTTATTTCTTGGAGTTGGACACATACCAAGTTTAGCTCAGTTCTGGGCATCTTT